>NC_069504.1:965094428-965411928 GCF_027579735.1 Bombina bombina | reverse complement strand
ATAGATAGATAGATAGATAGATAGATACCAACAATCTAGACAACTGCAAACGTAACAAAAATTACTTTAGAAATAAAATAGCGCTCTACATTTTCTACAATTTCTTTCTACTTACGCAACTGTGACATCTTTCCTTTCAATTTCCATCCCTTCAAGTTTCATTTTAGATGGAATTGTTGAACTGCTGTTAATACCATAACCTCACAGTCCTGAACACAGGCTTCTTTCATTCCTGCCCTGTTATATTCGTTAATATCAAGATCCATTTATCAACATGTCATATCCTGGCCATTCACTCATTTAAATCCCTGAACCTTGACAGCCCTGTGTTTCTATAGAACTACAAAATCCTACTAATGCGAGTCATAAATTATTAGCATCTTCAATTATAAATTAGAGCTAAGAACATGGTCATTTTCTGGAGTGACACATCATGTAACAGAATACTTCCAATACATCAGACTATTATGACTTGTGACACAATTTTCTCTCTTTTTTTTATTTGAAGGTAGTTCTTATGATTTACTGCTCACTTTGGGATGAGGTAGATGTAAAAACATACAGCTTTTTTACTTAAACTCTTGATCTGTATTATTTTTAATACATCTTTAAAGGAATGAGAGGATAGTAAAGCAAGCAAATTCATTTTTAAACTACCTTAAAGGGACATTAAAATAACATAAAACTAACAAACTATAAGCTTAATATCTTCGAAAAATATTGGAATTAATAGTGCATTTTTTTCTGAGAGTATATATTGTGCATATATATATATATATACACTGGTTTACTTGTGCCTTTGATCAAAGGACCTTTGCTAACAAACTAATACTATATATAAGATTTTACATTGTTGTTTCTTTTTGTCCAGATTGGGGTAGCCTTTCCCTCTTCTTTGCCTTTAATGTGGTTTAGCACTGATTTAGCTTAGTTAATTAATAATAATTTATTAAAAAGGAATGAATACAAATAGACATTTAGGGGTCGATATATTAAGCAGCGGATGCTGCATCGAAGCTCCATTGTTTCTGGTCCGCCAGAAATTGAAGTTAAGAAGCAGCGATTGTAAGACAGCTGCTCCTTAAAGGGACATGAAACCCAAAATTTTTCTTTCATAATTCAGATAGAGAATACAATTTCAAACAACTTTCCAATTTACTTATATTATTTAATTTGCTTCTTTCTCTTGTTATCATTTGCTGAAATGTTTATCTAGGAAAGTTCATGTGCAGCAGAGAACCTAGGTTCTAACTGTTGATTAGTGGCTGCGTATATAAACTGATTGTCATTGACTCATCCATGTGTTCAGTTAGAAACCATTAGTGCACTGCTGCTCCTTCAACAAATGATACTTTGGGGCATATTTATCAAGCTCCGAACGGAGCTTGATGCCCCGTGTTTCTGGCGAGCCTGCAGGCTCACCAGAAACAGCAGTTATGAAGCAGCGGTCACAAAGACCGCTGCTCCATAACCCTGTCCGCCTGCTCTGAGCAGGCGGACAGACATTGTCGGAAATCAACCCGATCGAGTACGATCGGGTTGATTGATACCCCCTGCTGGTGGCCTATTGGCCGCGAGTCTGCAGGGGGCGGCGTTGCACCAGCAGCTCTTGTGAGCTGCTGGTGCAATGCTGAATACGGCGAGCGTATTGCTCGCCGTATTCAGCGAGGTCTGTCGGACCTGATCCGCACTGTCGGATCAGGTCCGACAGACCTTGATAAATATGCCCCCAGGAGAATAAAACAGATTAGATAATAGAAGTAAATTAGAAAGTTGTTTAAAATTGTATTCTCTATCTGAATCATGAAATTATTTTTTTGGGTTTCAAGTCGCTTTAACTTCTCAGCCACCATATAGGTGGTGGACTGAAATCATCCCAATCCGATATGATCGGGATGATTGATGGCCCCTGCTAGCGGTGGATTGACCGCAATTGAGCAGGGGGCGGAATTGCACAAGCATTTCAGCAGAAATTATTGTGCAATGTTAAATGCCGACAGCATATGCATAGGTCTTTGCATGCAGAATGGTCGCCGATTTGGTATTACAAATTGCGCGGTATAGCTTTCCCATGAGCGATATGGAATTTACCGCACTCAAGGACCTGTAGTAATGTGTTTTGCAAAACAAAAACACATCAAAAATACTAAATACCAAAGTACACCTACACCCATAAACTACACTATTAATCCCTAAACCACCACCCCTACATCGCAACTACTAAACAAACCTATTAAACCCTAGACCGCCATCCTCCCACATTGCAAACACTAAATAAACCTATTAACCTCTAAACCACCATCCCCCACATCGCAAGCAACTAAATAAACCTATTAACCCCTAAACCGCCACCCCCCATTGCAACTACTAAATAAACCTATTAACCCCTAGACCGCCATCCACCCACATTGCAAACATTAAATAAACCTATTAAACCCTAAACCACCACCACCCACATCACAACTACCTTCATTAAACTATGAACCCCTAAATCGAACACCACCTAACTTTACCAACATTTTTTCTAATTTGATCTCTATGGGGGAATATGTGCACGTGCACTCGCACGCCAAGTTGGAACTTGGTTTGTGTGCTGTATGCAGGTTACCACAGAGATATCAAATTAGTAAAAAATTTTGGTAAAGTTAGATGGTGTTAGATTTAGAAAGTTATTTTGAAACTTGTAATGGCAGTACAAAGGAAATTGCATTAAAGCCACAATGCGTGTGGTGTGTTCTCAACGGATTTGACTTGTAATCCAGGCCAATGTTAATATCCATTTAAGAACTATCTATAAAGGGAAATAAAATCCAAATTTTTCCTTCATGATTCAAAAGGTGCTTGCAATTTTAAATAACTTTCCAATTAATTTCTATTGTATCTATTTGTATGTCCCACAGTGAATAAACCTGGTATTTTTATTCATTGGACTCATTTTCCTTTTTTGATTGCATATTTCTATTATATCCTTTGTTGAAAAGAATACCTAGGTAGGCTTAGAAGATACGGATTAATAGCTGCACATGTACGCCTCTTGTCATTGGCTTGAAGCTATCTCCCAGTATTGCATTACTGCTCCTTCAACAATATTATATTTTCTATTATATAATAGAAATACATTGGAAGTTGTTTTTCAATTTTATGATCTATCTGAATTATGAAAGAAAGATTTTAGGGTTCATGTCCCTTTAAATTAAACTATTAACTTAAAAATATAGCCTTAATTTAATTAACCAAAATAGTACATTTAGGGCCAGATTAAGAGTGGAGTGATAATTAACACTTCTGTGTTGAGCGTTAATTGCGCTAGAAGTAAGTTTTTTGTGCTCATTGGGTTGTGCTCTTATTATAAGTTGAAAGTAAAGTGTTTTGGCTCTCGCACTAACCCAACGTGCGCAAAAAGCCGAAATTAGGATATCACATGCGAGTTCATGTATTACCCCATAGGAGTCAATGGAGAAAAAAAGTGGAAAAAAAACACCCCATTCTCGCGGAAACCCAATTGCATATTATCATGTGTGCTAACCCGACATGAAAATCTTAATATTTCACATTCCAAAGTTCTTCACATAACAGAATATGTACTATTTATTCAGAAATACATATTTCTACATTTCTCTGATACATATATATAACTGCAGTGGAGCCTTTTTCAATTAAGTAGATGAAAACATTAAAAAACATTTATTAATTTTTAGTAAAAAATGTAACTATGTATTTACTGTAAATATTTCACATTCCAATATATATAATACACACAAACATATATATATATATATATATATATATATATATATATATATATATATTGTTATCGTTCGCTGAGCCACGCATCTGCAGCTTCCTATTTGGCATCTCTTTTCCTAGCAACGTAGCAACGTGTCACACCTTCTTGGCCGTCCTGCTTCTATGACGTCGGACGGGCTATATCCTACTGACTCTCTGGCTGATCGGTGCCCGTTTGTTGTGCTATATTTCCTTAAGGGCTCTTTCTGTGTGAGTACTCCTATATGATTGTACGTATGATCAGATCTTATTATTTTATCACATTGTGTACATATACCTGCTTCTTTATCTTATATCTGTCTGTAAACCAATCACCAATACTTGGGGAGAACAATAGAAAATTACCATTTTATTACCTTACCACTGGGAATGTAATTTCTTCTGCTGGCTGTGTTTACAAAGCTTATCTATAGCTTGGACCTGCGGCCACAAACTTTCAGCATAGGTGGGAATATCACATGCTAAACCAACTATTCCAAATGCCAATATAAGGGTAAAGGAGCTACTTGTAAACAATTGAATATACTCTAGCAGGTAAAGTGGATCATTGGGAACAAATTGAAGGGGAAAAGATTTTTGAGTAAACTGTCCATTTAACCCTATACTGCCTATATGATACCGGACCTCTGCCTGCCTGACACTGCCTAAGGCCTTAACCCTATACTGCCTATATGATACCGGACCTCTGCCTGCCTGACTGAGCCTTTTCCTCACTGTTCACCAAGCAGTACTCTGCCTATCTCCTCAGTATTGTGAGTACAAAGTTTCTTCTCTACTTATTGTTACAGTTCAGTGCTGTTGTTCCTGTGCCTTGTTACCTGTCACACCTGTGGGTCACGTCCTGTATATTACTAGTGTGCTAGCGTGTGTTTTTTATTCATCCTAGCCAGGGGTTAAGTTGGACAGGAATGCATGGAAACAGAGTTCCTGCACTATTTTTGCAGGAGGAACTATGTTCCCTCTGGACATAGAACAGAAATGCTTCAGTAAACACTGCTGCTGCTGGTGGAAGGAGCTGGAGCACAGTCTGGTTAGCCCTCTAGTGAGATCCTCTACTAATGGGCAGTAACACTTCTTACAATACACTTAATGCAAACCTTTCAGCGGTCCTGCAGTGAGATCACCCCGCAATGTGTGGAACACATGGTGCTTACATTTCTGCGTGGCTTGCTCTTCGGTTATATAGCTCCCCTCAGCAGAATAGGACTATTGCACCTTAAGTGGGTGAGACTCTGTGATAGAGAAGGATGCTCAGGCCCAAATGCAACCATTCAACCCTTTATTGATTTTAATTTGCTTTTATTAACCAAAGTGTATAGATTATCCTATAATATAAAAGGCCAAGTGTGTTTGTCCTAAGCTGTCATGCGCAGTAGAGACAGCACGAGGATAAACACACCTGACCTTACCTGACATGCTGTTTGCAGTGGTGGGGTCAAAGTGGCCGTGGCCGGGTGGAGTGTGGGCATAGTCAATGGACGTGTGGGCGTGACCGGACATAGTCAGGGGCATGGGCGGGTGTGGTGGGGGCGTGGCTGGCGTGGTCGGCGCAAGAGAGAGGGGAGAGAATTAGAATGAGAGGGGGAGAGACAAAAACAGATAGGAAAGAGCTAAAGAGAGAGGGAGAGGGGAAAGTGCAAAATACAGGGAGTGCAGAATTATTAGGCAAGTTGTATTTTTGAGGATTAATTTTATTATTGAACAACAACCATGTTCTCAATGAACCCAAAAAACTCATTAATATCAAAGCTGAATAGTTTTGGAAGTAGTTTTTAGTTTGTTTTTAGTTATAGCTATTTTAGGGGGATATCTGTGTGTGCAGGTGACTATTACTGTGTATAATTATTAGGCAACTTAACAAAAAACAAATATATACCCATTTCAATTATTTATTTTTACCAGTGAAACCAATATAACATCTCAACATTCACAAATATACATTTCTGACATTCAAAAACAAAACAAAAACAAATCAGTGACCAATATAGCCACCTTTCTTCGCAAGGACACTCAAAAGCCTGCCATCCATGGATTCTGTCAGTGTTTTGATCTGTTCACCATCAACATTGCGTGCAGCAGCAACCACAGCCTCCCAGACACTGTTCAGAGAGGTGTACTGTTTTCCCTCCTTGTAAATCTCACATTTGATGATGGACCACAGGTTCTCAATGGGGTTCAGATCAGGTGAACAAGGAGGCCATGTCATTAGATTTTCTTCTTTTATACCCTTTCTTGCCAGCCACGCTGTGGAGTACTTGGACGCGTGTGATGGAGCATTGTCCTGCATGAAAATCATGTTTTTCTTGAAGGATGCAGACTTCTTCCTGTACCACTGCTTGAAGAAGGTGTCTTCCAGAAACTGGCAGTAAGACTGGGAGTTGAGCTTGACTCCATCCTCAACCCGAAAAGGCCCCACAAGCTCATTGATGATACCAGCCCAAACCAGTACTCCACCTCCACCTTGCTGGCGTCTGAGTCGGACTGGAGCTCTCTGCCCTTTACCAATCTAGCCACGGGCCCATCCATCTGGCCCATCAAGACTCACTCTCATTTCATCAGTCCATAAAACCTTAGAAAAATCAGTCTTGAGATATTTCTTGGCCCAGTCTTGACGTTTCAGCTTGTGTGTCTTGTTCAGTGGTGGTCGTCTTTCAGCCTTTCTTACCTTGGCCATGTCTCTGAGTATTGCACACCTTGTGCTTTTGGGCACTCCAGTGATGTTGCAGCTCTGAAATATGGCCAAACTGGTGGCAAGTGGCATCTTGGCAGCTGCACGCTTGACTTTTCTCAGTTCATGGGCAGTTATTTTGCGCCTTGGTTTTTCCACACGCTTCTTGCGACCCTGTTGACTATTTTGAATGAAACGCTTGATTGTTCGATGATCACGCTTCAGAAGCTTTGCAATTTTAAGAGTGCTGCATCCCTCTGCAAGATATCTCACTATTTTTGACTTTTCTGAGCCTGTCAAGTCCTTCTTTTGACCCATTTTGCCAAAGGAAAGGAAGTTGCCTAATAATTATGCACACCTGATATAGGGTATTGATGTCATTAGACAACACCCCTTCTCATTACAGAGATGCACATCACCTAATATGCTTAATTGGTAGTAGGCTTTCGAGCCTATACAGCTTGGAGTAAGACAACATGCATAAAGAGGATGATGTGGTCAAAATACTAATTTGCCTAATAATTCTGCACTCCCTGTATATATATATATATATATATATATATATATATATATATATATATATATATATATATATATATATATATAAAATAATATTAATTGTGAGAGGGGGTGGAAATCTTGGTGAGTCCCCACACTTTTTGTTTTGTAGGTCTTGACCCCTCCTAGCATTTGGGTCTATTCTGGATTGACACCGTTATCCCTGACATATATATAACACACAGATGATGCCCAGCACTCACTTGCAAGCTCTTAGCTAAGATTAAAAGCAAAATTGGAAGAGTAAGTTACTGCATCTGGCCAAATAGGACAAGCCCAGGTACTACGTCAAGGTCTTTCCCAAAACCTGGGTCCCTAAGACAGACATACAATGCAAGCTCTCAATCAAACAAACTGGGAACAAGTAAAGGGTTCACAGACTTATGTAATTGCCCTAGATATATACAAAACACGGAAGAGGACTGCACTCTCCGGGGCCAATTTATGTAACTGTGAATGCCACGTGAGCCTTCAGTCTTGCTGGAAACATAAGTTAAGAAGTAACAGTCTTAAGACCGCTATTCCTTAACTCGTCCACCACCTCTGAGGTGGCAGACAGCAATCATCCCGATACGATCGGGATGATTGACACCCTATGCTAGCGGCCGCGAATCTGCAGGGGGAGGCATTTCACAAGCATTTCACAAGGAATGATTATGAAATGATAGATGCCTACAGCAACATAACACGAAAAATGAAAATTTGAAAATAAAATAAAGCATTTTTATTTTCTTTTTACATATTTTTGTTTTCAGACGTTTTGATTTTCAGTAAAGCAAAGAATATAACAAAAATGCCATTTTCTTTGTTTTCTTTGATTTTTCCAAAAACAAATGTCTATTAACCATCTGAATGCCATTTGTGTGTAGACATGATGGGCGTAAAGGGCTTGATTGTACAATCACTATGTATTCTCTCTTAATATTTTACAATTATTGTTTTTTTACAATATTTATTTTTTATTGTAAAGGCACAGTTTTTTATTTGGCGTGAAGATCAAGACTACAGGTTCCTATTTTATAGATTTAAGATATCTTTTTATGTAGTGTTAACTTGCTCTATCGCAACATTGTATCTGCATAGAAGATGCTCAAACAAGTTTGTGCCTTTGTGACAGTGCATTTTACAGGGCTTGCGCCTACATTGATGGACTCACATTCACGAAGGTGTGATCCCGCTTAGGTTTAAAAACAAACAATAACTGAAAGAGATTGCTCCAAACCATTTTTAGCTGTTGTGTACTGAACCCACTTTTTCAGCAGATCTCCTTAGTTGTACAAGTTATCAAATACTTGATACATATACACTATAAAATAACATACATATATAAATGTTTTCCCTGGCAACTGCAGATAGCCTATGCAATAATGATGAATAGAGCTTTAATGAATCAATACCATGGCCTCTAGTTATCAAGCCGTCAACCGCAAATATGCTGGAATTCTTCAGCGTATTTTTGGCGAGGCTAATTCGCCATAATTATCAAGCCCTACAGCCCGGCAAAAGTAGAATATAGTGACTTAACATACGATCCGCCGGACTCAGTCCGACACAGATCGATGGTTACGTCACTCCAGATGTTCTGAACGCAAGTTCAGCACAATCTGACTACTTTTGGTAGTTATCAAACTACTACCAGGTACGCTCGCCATTTTTCTGGACCAGTGTCCCTGGATTTCAATCCGCCGCCCTGGAGGAGGCGGATCCCATAGCAATCAATGGGAGTCTGACACCAGCGAGAGCTCATATTTGCTGCTGCCCGATATCCCATTGATTCCTATGTGAAATGTCTGCACCTAACACCCTAACATGTACCCCAAGTCTAAACACCCCTAATCTGCCCCCCCCTACACCGCCGCCACCTACTTTATACATATTAACCCCTAAAACGCCGCTCCCGGACCCCGTTGCAACTAAATAAACTTACTAAGCACTAAACCGCCACTCCCGGACCCCGCTGCAACTATAATAAATATATTTAACCCTAAACCACCGCTCCCGGACCCCCCCCCCCGCCACCTATATAATACCTATTGACCCCTTATCTGCCGCCCCCTATACCGCCGCCACCTATATTAAATTTATTAACCCCTATCCTGCCCCCCCTATACTGCCGCCACCTATATTAAACTTATTAACCCCTATCCTACCCCCCTATACCGCCGCCACCTGTATTAAATTTATTAACCCCTATCCTGCCCCCCCTATACCGCCGCAACCTATATTAAACTTATTAACCCCTAAACCAAAGTCTAACACTAACACCCCCCAAACTTTAATATTATTTTAATAAATCTTAGTAAAACTTACTATAATTAACTAAATTATTCCTATTTAAAAATAAATACTTACCTGTAAAATAAATCCTAATATAGCTACAATATAACTAATAATTATATTGTAGCTATTTTAGGATTTATTTTTATTTTACAGGCAAGTTTGTATTTATTTTATCTAGGTACAATAGTTATTAAATAGTTATTAACTATTTAATAGCTACCTAGCTAAAATACTTGCAAAATTACCTGTAAAATAAATCCTAACCTAAATTACAATTAAACCTAACACTACACTATCATTAAAATAACTAAATAAATTAACTACAATTAGCTAAAATTAAATTCAATTATATAAACTAAACTATAGTACAAAAACAAACAAACACTAAATTACAGAAAAAAAAATAAGACGTTTAAACTAATTATAACTAATCTAAGCCCCCTAATAAAATAATAAAGCCACCAAAATAAAAAAATGCCCTACCCTATTCTAAATTACAAAGTAATCAGCTCTTTTACCAGCCCTTAAAAGGGCTTTTTGCGGGGCATTGCCCCAAAGTAATAAGCTATTTTACCTGTAAATAAAAATACAACCCCCCCAACATTAAAACCCACCACCTACATACCCCTACTCTAACCCACCTAAACCCCCCTTAAAAAAACCTAACACTAACCTCCTGAAGATCTCCCTACCTTGAGTCGTCTTCACTCAGCCGAGCCGAATTCTTCATCCAAGCGGGGAAAGAAGAGGTCCTCCATCCGGCCGAAGTCTTCATCCAAGTGGGGCAGAAGTGGTCCTCCATCCAGTAGAAGTATTCATCCAAGTGGCGTCTTCTATCTTCATCCATCTGGAGCGGAGGGTGGGTTTTAGAGTAGGGGTATGTGGGTGGTGGGTTTTAATGTTGGGGGTATTGTATTTTTATTTACAGGTAAAAGAGCTGATTACTTTGGGGCAATGCCTTAATTCCGATTGGCTGATAGAATCCTATCAGCCAATCGGAATTCGAGTGACGCCATCTTGGATGACGTCCCTTAAAGGAACCGTCATTCATCGGGAAGTCGTCGGTGAAGATGGATGTTCCGCGTCGGCGGGATGAATGGATCATGGACCTCTTCAGCTCCCGCTTGGATGAAGACTTCAGTTGGATCATGGACCTCTTCAGCCCCCCGCTTGGGCATGGATCAAGACATCGGAGGAGCTCTTCTGGATCGATCGGTGAACCCAGCGTGGTGAAGATAAGGTAGGATGATCTTCAGGGGCTTAGTGTTAGGTTTATTTAAGGGGGGTTTGGGTTAGATTAGGGGTATGTGGGTGGTGGGTTGTAATGTTGGGTGGGGTTGTATTTTTCTTTTACAGGCAAAAGAGCTGAATTCTTTGGGGCATGCCCCACAAAAGGTCCTTTTAAGGGCTGGTAAGGTAAAAGAGCTTTGAACTTTTTTAATTTAGAATAGGGTAGGGCATTTTTTATTTTAGGGGGCTTTGTTATTTTATTAGGGGGCTTAGAGTAGGTGTAATTAGTTTAAAATTGTTGTAATATTTTTCTAATGTTTGTAAATATTTTTTTATTTTTTGTAACTTAGTTCTTTTTTATTTTTTGTACTTTAGTTAGTTTATTTAAATGTATTTATTTGTAGGTATTGTATTTAATTAATTTATTGATAGTGTAGTGTTAGGTTTAATTGTAGGTAATTGTAGTTATTTTATTTAATTTATTTATTGATAGTGTAGTGTTAGGTTTAATTGTAACTTAGGTTAGGATTTATTTTACAGGTAATTTTGTAATTATTTTAACTAGGTAACTATTAAATAGTTATTAACTATTTAATAGCTATTGTACCTGGTTAAAATAAATACAAAGTTACCTGTAAAATAAATATAAATCTTAAAATAGCTATAATATAATTATAATTTATATTGTAGCTATATTAGGGTTTATTTTACAGGTAAGTATTTAGCTTTAAATAGGAATAATTTATTTAATAATAGTTAATTTATTTTGTTAGATTTAAATTATATTTAAGTTAGGGGGGTGTTAGTGTTAGGGTTAGACTTAGCTTTAGGGGTTAATACATTTATTATAGTAGCGGTGAGATCCGGTCGGCAGATTAGGGGTTAATTATTGTAGGTAGGTGGAGGCGACGTTGGGGGCGGCAGATTAGGGGTTAATAAATATAATATAGGGGTCGGCGGTGTTAGGGGCAGCAGATTAGGGGTACATAGCTATAATGTAGCTTGCGGTGGTGTATGGAGCGGCAGATTAGGGGTTAATAATAAAATGCAGGGGTCAGCAATAGCGGGGCGGCAGATTAGGGGTTAATAATTGTAAGGTTAGGGGTGTTAAGACTCGGGGTTCATGTTAGGGTGTTAGGTGCAGACTTAGGAAGTGTTTCCGCATAGGAAACAATGGGGCTGCGTTAGGAGCTGAACGCTGCTTTTTTGCAGGTGTTTTTTTTTTCAGCTCAAACAGCCCCATTGTTTTCTATGGGGGAATCATACTCGAGCACGTTTTTGAAGCTGGCCGTGTCCGTAAGCACCGCTGGTATCGAGAGTTGCAGTGGCGTTAAATATGCTCTACGCTCCCTTTTTTGGAGCCTAACGCAGCCCTTCTGTGAACTCTAAATACCAGCGGTATTTAAAAGGTGCGGGGGACAAAAAGCATGCGTAGCTAACGCACCCCTTTGGCCGCAGAACTCTAAATCTAGCCGTTAGGGTTTATTTTACATATAAGTATTTATTTTTAAATAGGAATAATTTAGTTAATAATAGTAAGTTTTATTAAGATTTATTAAAATAATATAAAAGTTAGGGGGGTGTTAGTGTTAGACTTAGGTTTAGGGGTTAATAAGTTTAATATAGGTGGCGGTGGTATAGGGGATGGCAGATTAGGGGTTAATAGGTATAATGTAGGTGTAGGGTCCGGGAGCAGCGGTTTAGGGATTAATACATTTATTAGAGTTGTGGCGGGGTCCGGGAGTGGCGGTTTAGGGGTTAATACATTTATTAGAGTTGCGGCGGGGTCCAGGAGCGGCGGTTTAGGGGTTAATACATTTATTAGAGTTGTGGCGGGGTCCAGGAGTGGCGGTTTAGGGGATAATAACTTTATTTAGGTGCGGGGGGCTCCGGGAGCGGCGGTTTAGGGGTTAATACATATAATGTAGGTGGAGGCAGGGTCCAGGAGCGGCGGTTTAGGGGGTAATAACTTTATTTAGGTGCCGGGGGCTCCGGGAGCAGCGGTTTAGGGGGTAAAACAGTATAGTATAGTGTGGGTGCTTAGTGACAGGCTAGCAAGAAAGCTGCGAAGAAGCCGATGAGCAGCGAGATCGATGACTGTCAGTTAACAACAGTCCGCAGCTCATCGCTCTGTACTTGGTGCGCGGCTTCTTGACAGCTTTCTTGATAACTTTGGCGAACGTATTCAGGTCCGCGGCGGCGATGGTAGGCGAGATTAGGCGAGCGTATTGGGCCGGCGAATGCAGGAAACTAGACGACTTCATAACTAGAGGCCCATGTATGTTAAAACACCTCTAAAATGTTGCCTGTGGCAGTTTGTGAGTGTCTTAAACTTGTGAAATATAATCAAATGTTTCCAAATAGTCTTACAAATATGTGCAAAAGTCTATTTTAGGGCTCTGTTGGGTGCCTTGCAATGTTCAATTTGAAAAGGCAAAACTGGCCTTGAAAAAAGTGTTAAAAAGTCTCTTGAAAAAGGATTCACTGAGATCACTGAGTAAAATATGGCTTTTTTTCTGTGAGCAAAAACCTTATTGTGAGTGTGAAAAATAGCCAAAACATGCAATTGTGATAGTGTCAAATTAAAAGGTGGCCTTTTCAAGCAGACCCCTAAATATTTTATGAAAATGCAATTTTGTGATTTATTTCCCTCTAATGATTGATGTATATATTAGGGATTTCAAAGCAGGAGGTAAGAGGCAAACTTGGCAAGTTCATTCTTCTATTTTAGTGAAATGTACACTGTGTCACATTATAGCAGTAGTGGTGTCATGAATATCTCTTTTATCATCAGAATACTACATTATAACCAAATGTGATCATACAGTAAAATTGAAAATATCTATGCATCAAAAATTACTTGTTGCATTTCTTTTTATATATTTTATTTTTGTGACTTTTCATATTTTTTCACCATGATCAAAGTCTTATCTCATTAATATTTTAAACATGAAAAATGAAGATCTGTACCTGGCACATAAAGAAAAAAAATGTTTTGAACTAGACACAATGAATCTTTATTATATAGTGAGAAAACAAATGATATTCTAAAAATATAATTTACTAGCACATACTATGGGCGAGATTACATATACAGCGTAGGTTTCAGCGCAACTGCTGAAACCTACGCCACTCGTAAGTTTACCTCGCACATCGGGTGAATCCCATACACGGTGCCGGCAGATCATAAACTGCTGTAAGTCGGCTAAACTGGCAAGGTTCAGAAATGTGCAGAGATACACATTTCTGGAGTCGCCTGTGATTTACGGCAGTTTATGAACTGCCGGTGCCTAAGTAAAAAATAAAAAAATTTAAAATCTAACCCGCTTTAAAAAAATGTACCCAACACGTCAAAACCCCTATATCGCCATCCGCCCACATCGCAACTAATAATAAAATGTATTAATCTCTAAACCCCCATCTTCTCACAACACAATCTACCTATTTAAACTATTAACCCCTAATCCACCAACACCCACATTGCAATGTACCTAATAAATTTATTATCCCCTTATCCGCCATCCCCCCACATCGCAAAGTACCTAATAAATGTATTAACCTCTAATCCGCCATCCCCTCACAACGCAAAGTATCTACTTAACTAAAGCCCCAAATAGGTACTCACAGTTTCAGAAGTCCAGCGGAGAAGGTCTTCTTCCAGGCGGGCCCATCATCTTTATCCACAGCGAAGGCGGCACGGAGGTCCAGAGCGGTCTTTCCAGAAGTGGCGATCCTTGGCAGCAGTCATTGGTGGCGATGGCACTCCTTGATGGCGGCACTCTTCAGCGGCAGCGATTCTCGGCGAAGGCGTGGAGGTTCCTCTTCATGCGATCTTCCACTGCACACTGAAGAAAGAATTCAAGGTACCCCACATTTATTGGGGTACCTTGAATTCCTATTGGCTGACATTTTCAAAATCACCCAATAGGGTTAGAGCTACTGAAATCTTATTGGCTGATTTGAACAGCCAATAGGATTTCAGTAGCTCTAATTCTATTGGCTGTTTTGAAAAGTTCAGCAGCCAATAAAACGAGAGCTACTGAAATCTTATTAGCTGATTTGAACAGTCAATATTCAGCCAATAGGAATGCAAGGTACCCCAAATTGATTGTGGTACCTTGCATTCAATATTCAGTATACCATGGACATCAGATGAAGAGGAGCCTCCATGTCGCCGTGGATCGCCGTCACCAAGGACTGCCACCGCCGCTGCCGAGGACCACCAATGCCACCACAGATGACCACCAATGATGATCACCACATCTGGGAAGACCACTCTGGGCCTCTGCTCCGTACCACCTTTTCTGTGGATGAAGATGATGGACCCGTCTGGAAGAAGACCTTCTTCGCCAGACTTCTGAAACCGTGAGTACCTATTTGGGGCTTTAGTGTTAGTTTTTTTTTGAGGGGGGGTTTGTTTTTTTAGATTAAGTTGTTTTTGGGCAAATCTCAAAAGAGCTAAATGCCCTTTTAAGAGCAGTGAAAAAGAGCTGAATGCCCTTTTAAGGACAATGCCCATACATATGCCCTTTTCAGGGCAATGGGTAGATTAGGTTTATTATTGATAGTTGTTTTTTTTGGGGGGGGTTTGGTGGGTGGGGGTTTTTACGGTTAGGGGGAGCTTTGCTTATTTTTAATGTAAAAGAGCTGTTAAAAGCTGTTAAACAAAAAGTCCTTTTAAGGGCTATTGGTAGTTTAGAATTAGATAAGGGGGTGTTTTCATTTTGGGGGATTTTTTATTTTTTATAGGGGTATTAGTTTAGGTTTAATTTTATTATTTTTGAAAGCTTTGCTTATTTTTCTCTGTATCTCTATTTTGTATTTTTTGTAGCTTGGGTGGTTGTATTTTCAACACATAGACTGCCCTCTGGGCAGGCTTATCAACTAGTATATATATAAATGTGTACATATGTATTTAAGTCTGTAAATACATATAGCCACTTATAAGTACATAAATATTTATGTACACATATATAGACATATACAACTTTAGACATGGATGTTTATGTATCTCAATGTTAAAGCCCTTTGCCTCCTTTTCTTTACTAACACCTTAGACCTCATTTCTTTGAGCCTTTATAACTTTTTTTTTATTAGATAGTGTTAGCATGAGTGTAACTGTACATTGTAATATATTTTTGATGTGTTTTGTTTTGCGAAACAGTTAACCAGAGCTCTGAGGTCACGTTATCCTGAAGAGAGTTAACTTAAAAGGACATTAAACCCAATTTTTTTCTTTCATGATTTAGATAGAGAATGCCATTTTAAAAAACTTTCTAATTTACTTAAATTATCTAATTTGCTTCATTCTCTTGATATTCTTTCCTGAAAAGTATATCTAGATAGGCTCAGTAGCTTCTGATTGGTAGCTGCACATAGATGCCTCATGTGATTGGCTCACCAATGTGCATTGCTATTTCTTTAACAAAGGATATCTAAAGATTGCAGCAAATTAGATAATAGAAGTAAATTCGAATGTTGTTTAAAATTGTATTCTCTATCTGAATCGTGAAAGAAAGTTTTTTGGGTTTAATGGCCCTTTAAATTGCGCTCAAACAATTGCTTTTATTTTCAACTTGTAATATGAGCAAAAAAGCCGACGTGCACAAACAGCTGTGATAAACCCCTCATGACTCAAGCATAACTGTTAATGGGCCACTCGTAATCTAGCCCTTAATGTGTTACCAATGATTTATTTTATATGCTGGAGTGTATTACATTGTTTACATTTAACTTTTTACATTTATATCGTAAATTGAAATAGATGGTTTAACCTGTTGAAAACACCACTTTAATTGAAAATTTCAGTACTACAGTATTGACTGTTGAAAAGCTTAGCAGACAAGAGATGGCAATAGCAAGCAACCTTCCAATGGAGGTAGAGAGAAAGAGAGCCCATTTGAAAGACTATTCTTGTAGTTGCTTTGAATACAATAAACATGATTGCCTAAGTGCAGAGTGTTCCAAGAGACAACAATGGCTTCCACAAGAGAATGAATATTTCATGATACTACAATGAGAGGCTCCAAAAACATTCATGCTGTAAAGGAGCTAGTGATAAAAACACTGCTGTAAAACCTTTATAACAGAGTTGAAATGTGAAATAGATTTGTTAAATACTTTAATGACTGTTATAAAAAATTACCAATAATGGAGATTCAGCTTTAAGACCTTACTGTGAATACTATGTTCCTAGCCAGGGAACCTGTCTGACTGTACTTATCTTTGCACAAGTATCAACTTGTGCAGCCCTTATCAATCAGATTAGTCATTTCAGGATGATTTAAAAGGGTAGAAAAAAACAACATTGAAATGTACATGGATGCATTTCAAGCTTAAATAGAAGCATTTTTGCTATATAATTCCATTAGCAAAAATGTTTCTAGTAAAAGATTGTACTGTTTTTCAGTGGCATATGCACTTATGCTGTGAGGGCCTGTGCACCAGTAAAAACACAACTTCTTCCCAGAGCAGTGGTTTATATAACACAAATTTTAGTGATGGTAAACTTTACACATTTGTATAAACAGATACGTAATGTTAGCAATATTTTATATTTCAGGTTTTTAAAAGAAGCATTTTAGCAGTATACTTCCTTTAGCAAAAATAATTCTTGTAAAAGTTTTTACTGGTTTTCAGCGGCATATGCACAAAAAATCATGTACCAGTATTTCAGCTCAGGGAGTTGGTGGCGGTGTGTATTGTGTGTGTGAAGACTTAAAGGGATATTATTCCTAAACACATATTTGTATTTATTTCATTTGTTTCATTGTTGTAATGAAAAAAGCACTAAGCAGTTGCTCATACTTTATAGAAGTCATTGCAATATGTTTTATTCATCTATTTACATTCTCCTAGATTTAGAGTTCTGCGGCCAAAGGGGTGCGTTAGCTACGGGTGCTTTTTTTCCCTCGCACCTTTTAAATACCGCTGGTATTTAGAGTTCACAGAAGGGCTACGTTAGGCTCCAAAAAGGGAGTGTATAGCATAATTTACCGCCACTGCAACTCTCAATACCAGCGGTGCTTACAGACGCGACCAGCTTCAAAAACGTGCTTGTGCACGATATCCCCATATGAAACAATGGGGCCGTTTGAGCTGAAAAAAAACCTAACACCTGCAAAAAAGCAGCGTTCAGCTCCTAACGCAGCCCCATTGTTTCCTATGGGGAAACACTTCCTATGTCTGCACCTAACACCCTAACATGTACCCGAGTCTAAACATCCCTAACCTTACACTTATTAACCCATAATCTGCCGCCCCCGCTATCGCTGACCCCTGTATATTATTATTAACCCCTAATCTGCCGCTCCGTACACCTCCGCAACCTACGTTATCCCTATGTACCCATAATCTGCTGCCCCTAACACCGCCGACGCCTATATTATATTTATTAACCCCTAATCTGCCGCCCCCAACGTCGCCGCCACCTACCTACAATTATTAACCCCTAATCTGCCAACCGGACCTCGCCGCTACTCTAATAAATGTATTAACCCCTAAAGCTAAGTCTAACCCTAACCCTAACACCCCCCTAAATTAAATATAATTTTTATCTAACAAAATAAATTATTTCTTATTAAAAAAATTATTCCAATTTAAAGCTAAATACTTACCTGTAAAATAAACCCTAATATAGCTACAATATAAATAATAATTATATTGTAGCTATTTTAGGATTAATATTTATTTTACAGGCAACTTTGTATTTATTTTAACCAGGTACACTAGCTATTTAATAGTTAATAACTATTTAATAGCTACCTAGTTAAAATAATTACAAAATTACCTGTAAAATAAATCCTAACCTAAGTTACAATTAAACCTAACACAACACTATCAATAAATAAATTTAATAAACTACCTACAATTATCTACAATTAAACCTAACACTACACTATCAATAAATTAATTACATACAAATACCTACAAATAAATACAATTAAATAAACTAACTAAAGTACAAAAAATAAAAAAAGAACTAAGTTACAAAAAATAATAAAATAATTTACAAACATTATAAAAATATTACAACAATTTTAATCTAATTACACCTACTCTAAGCCCCCTAATAAAATAACAAAGCCACCCAAAATAAAAAAATGCCCTACCCTATTCTAAAATAAAAATTGAAAAGCTCTTTTACCTTACCAGCCCTTAAAATTGAGCTCGCATTCTATTGGCTGTTCCGATCAGCCAATAGAATGCGAGCTCAATCTGATTGGCTGATTGGATCAGCCAATCGGATTGAACTTGAATCTGATTCCATCTGCCAATCAGAATACTATCAGCCAATCGGAATTCGAGGTTGTAGACAAATCCCCTGTACTTCCCCTGTGTTGGTAGTCAGCCTCTTGGAGTACCTTTTCTGTCTTGGTATACAATTGCAAGTCTTTTATCACTGGACCATTCAAGTACACTCCACTCCAGCACCCCTCCTCACCACAATGACACAAATCAGATCAAATGAGATCAAATGAGATTTGTGTCATTGTGGTGAGGAGGGGTGCTGGAGTGGAGTGTACTTGAATGGTCCAGTGATAAAAGACTTGCAATTGTATACCAAGACAGAAAAGGTACTCCAAGAGGCTGACTACCAACACAGGGGAAGTACAGGGGATTTGTCTACAACCAGCAACATATCCCTGCATACTCCAGGAGGCTTACGAAAACCCAAGAGGCACCACATCTAAATACAAGGAGAAGATTCTACCATCTGTATATACCCCCAGTGCGGCATACTTACCTCATCAGATTGAGGTAATATCTGGTAAGGGTATTACATACCATCTATTTACTGATATCAACTGCTTATGAAGATTTACTACGGACTATATATTGTCTAAAGACTCATATGAACACTGTTTCATAATCTATTCATCATTCTTCAAGTATAATTGATTCTAAAAATCTATCTTTTTTTTTAATATTCTTTTAATTGCTATTATTTTTCTAATAATTAGCTCTAGTTCTCATTCATATTCCCATATACCACCCATATTTTAAATGGATATATAGGCGCTGTATCTACTCTTGTATACACATTTTTCACTTACTGACTGGGACTTCACATCTCAACCAGTACTTGTCTTATATAGCTGCCACTATACCATACACAATACAGACTAGCGCCAACTATAGAGTGCCACTTGTGTCTACCCAGTATACTGAGTGAACACATTTTACTTTCTTCTCTATATATATATATATATATATATATATTTACACACACATATATATATATATATATAAATACATATACTGTATATATATATATATATATATATATATATATATATATATATAAATATACGTATACATTATCTCTTTAACTCAAAGGGCTCTGGAGCCCTTGCGGGGTAGGTTTGCTCATGCGAGCTAGTCATTAGACTGCTGCTTCTTATACTCTTCGCCACCTTAGAGGTGGAGAATAGAAATCACTTAGAGCTCACTCACTCTCTGTGATTGACAGTCCTTTCACTTGCGCGATTGGTCATGTGACTGAAGGGGCGGGCATTACACATTCATTGGAGTGTGAAATGTTACATACGGGCCAGCAGACAAATAGATCCGCTGTCTGTATGCAGCGAAGGCAGACGGACAGCTTAGCAAGTTGAGACGCTGTCCGTCCACCTTTTAAAACATGGGGCCCAAATACTTCAAGTGACTTTTTATGAAGTGTGTTTTACTTCATCAAACACCTCGTAAATCACTAATACACCAGTAGAAATGAAATGCCCAACAAAAATTTAAATCAAAATTTGAAAGATCTTGTACTAAAATTTTACTGAAAAAAGGTTGAAATGAACCTATTATGGTAATTTTGGGGTTCAAATTTTGAAGTATGACCAGTGTAAATAGTAATAACAACAAAAATAAAATATAATTTTAATCATGATTTTAAAGTAAGGGTATAGAATCTGTTTATATGCAAAAAAAGAAGTGATTTCAGAAGAGTGCCGGGTGGAAGAATTTTCTTATATACTATTTGACAAGTTACCTGAGCAGCCTGAGCAGTTCAATAACGATCACTATATATTTATATATATATATATATATATATATATATATATATATATATATATAATGTGTATTTATTTATTTATAGTATATATATAAATATATATATATATATATATATATATATATATTTTTTTATATATATATATATATATATATATAATTTTTTTTATTTATTACAGTCAAAAGTAAAAAAAAAAAAAAAAACAATACATCTGTATAGTTTTATGAGATGAAAAATAATATAAATACTACTTAGTATTAATCAGTAAATGAAAGACCAGACCAGCAATGGAATCAAGATGTCAACATGCATGAACATGAACCAGATATCATGAATAACAAGCAATGTGCATAAGACATTTGCCTGGGAGGCAGCATCTTTTTTCTGAGATACTGGGCAAAAGACTTTTCCCGCTGAAGCTGCTTGCTGTTGAGTGCTGGCTATGTCCCAATGTCCTTAATAAGACTCTGTTCTGATTCATAGTGACAGCATAGAATCCTGTGGAGAAACAATGGTATGGCCTTATAGTACTAATTATGACCCAAGGAGACGAAGGAAAAATACTTTTCAGCCAGGTGTTACCCAGCAGGCCTCTCCAAGAATCACACTCATTAATTAGAAACCCTACTGTTTGATAATTAGAACCAACATTGGGAGGACCATGCACAGGCAAGTGACGTAGTGTGAACAACGACTCAATATACTGTTTGGAGTAATTAAAGTTTTCAAGGCTTAAGGAGTGCATGGTACTTAGTTGGATAGATTGTTGCCTGAAAATCCCAGTGTGACTGTAAACCAGAGGTGGGGGTGCGATCTATAAACCCCCAAAAATTAAACTCTTTTAAAGTAAAACACGAATCTCCAATATATTAGAATCTGTTAAATGCTTGAAAATTATTTTGTGTTTTCCCCCATTCCCAAGGTGAAATATATGTTGTCTTTACATGTCTGTAGCAGCTGATTATTTGGAGTGCAAAGAAAAGCTATCTGGTTATTTAAACTCCATAAATGTGATGATAACCACAAAATGAAAGCAATTTGTATCATTTTATGATAACTAACATTGCAGGATGACGCTATTAAAAAAAATGTAAATAATGAAATGTTTATTTTTCATGTGTTCATCTATATTTAAATCTTTATAGTTAATTTGAGCCCAGATTTAAAAATGAAACACCATATATTAAATTATAATATTGCATTTTTGAGAAATTACTTTTTTTTAAAGTTTATTTGACATAAGGAGAATGAAGCACATTATGTGGATACATCTGCTTTTTCCCTTTTTGGAAGTGCAGATGTATTTATCCCTATACTACAATATAATTGCATGCAGGTGTGTAAAATCACTAGAAAATCTGTTTTAATATTTAGTATTGCATTCTAATATGGTTCTAGTGTCAAAAGGGTTTACATGGAATATTATATTTACTCTACTGTTCTGTTTCAATGTTTATTTTTATTTTTTTTATTTTTCAAGTGTTTGCTTTTATTTCTGCTTATAAAATGATATCTTGATATTAAACAGTTACTGCTGGATACAGGTATATTGTAGGGTCTGGCATCCCCCCCCCCCATAGTGTATAAGGATCCATTATTTGACTCTTTTTTAAAATACTAGGAAAAAGAGGTGGATGGACAACTTCTTAACTTGCAAAGCTGTCCGTCCGCCTTCGCTACATACAGGCAGCGGATCTGTTCATCTGCTAGCCTGTATGCATCATTACACACTAGCAGTGTGTAATGCCTGCCCCCTCATTCACGCGATCAATCATGTGACTGAGGGGGCTGTCAATCACCGAGAGCGAGCAAGCTCTCAGTGATTTTCCCTTGCCACCTCAGAGGTGGCGTATGGTGTAAGAAGCAATGTTCTAATGATCGCTGCTTCTTACATTGTGGGAAACAGGCTCGTGTATGCGAACTTGCTCCGGAGCAACTCTTGCTGCTTTGTACATGGAGCCCTAGGTGTAGATAAAATTTGCAATTGACATGCATTACCTATTTTGCAGCTAACTCTCCTACAAATGGGAAAAACTTCTAATGCTTTATTAATTGCCATGTGATGTTCAATCCATATCAATACTTGCTATTATTCTTTAATTTATAAGCTGTCTTATGCCAGAGCCTCAACCTCCTCCAAATGTTACTGTCTGTTTACTTAACTTATCTCATTCTGACCAGACCAGGATCTAACTTTCCAATTGGCCTTTAAATCGTCTTTGATTTAGAAATCAACTAATTTAGTGGACCCAGCTGACTGCCCTGTCTGTATATATTTCACACTAGTTTGGGAAGTGCATTGCACAGCGAGTGCTTTGCTTGGGCTGTGGATTTTTACAACAGCATATGTTCACATTTTATAAATGAGACACTAAAATAAGAATTATACAAGAATTAAGTGATTATTTTATAAGTGAGGCACTAAGATAATAAGTATACAAGATTTCAACAAGGATAGGACAAGGGGCGAAACATAAGGCAAGTACTCTTGTAATGTTGTGTTTTATGTATATCATTGTTTCCTTATGCAAGTGCTGCTGTAATACTGTGTCTTACATGTTTAATTGGTTCCCACTTTTGTAAAAATCCTCAATATCTTCATAATCCTTTTTTTCTAATTATTGTCTCTATAACAAACTACTTTATTCAATTACTCCTTCCCCCTCACCATCTGCACTGTTCATTAGACCATCTCTCTTAAACTCACCATACTTTTGTACTCATGAACTTGATCTATTCCTAAACACTCTCTTCCCCCCCCTGTACCTTGTCTCCAAAACAGTCTCATTACTGCAAATCTGTATCTCCTCTCATGTCACTCTCCCTCTTTCATATACTAGATGCTGGTGACATCTCCCCTAATCCTGGTCCCCAACAACTTCCTAGCCATGCACATCCATGTGTACCATTCCATAGACTCAGAAAACAAAACTTTGGTAACTTTACTCACATTCCTCTTGCATCTAAAGCCACAACCCCTTTCACTTGTGCACTCTGGAATGCTCGCTCTGTTTGCAACAAGCTCACTTCTATACATGACCTCTTTATCTCCCGCTCCCTCAACCTTCTGGCTCTAACAGAAACCTGGCTCTCTCCCCTAGACACAGCATCCACTGCTGCTCTGTCACATGGGGTCTCCACTTCAGCCAAACTCCTAGGTCTGGTAATAGACAAGGAGGTGGTGTAGGTATTTTACTTTCCTCTCGTTGCACCTTTCAACAAAAACAAATACATCCCATCTCTTCCCTCACATTTTCCTCATTTAAAACCCACGTGATTCGCTTATTCTCTCCCCTCTCTATATGTGTTGCAGTCATATACCGACCCCCTGGCTCCTCAACTTAATTTCTAGATCACTTGGCTACCTGGCTACCTTATTTCCTTTCTTCAGACACCACTGCCCTCATTCTTGGTGATTTCAACATCCCTCTTGACAATCCCACTGCCTCCTCTGCAAAACAACTTCTGCAACTTACTTCCTCTTTCGGTTTGTCACAATGGACTGACTCTAACACTCACAAAGATGGTCAGTCCCTTGACATGATCTTTAGCTATCAATGCACTATTTCAAACTTCATAAACTCTCCTTTTCCTCTTTCTGACCACTATCTTCTCACTTGCAACATCTCATCCCTCCCACAACCCTCCCTCCTTCTACTCCTCACACTAAACTTCACAGAAGCATTATGTCATTAGATAAGCAACAGCTTGCTAATTCCCTCAAATCCATCTCCTCCTGCCACTATAATTACACCCTTACATGGGTCCTTGACAATCTGGCCCCTCTTACCATAGCTCTGAAATCACACACTCATCCTCAGCCCTGGCATACTCCTCTGACACGGTACCTACGCAGATGTTTCTGTACTGCTGAGCGGCACTGGAGAAAATTTCTGAGTTCAGCTGATTTCCTTCATTATAAGTTCATTTTGAACTCCTTCTATTCTGCCCTTAATCTCTATAAGCAACATTACTTCTCTACTCTTATCTCTACTCTTTCTTCAAACCGAAAACGTCTGTTCTCCACTTTCAATACTCTTCTCCGCCCACCCCACCCCCTAATACAACTTCTCTGTCAGCTCAAGACTTTGCCAGCCACTTCAATAACAAAATCGACTCAATCAGAAATGAAATCAGCGCTCAACATACATCCATTCTCGAACCCCCTCAAACGCTCACAATAAAAAACAACCCACATAGCCATAAATTTAGCTCTTTCTCCCCTGTTACTGAGGAAGAAGTTTCTGCACTTATACTGCACACTCACCTCACTACCTGTCCCCTTGACCCTATCCCCTCACAGTTACTCTCCTCCCTCTCTTCTACCCTTACCCCTATACTCACACACATTTTTAACCTCTCCAACAGCATTGGTATATTTCCCTTATCTCTGAAACATGCACTGGTCATACCTTTCTTCAAAAAACTTTCTCTTAATCCGACCTCCCTATCCAACTACCACCCTATTTCCCTACTCCCTCTTGCCTCAAAGTTTCTCAAAAAGCTAGTATATGCATGCCTATCCCATTTCCTTACATTAAACTCCCTCCTTGACCCACTGCAATCTGGATTTTGTCCCCATCACTCAACAGAGACAGCAATCGTTAAGGTTACCAACGACCTACGTAAAGCAAAATCAAAAGGCCACTTCTCTCTGCTTATCCTCCTTGTTCTGTCCGCAGCCTTTGATACTGTTGACTACCATCTTTTGCTCCAAACCCTCCAATCCTTCGGCATTTGTGATACAGCCCTTTTGTGGTTCTCATTGTACCTGTCAAACTCTACCTTTAGTGCAGCCTTCTCTGGGGCCTCCTCTGTCCTGTCACCACTTTCTGTTGGGTTACCGCAAGGCTCTGTCTTCAGTCCCCTTCTCTTCTCAATCTACATGTCATCATTAAGGTTCCCTAATAAATTCCCACGGGTTCCAATATCATTTGTATGTCGATCACATCCAATTCTACTTCTCTGCGCCAGACGTATCTCCTTCCTTGCTAACCCGTGTGACTGTCTTTCTCACATCCCTTTCTGGATGTCATCTCACTACCTCAAGCTAAATCTCTCCAAAACTGAGCTCCTTATTTTCCCCCTTCTTCAAAAATCTTCACCCCCAATCTCTCTATAACTGTCCACAACTCCATCATTACCCCTACCCCACATGCCCGATGTTTTGAAGTCACACTTGACTCAAATCTTTCTTTCACTCCTCACATTCAGTCATTGGCTACATCCGCTGCTTTCACCTTAAAAACATCTCTAAAATTAGATATTTTCTTACACAAGACACAACTAAGATTTTAATCCACTTTCTCATCTTTTTCCGCCTCAATTACTGCAACTCTGTCCTCTCTGGTCTCCTCAGCTGCCACATAGCTCCTTTACAATCCATAATAAATGCCTCTGTCAGGCTCATCTCCCTTACACATCGCTCTTCATCTGCTGCACCTCTTTGCCAATCCCTTTACTGGCTTCCTCTTGCCTCCAGGATTAAACACAAAATTCTCACTCTGACATACAAAGCCCTCAACTGCACTGCTCCCCCCTATATTTCAGACCTTGTCTCTAGATACTCTCCCTCCTGTCCCCTTCGCTGTGCTCATGACCTCCTCCTCTCCTCCTCTCTTGTTACCTTCTCTCACTCCAGTTTACAGGACTTCCCCAGACTGGCTCCCATCTTGTGGAACTCTGTGCCTTGCTCCACAAGACTCGCTCCTAGTTTTGAAAGCTTCAAGTGCTCCCTAAAGTCTCTACTGTTCAGGGATGCATACAACCTACACTAACCTTTCTTTATACCAGTTCCTCTCCTCCATTGCTATCCCCTTGAACCCTCTTAGCATGTAAGCCTAAGAGCCATGCTGTTTGTAGATCACCTTTTTTAAAGCTGACTACAAGAGTGCAACTCTTGACAGGGCCCTCTACCCATCTGATCCCTCTACATGTTTCCTTGTATTCTGCCTATGTTTTTAGTGCTGCAGAGTCTGTTGGCGCTCTACAAATAACCTATAATAATACCTAAGTACTATATATAAGTATACCTAAGTACTATACTCTAATCACTGAGCTATTGTTTTCTCCACACTCCCTGCCTACAGCCAGGAAGTCACTAACTGACATGCCTGGCTCAATAAGTTATATGAGGTCTGCTGAGAAACTGTTGTTTTGTTTGTAAAGGATCACACTGAGAAGTGTTTGAGAAGTTTAGCTCCCTGTGTGCAGAAGCTAATTTGCCTAAAATCAGACAGCTATGCCTTCTCAGCTGCACTGGTGTAGGTATAGGAAATGTAGTCAATCACAGCTTAAAAAAGTGAGAAACCATTACCATGTACTCATAATCAGATTTAGCTTTCCTGACCTTATGATCCATACTTGTATGCCTGATATAAAATCCTGCTGCTTATTGTTGTTTTTTGCTTATTTTTTTGTCTACAAGATGAGTGGTTCATTTTAAAATTAGTGAATTCTACAAATTATCTTGGAAAAAGTAACTTATCACTTCATATCAGTTTTAATTTATATTATCATTTCTACGCTTGTGCACTGCCACCTGTTTGACAAATTCTTACATACCTCCTTTGGTGAGCAGAAATCGTCATTCACATTGCTGTCATACTTAAACAATGGGGGACAAAAACACACAGGTTACAAATTAAAGAAAACAGCAGTAAATTATATCAAGTTAATTTGCAATAAATGGCCTGCTGCTGTTTTCTTTCATTTACAATCTTTTGCACACTTAAGCACATCCTTACAGTAAAGCAATCAAAGTTAATCTCTAAATAAATAGATATTTTATTTGTGAATCATCTTTGTTTTGACAAGAAAGTTTATATATAGTTTATATATAGACATTAGTAAACGGTTCTGCTAAAAATAAGAAAATGCGCACAAATTAGACATATGAATAGTCTAAACCAATTGTAAATGTTTAATATATATATAGACCATCAGATAACATATCTATCTATCATCTATCTCTATCCTCTTACAATGGCATCTATTATTAAAGTCTGGCGGACCTGATCCGACAGTGCGGATCAGGTCCGCCAGACCTCGCTGAATATGGAGAGCAATACGCTCTCCATATTCAGCATTGCACCAGCAGCTCACAAAAGCTGCTGGTGCAACACTGCCCCCTGCTGACTCACGGCCAATCAGGGAGCTGTCAATAAACCCGATCATACTCGATCGGGTTGAATTGCGGCGATGTTTGTCCGCCTGCTCAGAGCAGGCAGACAGGTTATGGAGAAGCGGTGTTTCCATTTGGAGCTTGATAGATAGGCCCCTAACTCTCTACTCTCTCTCTCTCCTCACTTCTTTCTATATCTTAATTTTTCCATTTCTCTCTCATGCTATCTATTTTAAATTCCATTTAATAGTTTTATGGTACGGGGAAGAGAATCCCTTAATGCCATCTCTAATTTTTTATCTCCATTCTCTCTATTCCACTGTCCTTATTCTCGTTCTCTATTGGCCTGGTCATCTAAAAGTAAACAGCATGGTTAAAATATAACGCAGACACTAAAACAGGCAGCACTCATGGAACTTAAAAAAAAGAATCCAATTAAGGGTCTCATAACACTTTAGATAATCTACCCATGTGTCTCTCATTTCTTCTCTCTTGCCATCTCTCTTACAAGCCAATTAACAGGACAGTGCTACTATCCATAAATCTCCTATTTTCTCTCCTATCTCTATCTGGGGCAGCACTCCTTTCACTTTACCTCATCTCTCTCTCTCATTATCCCATATTCCAATTCATAGTACTTATTTTGATGTGAATAACTGTTGCTTTTGCCTCTATATTTTTTTCTCCTTGAGATTTTAAAAAAATATCAATCAAGAAGATAAACAATAACCTTTAAAATACATAGAGCTACATGTTCATACATTTTTAGATAGGTTAGTTGGTATTGGTATTATTGGTTTACATGTGGTTCGAGCAAACAAATAAATATAAAATAAAAATGATAAGGGCCATGAATTAGACTATATACAGTCATGGCCAAAAAAATTGGCACCCCTGCATTTCTGTCAGATAATACACCACTTCGCCCAGAAAACAATTGCAATTACAAATGTTTAGGCATTCTCATATTTATTTCTTATGTTTGTATTGGTATGACACAAAAAAGTGTAGGAAAAAAAAGCCAAATCGGACACATTACACACAAAACTCCAAATATGGACTGGACAAAATAACTAGCATCTTCTCAAAATTGTAAGAAACAATTGCATTCCAAGTTTGTGATAATCCTGTAATTTGTAATTAAACTCACCTGTATCAATTAACAATTGCTGACAATATAGAAATCCCACTGGCAACCAGTTAAAATGGTAAAAAAATAACTCAACCTTTCTGTTGCGTCTCTTTCCCTTCTGCCACACTGAGCATGGAGAAGGGAAAGAGCAGCAAAGAATTGTCTGTGTTTTGAGGACAAAAATTGTGGAAAAGTATGGACAATCTCAAGGTTACAAGTACATCTCCAGAGATCTTAATGAACCTGTGTCCACTGTGCGCAACATCGCAACATTGTCAAGAAGTTTACAGCCCATGGCACTGTATCTGATCTCCCTGGAAGTGGACCAAACAGAACAATTAATCAAAGATTGCAAAGAATGATTGTTCGAATGGTGGATAGAGAACCTTGATCAACTCCCAGACAAATTCAAGCTGACCTTCCGGCATAGGGTACAAATGTGTCAGCTCGCACTATACGTCACCATCTGCATGAAAAGGGATGGTATGGTAGGAAAAATTGATGGTGCCAATAATTTTGTCTAGTCCATTTTTTTAAATCTTGAATAGAATGTGTCAGATTTGGCCTTTTTTTTTTTTCTCCACTTTTTTGTGTCATAGCAATACAAACAAAATATAAACATGATAACAAAATAAACATGATAACTAGACATGTGCGTTTCGTCCAAATTTCGTATTCAGCTGAGTTTTGGCCGATTCGGAGATGCAAATGCATTCGATTTTCCGAATCGGCACCATAACTAAAATCCCATTTTTTTAAAAAAAATTAATAATTTTCGGATCCATTATTCATATTTGGAATTTTTAATTGTTCTAAATTCTAATCTAAACCGCAGTTCCCCAACATCACCGACACTAACTAAATCACTAAATAAAGCTATTAACTCCTAAACCACTGTTCCCTGACATCGCAGACACCATCTAAATCACTAAATAAAGCTATTAACCCCTAAACTACCGTTCCCCAACATCGCCAACACCAACTAAATCACTAAATAAAGCTTAGAACCCCTAAACCGCCGTTCTCTGACATCGCCGACACCAACTAAATCACTAAATAAAGCTATTAACCCCTAAACCGCTGGCCCCCACATCGCAACAACCTAAATTAAACTATATTAACCCCTAAACATAACACCCCCTAACTTCAACATAATTAAAAAGACTTAAATTAAAGTTGCAATTATTAACTAACTACCTATTTAAAATAAATACAAACTTACCTGTGAAATAAAAATAAAACATAAGCTTACACTAATAAAACCTAACATTACTAAATATAAAAAACCTAACATTACTAAAAATAAAAAAACTAAGATTACTAAAAAATTAAAACTACAAATACAAAAAATAATAAACACTAAAATTACAAAAAATAAAAAATGACTATTGCAAAAAATAACAAAGAAAATTATCCAAAATAATAAAAATTATTCCTATTCTAATACCTTATTTAAAAAAAAAAAAAACACCCAAAATAAAAAACCCTTATCTAAATTTAACAGTTCTTTTGCAAACAAATAAAAACAAACACCCCCTAACATTACAAACCCCCACACCCCAAACTCACAAAAACAATATGTATGCTTACCAGATAAATGTATTTATTTATTGACACGATGAGTCCACGGATCATCTAATTACTATTGGGAATATCACTCCTGCCCAGCAGGAGGCGGCAAAGAGCACCACAGCAAAGCTGTTAAAGGTACATAATACTCATATGCTAAATCATTTTAAACTGATGCAGTATAACTATAAAAAGCTGACAGGAAAATATCACCTGAGCATCTCTATGTAAAAAAGGAACATATTTTACCTCACAATCTCCTCAGCTCAGCATAGTAAGTTCTATGTAAAAAGTTATACTCAACTGCTCAGCATTATTAATTAACTACCTATTTAACCCCTTAATGACCGCAGCACTTTTCCATTTTCTGTCCGTTTGGGACCAAGGCTATTTTTACATTTTGCGGTGTTTGTGTTTAGCTGTAATTTTCCTCTTACTCATTTACTGTACCCACACATATTATATACCGTTTTTCTCGCCATTAAATGGGCTTTCTAAAGATACCATTATTTTTATCATATCTTATAATTTACTCTAATTTTTTTTATAAAATATGAGGAAAAAATGGAAAAAAACACACTTTTTCTAACTTTGACCCCCAAAATCTGTTACACATCTACAACCACCAAAAAAATCCCATGCTAAATAGTTTCTAAATTTTGTTCTGAGTTTAGAAATACCCAATGTTTACATGTTCTTTGCTTTTTTTGCAAGTTATAGGTCCATAAATACAAGTAGCACTTTGCTATTTCCAAACCACTTTTTTTCAAAATGAGTGCTAGTTACATTGGGACACTGATATCTTTCAGGAATCCCTGAATATCCATTGACATGTATATATTTATTTTTAGAAGACATCCCAAAGTATTAATCTAGGCCCATTTTGGTATATTTCATGCCACCATTTCACCGCCAAATGCGATCAAATAAAAAAAATTGTTCACTTTTTCACAAATTTTTTCACAAACTTTAGGTTTCTCACTGAAATCATTTACAAACAGCTTGTGCAATTATAGCATAAATGGTTGTAAATTCTTCTCTGGGATCCCCTTTGTTCATAAATAGCAGACATATATGGCTTTGGCGTTGCTTTTTGGTAATTAGAAGGCTGCTAAATGCCACTGTGCACCACACGTGTTTTATGCCCAGCAGTGAAGGGGTTAATTAGGGAGCATGTAGGGAGCTTGTATGGTTAATTTTAGCTTTAGTGTAGTGTAGTAGACAACCCCAAGTATTGATCTAGGCCCATTTTGGTATATTTCATGCCACCATTTCACCACCATATGCGATCAAATTTAAAAAAACGTTAAAGGGAAACTGAACCCAAAATTTTCTTTCTTGATTCAGATAGAGCATGCAATTTTAAGCAACTTTCTAATTTACTTCTATTATCAATTTTTCTTTGTTCACTTGCTATCTTTATTTAAAAAAGAAGGCATCTAAGCTTCAGAACTCTGGACAGCACTTTTTCATTGGTGGATGAATTTATCCACCAATCAGCAAGAATAACCCAGGTTATTCGACAAAAATGGGCCGGCATCTAAACTTACATTCTTGCATTTCAAATAAAGATACCAAGAGAATGAAGAAAATTTGATAATAGAAGTAAGTTAGAAAGTTGCTTAAAATTGCATGCTCTATCTGAATCACAAAAGAAAATTTTTGGGTTTAGTGTCCCTTTAAATTTTTCACAATTTTAGGTTTCTCACTGAAATTATTTACAAACAGCTTATGCAATTATGGCACAAATGGTTGTAAATGCTTTTCTGGGATCCCCTTTGTTCAGAAATAGCAGACATATATGACTTCGGCGTTGCTTTTTGGTAATTAGAAGGCCGCTAAATGCTGCTGCGTATCACACGTATATTATGGCTAGCAGTGAAGGGGTTAATTAGGTAGTTTGTAGGGAGCTTGCAGGGTTAATTTTAGCTTTAGTGTAGAGATCAGCCTCCCACCTGACACATCAGACCCCCTGATCCCTCCCAAACAGCTCCCTTCCCTCCCCCACCCCACAATTGTCCCCGCCATCTTAAGTACTGGCAGAAAGTCTGCCAGTACTAAAATAAAAGTTTTTTTTTAATTTGTTCTTTTTTTTTTTTTTAGCATATTTACATATGCTGCTTTGTAGAATCCCCCCTTAGCCCCCAACCTCCCTGATCCACCCCCAAAACAGCTCTCTTACCCTCCCCCTCTGCATTATTGGGGGCCATCTTGGGTACTAGCAGCTGTCTGCCAGTACCCAGTTTCAAGAAAAAAACGTTTTTTTTTTTAAAAAAAAAATAGAAATTCTGTAGTGTAGCTTCACCCCCCCCTCACAGACAAACCCCAACACCTTAATTGATTAATAAAAAAAAACTTTTATTCCCTTTTTTTTGCATTTTTTTTTAAACTTTTTTATGTAGTGTAGCGGTTCCCACCCGCTCCCTCCCCGTGCACGCGCCCCCGCCCTTCCGTGCACGCGCGCGCGTCAGTGCGCGCCCCGGATCACCCACGCCCACGATCCCGCCCCTCCTGCACGTCGCCAAGGCCATCGATGGCCACCACCCGCCTCCCACCAGCCTCCCACCCACCAACGCGGTAAGCCAACAATCTCCGGTGCAGAGAGGGCCACAGAGTGGCTCTCTCTGCACCGGATGGCTTAAAAATGTTATTGCAGGATGCCTCGATATCGAGGCATCACTGCAATAACCGGAAAGCAGCTGGAAGCGAGCAGGATCGCTTCCAGCTGCTTTCCAGACCGAGGACGTGCAGGGTACGTCCTTGGTCGTTAAGGGTATTTTTTTAGAGGACGTACCCTGCACGTCCTCGGTCGTTAAGGGGTTAAAAATAAATACAAACTTACCTGTGAAATAAAAATAAAACATAAGCTTACACTAATAAAACCTAACATTACTAAATATAAAAAACCTAACATTACTAAAAATAAAAAAAACTAAGATTACTAAATATTAAAACTACAATTACAAAAAATAATAAACACTAAAATTACAAAAAATAAAAAATGACTATTACAAAAAATAACAAATAAAATTATCCAAAATAATAAAAAATATTCCTATTCTAATACTATTTAAAAAAAAAAAAACACTCCAAAATAAAAAACTCTAATCTATAATAAACTACTAAGGGCCCTTAAGAGGGCATTTTGTAGGACATTGTCCTAAAGTTAACAGTTCTTTAGCAAACAAATAAAAACAAACACCCCCTAACATTACAAACCCCCACACCCCAAACTCACAAAAACAAAATGTATGCTTACCTGATAAATGCATTTATTTCTTGACACGATGAGTCCACGGATCATCTAATTACTATTGGGAATATCACTCCTGCCTAGCAGGAGGCGGCAAAGAACACCACAGCAAAGCTGTTAGAGGGACATAATACTCATATGCTAAATCACTTGAAAGTGATGCAGTATAACTAGAAAGCTGACAGGAAAATATCACCTGAGCATCTCTATGTAAAAAAAGGAACATATTTTATCTCACAATCTCCTCAGCTCAGCAGAGTAAGTTCTGTGTAAAAAGTTATACTCAACTGCTGCAGGTAAAAAAAAATAAAAAAAATGAAGAAATGAACAGCAGCCAATCAGCATCAACAGTGCTGAGGTCATGAACTCTTTTACTGTGATCTCTTGAGATTTCACTTAACTCTCATGAGATTTCATTGTAAACTTTCTAAAGCTGAATAGGGAAATAAGATGAGAGTGCACGTAAGCTCGCTCCTTCCGCTGTCCCGGGACAGACATACTAATTTGCTGCTTAGACGTCCTTTACAATGGGATGTGGCTACTGAGAAACTTTTGAGGTAAACTATCTTTCTTTTTTACATAGAGATGTTCAGGTGATATTTTCTAGTCAGCTTTTTACAGCTATACTGCACCACTTTCAAGTGTTTCAACATTTGGGTATTATTGCCCTTTAAATATCACCTCCCTTCCCTTCCACCCCAGTCATTCGACCAAAGTAAAGGAGAAAAAGGAAGCAACAGGGTGCAGAGGTGTCTGAAGTTTATAACATAGCAACAACCTATCTTAAGAACAGGGCGGGCTGTGGACTCATCATGTCAAGAAAGAAAGAAATTTATCAGGTAAGCATAAATTTTGTTTTCTTTCTAATGACATGATGAGTCCATGGATCATCTAATTACTATTGGGAATCAATACCCAAGCTACAAAGATGCTAAGGGAGGGACAAGACAGGGAACCTAAACGGAAGGCACCACTGCTTGAAGAAACTTTCTCCCAAAAGCGGCCTCAGCCGTGGCAAAAGTGTCAATTTTATTGAATTTTGAAACAGTGAGAAGAGAGAACCAAGTTGCAGCCTTGCAAATCTGTTCCACAGAAGCTTCCTTTTTGAACTCCCAGGAAGAGGAAACAGCCCTCATAGAATGAGCCGTAACTCTCTCAGGAGGCTGCTATCCAGGAGTCTCATAGGCAAAGCAAATTATACTCTTCAGCCATAAAGAAAGAGTAGTAGCCATAGCTTTCTGACCCTTAAGTTTTCCAGAGAAAACCACAAATAGAGCAGAAAAAACCCACAAATAGAGCAGAAAACTGACGAAATCCTTAGTCGCCTGTAAATAGAATTTTAATGTCGAACCATGTCTAGTTTGTGCAGAAGCCGTTCCTTCTGAGAAGAAGGATTAAAACACAAGAAAGGAACAACAATCTCCTGATTAATGATCCAGTTTGAAACTACTTTAGGGAGAAACCCTAATTTAGTACCTTAAACCACCTTATCCAATATAAAAAAATAAGGTAAGGAGACTCATACTGTAATGGCGAGAGCTCTGAAACTCTATGAACAAATGAAATACAAGAAACTAAACTTTCCAAGATAATAACTTAATATCTAAGGAATGCACAGGCTCAAATGGAGCCCCTTGAAGAACCTTAAAACTAAATTAAGACTTCAGGGAGGAGTAACTGGTTTGAACACAAGCCTAATCCTGACCAAGGCCTGACAAAACTATTGCACGTCTGGTACGTCCGCCAGACGTTTATGTAACAAAATAGAAAAGGCAGATATTTGAACCTTTAGGGAACTTGCCGATAATCCCTTCTCCAAACCTTGTTGGTGAAAGGACAGAATTCTAAGAATCCTAACTCTACTCCAAGAGTAGCCCTTGGATTCACACCAATATAGATATTTACGCTATATCTTTTGATAAATCACAGGTTTATGAGCCTGAATCATGGTCTCAATTACTGATTCCAAAAATCCATGCTTGGATAAAATTAAGTGTTCAATCTCCAAGCAGTCAGCTTCAGAGAAACTAGATTTGAATGAAAGAAGGGTCCTTGACGTAGAAGGTCCTTCCTCAAAGGAAGTCTCCAAGGTGGAAGAGATGACATGTCCACCAGGTCTGCATACTAAATCCTGTGAGACCACGCCAGTGCAATGAGGATCACCAACGCCCTCTTCCACTTGATTCAAGCAATGACTCGAGGTAGAAGAGCAAACAGAGGATTTATCAGTACATCCTGAGGGTTCCCTGACCTCGACCCGTACCTTGGAAGCTTGGCATTCTGCCAAGATGCCATGAGATCCAATTCCGACTGACCCCATTTGAGAATCAGGCTGGAAAACACTTCCAGATGAAGTTCCCACTCCCCTGGGTGAAAGGTCTCCCTGCTTAGGAAGTCCACCTAACAGATGTCCATTCCTGGAATGTGGATCGCCGACAGACAGCAATTGTGGGTCTCCGCCCACTGAATGATCTTGGCTACCTCTTTCATGGCCAAGGAACTCCAAGTTCCTCCCTGACGGTTGATGTAAACCACTGAGGTTATATTGTCCAACTGGAACCTGATGAATCGGGCCGAAGCTAACTGAGGCCAGGAGAGCACTGAAGATTGCTCTCAATTCCAGAATGTTTATGGGTAGAACAGACTCCGACTGAGTCCATGCTCCCTGAGCCTTTAGAGAACCCCAGACTGCTCCCCATCCCTGGGGCACAATGTCCACCGCCCAGGGATCTTGAACATCTCGAACCCAAGCCTGAGTGAAGAAGGAAAACCTGCCCCTCACAAGATCCGGTCCCAGATCGGGGGCAGCCCCTTCATGCTGTCTTTGACTCAACAGCAGGCTTATTGGATTGCTTTCTCTTGTTCCAAGACTGATTGGGTCTCCAGGAAGGCTTGGACTGCTCCTGCTTGGAGGAGGGAGTGGAAGGATTTCCCTTAAAATTTCGAAAGGAGCAAAAATTACTCTGACGTCCCTTTTTGTTTATTTCTCTCATCCTGAGGGAGGAAATGTCCCTTACCTCCCATAATATCAGAAATTATCTCCATCAAACTAGGCCCAAACAAGGTATTTCCCTTGTAAGGAATTGCCAAAAGTTTAGACTTAGATGACACATCCGCAGACCAAAATTTTAACCATAAAGCTCTACGTGTCAATATCGCAAGGCCTGAAATCTTAGCTCTCAGCTTAATAACCTGAAGGGAATCATCTGTAATGAAGGAGTTGGCCTCTATCCTATCCTGGATTTCTTTGAGGGGAGTGTCTCTCCGAATAGAATCAGACAACGCATCAAAACAGTATGCTGCCGCACTAGTGGCAGTAGCAATACAAAGCGCAGGAAGTCATTGTAAACTGAGCAATCCCTCTAACTTCTTATCCATAGGATCCTTAAAGGAACAACTATCCTCTATGGGAATAGTAGATTTCTTGGCTAGCGTGGAAATTGCCCCTTCCACCTTGGGTACCGTCTGCCAAGACTCCTTGATAGAGTTTTCTGTAGGAAACATTTTTTAAATATAGGAGATGGATACATTCCTTAGCATTAATCTCTGTAGCCCTATCTGGTACAGGAAATACTTCCACCATGGAGGGCACGTCATTGACTACGACAGTAGTATCGGAGTCGTCCAGGGAAGCTAAAACCTCCTTAAGTAGTAAACGGAGGTGCTCTAGCATAAATCTGAAGGATAGAACTTCAGCCTCAGAGGAATGAATTACACTGTCTGAATCTGAAATATCCTCTTCTTCAAACTTATGAGAGGGGAAGTTCGGAATAGATAGAGTCGTGACAGAAACCATACAATGATTTTTTACATTTCCTCTTGCGCTTTCCCTGTAGCAAGAGAATTGGGAGGAAAAGCATGGCACTGTATTATTAATAAAGAAAAAAATAATAAAAAATGTTTGGACACCTGAGGAGAAAAACTGCAACATATTTTGATCTTTGTCAAAAAAACTCCTAAACAATATTCTCTCAACTCATGAGTAACAGAAAAGGACTGGCGGACTATATAATCATTTAAACAAAAAGGATATCTGTAATCTATAACAGAGTCTTAATCTTAACAAAAATAAAATAAAAACATAAAATTTTACTAAAATTTTATACAGAAAAAACATTACTGATGCTTTAAATTTTAAAAAGAAACTGCTTTATTTTCGATGAACTGCAAAAACGAAACTGTTTTATTTTTTACTGCAAAATAAAGATTCAACACACTTCAAACAGCTTCTACATCTCTGCTATAGCTCTGCTAAGTTGTCAACCTTGATGGATTACCGGAGATAATGTGTATTGAAACCGGAACCAAAACAGAGCTGTTGTGTTATCATAATTGAGAGAAAATATGTGCACAACAGATAATTCTACCGCCACACAAGCCCTGCCCATCGTGGGCGAGTCAAAATTAACGTGTCAGTCGACATTTTATGTGAATCTCTGTAATAAATAACTAACAGAGAGTCATCAACATTGAGCCTATTCTCCTCAAGTCCCCAGTGCCTGCAAATGCTGCCCTATGTAATCCCCTTAAGTACATTAGAATTACTGTATCACACCAGGAAAACATATAATTGCCATATTTTTTCTTAATGAATAAAGTGCCCAGACTTTTTCTGAGTCCTTTTTTTTTTTTTACTAGTCCCAGAAAAAATAAAGTCAGTACTTACCTCATAAATCTGCCAGGCAGCAAGGCAGCTCACTAGTTTTGAGAGGTCCTCTCCCTCACATGGTGAAGCATCTTCATCCAGACAGCTCCACCTGTATCCATCGCGGGACCGGCATCTTCTATCTTCATCCCAGGGGAGGAAGAGCGGTCGGTGGATGCGGACGTCCATCAGTCCAAAGTGTAGGTCCTCTTCATGTGATCGTCTGCTGCACACTGAGGAATCAATGCAAGGTACTCCTTTTATATTGGAGTACCATTGCATTCCTATTGACTGAAACATTTAAATCAGCCAATAGGAATGAGAGCTGCTTAAATCCTATTGGCTGATTTAAACAGCCAATAGGATTTAAGCCGCTCTCATTCCTATTGGCTGATTCAAATCATTATCGCTTGAAGAGGGCCTCCACATCGGACCGATGGACCTCCGCCTGGACCTCCGCCTGGACCTCTGCCTCCGTGCATCGACCGCTCTGCGTCCGCAGGGATGAAGAAGATGTCGGTCCCGCGATGGATGAAGATGGAGCCATCTGTATGAAGGGACTTTGCCACTGGGATGAAGATCGTTCGCCGAACCTCAGCAACTGTGAGTACCGATTTTTGGGTTAGTGTTTTTTTGGGGGGGTTTAGGTGTTTGTTTGTTTTAGATTAGGGCTTTTTTATTTTAATGGGATGAAAAAGAGCTGAATGTCCATTTAAAGGCAATAAAAGAGCTGAATGCCCATACAAATGCCCTTTTCATGGCAATGAGTAGATTAGTTTTTTTTTTTTTTTTAGTTATGTTTTTTTTTTTATTTTGTGAGTTTGGGGGGTGGGGGTTTGTAATGTTAGGGGGTGTTTGTTGTATTTTTTTTTAGCAAAAGAGCTGTTAACTTTAGGGCAATGCCCCACAAAAGGCACTTTTAAGGGCCATTGGTAGTTTATTATATAGTAGGGTGTTTTTTTTGGGGGGGGGGGGGTTTAAACAGGGTATTAGAATAGGAATAATTTTTATTATTTAAATAATTTTGTTTGTTATTTTTTGTAATGGTAGTTTTAATTTTTTAGTAATCTTAGAATTTTTTTATTTTTAGTAATGTTAGGTTTTATTACACTAGAAAACAATAAACAGCGCAATCAGACTGAAAGAACGCACTGCACAGTACCTATGAAAACAACACAAAAGTTTCAAAAGTATCAAATGAATTCCAATCAATCAGTACCAAATAAATAAATAAATAAACCAATAATCAGCAAAGAAACAGCAATAATACTTGAAAATGAAAAGTAAATAAAAAATCAATCAAACAAATAAAAACAATGTGAAAAGTTCATATAAAAAGTAGAATGTTCCTATAAAATGTATAGAAAAAATACACACTTAGCTTAGTCCCAGTCCTGTAAGTGACTAATAGATCAGGATGATAAAAAACAGACTTGATGAAACTCCAATAATAACGATAATAACGATGAGTATTTAGACTGTGTGCCGAGCAGCTGATAATTCACGGGGCGGATGTCGCGAATAGTTCACTGGCAAATAGTTCCCTGGCGAACATAGCTTGTTCGCGTTCGCCGCAGCGGGCGAACATATGCAATGTTCGGTCCACCCCCTATTCGTCATCATTGAGTAAAACTTTGACCCTGTACCTTACAGTCAGCAGACACATTACAGCCAATCAGCAGCAGACCCTCCCTCCCAGACCCTCCTACCTCCTGGACAGCATCCATTTTAGATTCATTCAGAAGCTGCATTCTTAGTGAGAGGAGGGACAGTGTAGCTGCTGCTGATTTAATAGGGAAATTGATAGCTAGGCTAGTGTATTCAGTGTCCACTACAGTCCTGAAGGACTCATCTGATCTCTGCTGTAAGGACAGCACCCCAAAAAGCCCTTTTTAGGACTAGAATATCAGTCTGCTTTTTTTTTTTCCTGTGTAATCTAATTGCAGTTGCCTGCCTGCCAGCGTGTGTGTCAGGCTCACAGCGTATACTGTGCCCACTTGCCCAGTGCCACCACTCATATCTGGTGTAACAGTAGTGTACATTTAAAAAAAACAACACTTTTTTGACTGTGAAATAATAGCAGTCAGTTTCCTTCACACGTGTGCGTTTCAGGGCCTGCCAGGGCACAGTGTCACACCAGTGCAACTCATATATGGTGTAACAGTATTGTACATTAACCCCTTAATGACCACAGCACTTTTCCATTTTCTGTCCATTTGGGACCAGGGCTATTTTTACATTTCTGTGGTGTTTGTGTTTAGCTGTAATTTTCCTCTTACTCGTTTGCTATACCCAGACACATTATATACCGTTTTTCTTGCCATTAAATGAACTTTCTAAAGATACCATTATTTTCATCATATCCTATAATTTACTATAAAAAATGTATAAAATATAGAGGAAAAATGGAAAAAAACACACTTTTTCTAACTTTGACCCCCAAAATCTGTTACTCATCTACAACCACCAAAAAACACCCATGCTAAATAGTTTCTAAATTTTGTCCTGAGTTTAGAAATACCTAATGTTTACATGTTCTTTGCATTTTTTGCAAGTTATAGGGCCATAAATACAAGTAGCACTTTGCTATTTCCAAACCTTTTTTTTTTTTCAAAATTAGCGCTAGTTACATTGGAACACTGATATCTGTCAGGAATCCGGGAATAGCCATTGACATGTATATATTTTTTTTTAGAAGACATCTCAAAGTATTGATCTAGGCCCGTTTTGGTATATTTCATGCCACCATTTCACCACCAAATGCGATCAAATAAAAAAATTGTTCACTTTTTCACAAATATTTTCACAAACTTTAGGTTTCTCACTGAAATTATTTACAAATAGCTTGTGCAATTATGGCATAAATGGTTGTACATTTTTCTCTGGGATCCCCTTTGTTCAGAAATAGCAGACATATATGACTTTGATAATTAGAAGGCCGCTAAATGCCACTGCACACCACACGTGTATTATGTCCAGCAGTGAAGGGGTTAATTAGGGAGCATGTAGGGAGCTTTTTGGGGTAATTTTAGCTTTAGTGTAGTGTAGTAGACAACCCCAAGTATTGATCTAGGCCCATTTTGGTATATTTCATGCCACCATTTCACCGCCAAATGCGATCAAATTAAAAAAAAAAAGTAAACTTTTTCACAAACTTTTAGGTTTCTCACTGAAATAATTTACAAACAGCTTGTGCAATTATGGCACAAATTGTTGTAAATGCTTCTCTGGGATCCCCTTTGTTCAGAAATAGCAGACATATATGGCTTTGGCGTTGCTTTTTGGTAGTTAGAAGGCCACTAAATGCAACTGCGCACAACACATGAATTATGCCCAGCAGTGAAGGGGTTCATTAGGTAGCTTGTAGGGTTAATTTTAGCTTTAGTGTAGAGATCAGCTTCCCACCTGACACATCAGACCCCCTGATCCCTCCCAAAGAGCTCTCTTCCCTCTCCCACCCCACAATTGTCCCCGCCATCTTAAGTACTGGCAGAAAGTCTGCCAGTACTAAAATAAAAGGTATCTTTTTTTTTAATATATATTTTGTTAGCATATTTACATATGCTGTTGTGTAGGATCCCCCCCCTTAGCCCCCAACCTCCCTGATCCCCCCAAAACAGCTTCCTAACCCTCCCCCTCTGCCTTATTGGGGGCCATATTGGGTACTGGCAGCTGTCTGCCAGTACCCAGTTTGCAAATAAAATGGGTTTTTTTTAGTTTTATTTCATTTTTCTGTAGTGTAGCTTCCCCCCCCAGACCAATCCCCCACCCGCTCCCTGATCACTTAGATTTCCAAGTACTAAATATTTTGCACCCTTTTCTCCCACTTATAAAAACATTTTTTTCTGTAGTGTAGCGGTTCCCACCCACTCCCTCCCCGTGCATGCGCCCGCCCGCCTCCTCCCATGCAAGCGCGTGCCCCCGGCGATCCCGCCCCCCTCTCTGACAAGGACCGCATCGATGGCCGCCCACCCACCTCCCACTTCAGCTCCCACCCACCAACGAATGCGGCCATCGATGCCTGGTGCAGAGAGGGCCACAGAGTGGCTCTCTCTGCACCGGAGGGGTAAAATTTGTTATTGCAGGATGCCTCAATATCGAGGCATCCTGCAATAACCGGAAAGCAGCTGGAAGTGATCAGGATCACTTCCAGCTTCTTTCCAAACCGAGGACGTACGCCATATGTTCTCAGGCGTTAACTGTATTTTTTCTGAGGACGTATGGCGTACGTCCTCGGTCATTAAGGGGTTAAAAGAAAAACTAGAAATTTGACTGTGAAATAATAGCAGTCAGATTCCTTCACACATGTGCGTTTCAGGGTCTACCAGGGCACAGTGTCACACCAGTGCAACTCATATCTGGTGTAACAGTAGACTACATTAAAAAAAAAAACTAGAAATTTGACTGTAAATAATAGTTGTCAGTTTCCTTCACGCGTGTGCGTTTCAGGGCCTGCCAGGGCACAGTGTCACACCAGTGCAACTCATATCTGGTGTAACAGTAGTGTACATTAAAAAAAAAAAATAGAAATTTGACTGTGAAATAATAGCAGTCAGTTTCCTTCACACGTTTGCGTTTCAGGGCCTGCCAGGGCACAGTGTCACACCAGTGCAACTCATATCTGGTGTAACAGTAGTGTACATAAAAAAAAAAATAGAAATTTGACTGTGAAATAATAGCAGTCAGTTTCCTTCACGTGTGTGCATTTCAGGGCCTGCCAGGGCACAGTGTCACACCAGTGCAACTCATATCTGGTGTAACAGTAGTGTACATTTAAAAAAAAAAATACAATTTTGACTGTAATAGACTGAAAAGCAGTTAGTTGTCTGCAAGCGTGTGTGTCAGGCCTACAGTGTCTACTCTGCCAACTTCTGCCAGTGCACAGTGCCACTCATATCTGTTGTCACAGTAGCTTGCACGCATAATACCGCTAATAGAAAAAAAAATGACAGGTAGAGGCAGGCCACCCCGCAGGGGCCGTCGTGGTCTTGGTGCTGTGATTCCCTTTGGCCCTAGAATAATGCAGTGCGGTGCGTTAAACGGGGAGTTTGGTCTGTCACTGTGAAGCGGACGTAACCCTTACACTACCTGATCGATACAACATCATACCTAATGTTTTAAAGCACGTTATTCCAAACAATTTAGGAATGTTAGGTGATTTATGCCCTTTATGGAATAAAACCAGACTCTGCATCAACTATGTAATTTTCCATGGGAGTTTTGCCATGGATCCCCCTCCGGCATGCCACAGTCGAGGTGTTAGTTCCCTTGAAACAACTTTTCCATCACTATTGTGGCCAGAAAGAGTCCCTGTGGGTTTTAAAATTTGCCTGCCTATTGAAGTCTATGGTGGTTTGCACGGTTCACCCGTTCGCGAACATTTGCGGAAGTTCGCGTTCGCCATTTGCGAACGGAAAATTTTATGTTCGTGACATCACTAGGCTCCAGCTGTGTAGGTCCCAAAACAGCAAGCTGTACAAGAAAGGAAGAGAGAAACACAGCGCATCTGCGATTCATAGTATTGTTTATTCTACAAGCCAATGACACATAACAAAACACACTTACAAAATAAAAGTGTAAAAGATGCACTTTGGCCAACTGGCCAGATTGCCTAGCCTGCTGTATTTCTCGAGGGGATCCCAGAGACGCCGACCTGCAGCACCTGGTCTCAACATCCTTTTAACAGCTGTGTGCAAAAACCTTTACGCTGTAGAACAATGTCCTGGTGACTCCTATAGGTTCCTCCTTTCTGAGGTTTTATTAGTTTAAGCTTAGGTTTTATTTTTATTTCACAGGTAAGTTTGAATTTATTTTAACTAGGTAGTTAGTAAATAGTTATATTGTAGCTAGTTTAGGTTTTATTTTTATTTCACAGGTAAGTTTGTATTTATTTTGAAATAGGTAGTTAGTTAATAATTGTAACTTTAATTTAGGTTTATTTTAATTATGTTAAAGTTAGGGGGTGTTAGGTTTCGGGGTTAATATAGTTTAATTTAGGTTGTTGCGATGTCGCGGCTGGTGGTTTAGGGGTTAATAGGTTTAGTTAGTGTTTTAGTTAGTGTTGGCGATGTGGGTGTACAGCGGATTAGGGGTTAATAGGTTTAGTTAGTGTCACCGATGACGGGGAACTGCAGGGTTTAGGGGTTAATAGGTTTAGTTAGTGTTGGCGACGTTTAGGAACGGCCATTTAGGGGTTAATAGATTTATTTAGTGTTTTGTTAGTGTCGGCGATGTTAGGGAACTGCAGTTTAGGGGTTAATAGCTATATTTAGTGATTTAGTTAGTGTTGGTGATGTTGGGGAACTGGAGTTTAGGGGTTAATAGGTTTAGGTAGTGTTGGTGATGTGGGGGGGGTTTAGGGGTTAAAAGGTTTAAGTAGTGTTGACGATGTGGGGGGATGGCAGTTTAGGGGTTAATAGCTTTATTTAGTGTTGGCGATGTGGGTGGTGACGGTGGCGGCGGCAGCTGCGGCTTTAGATAATTTTGTTTCTGCAATCGCCGGTATATTAGTTATGTTTAGTTAAATTAGGGGTTAATATAGTTTAATTTAGGTTGTTGCGATGTCGCGGCTGGTGATTTAGGGGTTAATAGGTTTAGTTAGTGTTTTAGTTAGTGTTGGCGATGTGGGTGTACAGCGGATTAGGGGTTAATAGGTTTAGTTAGTGTCACCGATGACGGGGAACTGCAGGGTTTAGGGGTTAATAGGTTTAGTTAGTGTTGGCGACGTTTAGGAACGGCGATTTAGGGGTTAATAGATTTATTTAGTGTTTTGTTAGTGTCGGCGATGTTAGGGAACTGCAGTTTAGGGGTTAATAGCTATATTTAGTGATTTAGTTAGTGTTGGTGATGTTGGGGAACTGGGGTTTAGGGGTTAATAGGTTTAGGTAGTGTTGGTGATGTGGGGGGGTTTAGGGGTTAATAGGTTTAAGTAGTGTTGGCGATGTGGGGGGATGGCAGTTTAGGGGTTAATAGCTTTATTTAGTGTTGGCGATGTGGGTGGTGATGGTGGCGGCGGCAGCTGCGGCTAATTTTGTTTCTGCAATCGCCGGCATATTAGTTATGTTTAGTTAAATCGTTTTTTTTCGGATCCATTATTTATATGCATTATTCTATTCAAAACTTCAGAATAGAATAATGCATATAAATAAAGAATGGATCTGAAAAAAACGATTTAACTTAACATTACTAATTTGCCGAAACAATTTTTTTTTTTAAATTAATTAAACTAATTTGCCGGAACGAAATTATTTATTTAACTAATGAAAACGAAACAAAACAAAACTATTTTTTTAGCGTTGCACGTCTAATTAAAATGCCTAAATATTTGTAATTGCAACAATTTTCTTTGTGAAGTGGTGCATAATCTGAAAGAATGCAGGGGTGCCAATATTTTTTGGCCATGACTGTATATAGTCTAATTCATGGCCCTTATAATATTTATTTTATATTTATTTGTTTGCTCAAACCACATATAAACCAATACTACCAATAACAAATAACCTATCTAAAAATTAATAAACATGTAGCTCTATGTCTTTTAAAGCTTATTGTTTTTCTTCTTGACTGTATATATAGACTAAAACTATCTATAAATGTTTAATAAACCTAATCCTTCTAGAAATTGTTGTATAAACATTTTGGGCTAGGTTACGAGTGGAACGCTTTTTATCACTCCCGCTCAAGTTAACTCAGCTAGATATAAACTTTTTGCACACGTCGTATTGCAAGTTGAAAGTAAAATGTTTTCGCTCACGTGCTAACCCGACGAGCAAAAAAAGCCAAACATCTAATATCTCGACTGCTTACCAAATTCCACCACAGACTTCAATGGAGCAAGAAAAAAGTATAAGAAAAAAATGAACACCCTACTTCTGCACAAATTTGATCGCATTTTCTCGTGTGCTAACCCGACACCTGGAAGAATATGTTCTATTTATTCAGAAATACACATTTCTATTTATATCTGTTGCTTTTTTTGCCAAAATATATAAATATATCTTTACCTTTTGTTTAAAACAAAATGAATACAAAATAGCGCAGTAGACAAATAGTCTGGGAAACTAATTCCACCAAATATTCAACTCGAAAGATTGGGCAAAACCAAAAAAAAATGCCACTGCACATGTCTAACATATATAATAAACTGGGCCCTTGGGCTGTCTAGCATTAATTCCAACAATCCAAGCGATATCCAGCACTGATATAAGTGCAGTGCTGCCAAGCCCAGCACTATAGGCTTAATCAGATCAATCACCTTCACTACTTTTCTTAAAAATTATTTTCTTTATTGAAAGAAGTTAAAAAAACATGTAACAACATTTCAGACTGCATGCCGTTAATCATAATTCCAACCCAGTGGATAATTTTAAAAGAATATTAAAGGGACACTAAACCCAGAAAAAAAACTTATCTTCAATCAAAATATCGATATATTTTGAATAGTTATGTAATTAGCATTGTTTGTCAAATTATTACCGTTTATTAGCAATCCGATATAGAAAATCAATTTATTTCCAAACCCACTGCTGGCTATTGTTTTCTAAACTCTAATCCTGAACGATAAACCAGGTTATCAAAATGGCGATTTTTGGACGCTATGCGCATGCGTAATATCCCGGCACATCACTCACAGCAGACAGGAAGACCCTGTATCTAAATCAGACATAGCTGATGAATACGCTACACATAGCAGGTAAGAGCTGAGTGCTGCACTGCGCTGCGATGCGAGAATCAACCCTAAAAATAACGAACATTAAATCTTTATAGCACAATATGAAAAATTATGAATTAAACACATATTAATTTCATTAGAATAGATATATTATATACCTTAATTTTAAACTTAGCACTTTGTGGATATTATGACGATTACTCTGATGGAACCAAATACTATTGTTATGGACACTTTTTTAAGTGCAAATATGCTTGCCACAACGGATCGCAACTCGCATGCGCATGGTGACTACATTGTCACATAATGATATGCACGAAATAGGAAATTGGGTTTGGTCGTGCACGGCCCATATTAGAGGGTTGGCTATAATGACGTCATCTGCAAAAAAATGTATTTAATTTTATAGCGTTTCTAAAGTTCATTGGACTGTAAAATTAGGTTGTTGAATAAATGTACACCTTATTGATTGGAAATTGATTTTCAGGTTGTGGCCAAAAACGGAAAGTTTTGGAATCCTTTAACTGCTAACATTTTGTAATGCACTCATGTGCACAAGTGATCCCTAAGGATGTATTGTTTATTGGGTACTAAAGACAACATCTCCAGTCTTATTAACACATTTAGTTATGACTCCATCAAAACAAACAAAGCTTTATTTATCATAGGAATATCTGATTTACAAAAAAAGGGATATATTTCATTAAAAAAATCTTGTACTTGAAATAAAAAATACAATTGTAAAAATCTACACTCTATGCCTAAGAACTGCAAGGTTTTAAAAGTGGATGATACTGGTTACTATGACTCTTTTTAAATCTATTTCTATAAATGAATAACTTCTTTTAACCCTATTCCTCTCTGTCTTTTGTGACCTGGTCACTCATTTTTGGTTGAACGCTGGAAAATAATATGTTCCAGCTGCACAAACTATGAAATATTTCATAATCAATAAATTATTACAGAGAGGTGACCTTGTGCCAGGATAGGTCATCTTAACTCTGTCATTCAATTAATACCATGTGCAAAAAAAGTGGGTTCTTGTCAAACCAGGATAACAATTACTGAGCTATGGAACATTATATAATTTCAATTTTACAGCCTTTTTTTTGCTTTTACTTATGTGTAATATATTACATAAAGATCTTTGTTGTAACGTTTTACTATGAAATAATTTATGATACTTTTAATGTTAATTATGTCATCTTAAATATAATTATCTATTCTAATGCTGAACAGATTATTTTTTATTATCATTTACTGACTTTATATGGAAAAGCTCTATTTAGTATGTATGGTCTTGGCTTGAATATTTTATAGCGTAAAAATTGCCTAAAAAATGAGGAAACATTCCACAAATGAACTGTAACATGTTCACACATCTGCTGGAGGAGAGTTCAGCCTCATTCAGATGGATAGGAGTGAAACCCTTATCTGCACAGCATGATAATAAACACTGTAGGTCCTTTGAGAGTAGTTCTTTTCATGGTTGGCCAACTGCTATAATAAATATTTTTCTTGTGGATACAGAAGGTAGAAAGCAGCCATTTTGCACCTATTAGCTACTTGCTGCATTTATTAATGCCATAATCATACAACCAAGCTGTACAATAATTGTTTTTTAGTCATTATGGTCTCACTACCATATGTGTGGTAATATTGCCAAACGTTGTACTTTACTCACAACCACCAAGCAATAAGTCATTCTAAAATAATATATTACTGGCAAATAACCTTTAATGGTTGCATTAGAGATTAAACAAGCTTGATAATATTGTCTGACTTTGGGAAGAAGGATTTTAGCACTTAGCTTGTTACTTGAAATAAAAGTAACCATTTCTGCAAAGAGAAACTTAAAAACTTTAAAGGGACAGTAAAGTTAAAATTAAACTTTTGTTATTTTGACAAAGCATGTTATTTACCACTTAACACCTTTAGGACCTCCCATGCTGTCCTAACAGTGCTGGTCTTTAACAGCATGGATCGTCCTACATTTATTAGCATCCTGCAGCCTCCTCCTTTTGTTAATGAGAAATCACATTTTAGGCAATGTTGCAAACACTGGTGCCAGATGTCTAGAGACATGTGCATGCTCCTGAGCTCACCTAGGATTACTTCACTACCGGGACTTTCAGAGAAGAATATACCAGAGAATTTTTAGCATTTTTGCTATCACTCCATTTAAACAGAAATAGAGCTTGTTTTTTTACTGTTTACCTGTCAAAACTATATAAATAGAAAGCCCAAGGTATTGAATTAGGCCCATGTTGGTATATTTCATGCCACCAGTTCACTGCCAAATGTGATCATATATACTGTATATATATATATTATTTAAAAACATTTTTAACTTTTTCACAAACTTTGGGTTTCTCACTTAAATTATTTACATATCATGTATTCAGTCATGGTTGTAAAAGCTTCTCCGGGATCCCCTTTGAACATAGATAGCAGGCATGCATTGCTTTGCCCTACCTGATCTCTCCCAAACAGCTCACTTTGCTTCCTCACCCCCCACTGGTTACCACCATCTTTAAGACTGGCAGACAGTATGCTAATATTACGTTTTAAGGCAATTCTTTCTGCAGTGTAGGATTCCCCCTTACCATCCAACCTCACTGATACATCCCAAATAGCTCTCTAACCCTCCACCCTCTAACTAGTGAACTCCATTTTTAATTATTTTATTTTCAGTGTATTGGTCCCCATACTTCCCCGCCTCCTATGATCATTAGTTAGGGATCCCCCACACCCCATCTCACCTTTTTTTCTGTAACATAGCTCCCCTTCCTTCCCTCTCCCTTTATTTATTTTTCCTGTATTGTAGGGCCCTCCCATTCCCTCCCCCTCCATTTTTGGCTCAGCACCCGGGATAGCATTTGCTGATTGGTGGGTATATTTAAGTAGGTGCGGAACCAAAAAAGGGCCGGCCCCAAAGCTTAGATTCCTGCTTTTCAAATAAATATAGTGAATGAAGAAAAAAATATAGAGAATGAAAAAAAAAAATGATAATAGAAGTAAATTACAAAGTTGCTTAAAATGACATGCTCTATCTGAATCATGAAATAAAAAATGTGGGTTTAGTATCCCTTTAAGAAAGTTTATTATGAATTCTCACAAGATTTCAGTGAAATCTCATGAGATCACAGCAAAGCAATGCATGATCTTAGCACTGCTGATGTTGATTGGTCATTGTTTTATTTTCAAGTGCTTCAACATTTGGGTTTCATGTTCCTTTAAGTGTAAAAAAACTGTATTCAGACACCTAAGGCATTCTTCATCAATATTAAATCAAGTAGCGGCTGTGTTTTCTTTTTTCATTGCCTCCTTTTTATTTTTTTTATTTTAGTCTGACAATATACATGTGAAAAGTGTGTTTACCATGGATTTACATGTTTAACCAGTTCAAAAGAAGTTTATTCTATTATTACATAACTAGTCCTAAAGTTTGTGTACATGGGCCATTTTCTGCAGTGCAGCGGTCACACCACGCCCGCTCCGTCGGTCACGCCCCCTACTACGCCTGCTCCTGCCCACCCTCTCTGCTGTCTGATCCTTACAGCTTTGACTGATCCTTGCTTATGGCCAGGTGTGTTTGTATCGCACTGCAGTCTCTACCGCGCATAACTGCATTGGACAAACATACCTGGCCTTTTACAATATAGGATATTGGTGACTTACCTTATTGAAATTGCCATGTTTTTCATGGATTGGAATATCTAGGAAGACAAAGACATTTAAAAGACATTAAATAGACAAGTTGAATTTGTAAATTTTGCTCAGCAAACCCATATTGAAATGTTTTTTCATGGTATTTCCTCTACCATCCATGTAAAATTAAATGTTCTTAAATGTTGCACAGAACTATGCACAGTACAGGTGGCCCTCGTTTTACAACGGTTCAATTTACACCGTTTCAGAATAACAACCTTTTTTTCAGTCATGTGACTGCTATTGAAAAGCATTGAGAAGCGGTGCATTTATTAAAATAGCCAATAGGTGGAGCTGTCCGCTTGTGTTGCAGCAAAGCCAAGCAAGCTGAAATTAATCAGTTTAACCAGACCTGAGCTATCGAGCAGATTTCAAAGGCACAAGATCTTTCTGTCTATATATCAGTCCAGATTGGAATGCATAGAAAGAACTGTTTGCAGAAAAATGCAAGTGAAGTCTGTGTTGTGTGATTATTTTATTAGGTTTATAATGCTGTTTAACAAATGTTTTTGTTCATTTAACTTAGTTTAATTATATATTCTGTGTTGTGTGATTATTTTATTAGGTTTATAATGCTGTTTAGCATTTAAAGTCTTCATTTCAAAGCTTTAAAAATAATGTATTAGGTGTTACTTATGACAATTTTGAGAGGGGCCTGGAACCTATCTCCCTCACTTCCCTTTGACTTACATTATAAACTGGGTTTCAATTTACAACGGTTTCGATTTACAACCATTCCTTCTGGAACCTAACCCCAGCATAAACTGAGGGCTACCTGTATTACATTTTTAAGACTGTAACATTGTATTTGCCCACCATGCTTGTTTTTCACTAGGTGACTATTCCAATTTTAGATTTGGTTTAAGAAATTTTCTCTTAATTTAACAATAGTTAATTTAAATGATAATGCTTACAAATATGCCTTATTAGTATTTGAGCTCTCAAATGCCTTCTAATAATTTATTTTCTTAAGATATGCATAATTATTTTCAAAATAATATGTATGAGAATGCTAAATAATTTTTTCACTGTGCTTTCTGGCAACATTAAGGGCTAAATTATATATGATGCACCAACATTAGCACATGCAATATTGATATGTTGAGCCTGCGTTAACACGCTTAAATTACAAGTTGAGAGTAAACACAACCGCATGTGCGTAAACAAAGTTTGCGCTTTTCGGGTTAGCTCTTAAAGGGTTAAGGTTAAATATAAAGTTGCACCAAACACAACATAAATACATTAAAATAAAGTGTCACAATCATATATATATACTATCTAACAATAATAATTCACATAAATATTAAAATAGAAAGTTATAATCGTTCAACTGTATATTTTACATGACAAAGTATTTGAATTGAAAGAACTATAATGGATATATGCATATAAATGTAATTTACACACATATACACAAACATATATAAACACATGTATACACACACATATATATATATATATATATATATATATATATATATATATATATATATATATATTATACTTTGGAGCCCTTTCCACTCAAATACCTGGAAATATTTTACATTCCAATGTTCTTAGAAAATGTTCTATGTACAACAATTAAACAATTTTTTTGGAGACAGGACACAATTTTTTAAACAAATACAGGAGGAATTGAGGGCCCTTTTCCCAAAAGAAATGTGTGCAGCCACTAATCAACAACTAGCTTACAGAAATGCATTACTGCTGAAAAGAATATCTACATATGCTTTTAAACAAAGGATACAAAGACTACAGAATAAGTTTGGTAATAGAAGTCAATTTAAAAGTGTGTTATTATTGCATATTCTATCTGAATAATGCAAGGATTATTTTAATTTTTCTATCCCTTTTGAAAATGCTTAGCTTAAATTTCCATACATGTACATGTACTTTTGTACCCTTTATCTTGTTATATATCTAAAGTGTATTTATTTGTGTATGTGTTAAAGGTAACCCCATTTTCTTCTTTTATGGTATGGTTTAGATATTGCATATATTTTTAAACAACTTTCCAATTTACTACCATTATAAAATTATCTTGGTGTCCATTATTGAAGGAACAACATTGCACTTCTAGGAGCTAACCAAACACATTGGTAAACTAATAAAAAGAGGCATTTATGTGTAGCCACCAGCTCCTGAACCTACCTAGGTACGCTTTTCAACAAAGGATACAAAGGGAAAAAATCAAATTAAATAATAGAAGTAAATTGTAAAGTTGTTTTAAACTGTATGCACTGAATCTTGAAAGAACATTGTATGTTTCATGTTCCTTTAATTTCCATTGCAATTTGTTTTTTAATTAAATGGCTAGGCCTTTAAAAGTTTAATTTTGTTAGGGTATTTTCAGACTCAGCAGAGATAGTCTTTGCAAACTAAAATCACATATAAAAACTTTTCAGAAAATTTAAAATAATAATAATTCTTTTTGTAGCTCTTTTCTACCAAAAAGCTACTCAAATCATTTTATATTTCAAGAAAGATATTACATCAAAGCAAACTTTGTAATGATATTGTAGTAAAAACAAGATGAATAGTTTAAGGCCAAAGTGTCTACAAAATGGATTATGTGTTATGGGAATTTTGGGTAAAAAATAATGTAATTTGATGCTTTCAAATATGTTCAAAGGGTGAGTAATTCTCTGTGTGAGTTTCAGTTTTTTCAGTTCTGGATCATTAAATTGCAGGCCCCAGAAGTAAATAAATAGATTCTGAGAACAGCTAAAATATTTTAACTCCTAGATGCCATTTGGACACTCCATGAAGGCCTAACAGCGCTGGGCTTTAACACTGTTAGGACGACATTGAACGTCCTACCTTTTTTGGTGTCTTGCACCCTCCTCCTTTTTGTCAAAGAAAAATCTGACAGGGGCGTGCCTAGCATCATAGGCAGTCCACCATGATGTGATCCCTGCTTTGAAGTCATGTAATCAAATCGATAATCTCGTGATTTTGTTTTTTAAGCATTTACATCAAAACTTAGTTCTGATCTTAAACACTTGTCCCTGGCATGAAAGATTTAATCTGTAGATCTCGGTGGTAGTTTTGGAAGAAGTTCCATCAGATTATGGGATGCAGAATGGCATATTTTACATATTAAACTTAAACTCTTTTGTCCTGTTACTGAGGAAGAAGTTTCTGCCCTTATACTGTCCTCCCACCTGTCTCCTCGACCCTATCCCCGCACAGCTACACCCCTCCCTCTCTTCTACCCTCACCCCCATACTCACACACATTTTCAACCTCTCCCTCAGCACTGGTATATTTTCCTCATCTCTAAAACATGCACTGGTCACACCTATCCTCAAAAAACCGTCCCTCGATCCAACCTTCCCATCCAACTACCATCCTATTTCCCTACTCCCTCTTGCCTCAAAGCTCCTTGAAAAGCTAGTTTATGCACACCTATCCCATTTCCTTACACTAAACTCTCTTCTTGACCCACTGCAATCTGAATTTCATCCCCATCACTCCACAGAGACAGCAATTGTCAAGGTTACCAATGACCTACTTACAGCAAAATCCAAAGGCCATTTCTCTCTGCTTATCCTCCTTGATCTGTCTGCAGCCTTTGACACTGTTGACAACCCTCTTTTGCTCCACACCCTCCAATCCTTAGGCATCTGTGACACAGGTCTCTTGTGATTTTCTTCCTATCTATCTAACCGTACCTTTAGTGTAGCCTTCTCCGAAGCATCCTCTGCCCCGTTACCACTTTTTGTTGGGGTACCTCAAGGCTCTGTCCTCGGTCCCCTTCTCTTTTTAAGCTATACATCATCATTAGGTTAATTAATAAAGTCCCACGGGTTTCAATATCATTTTTATTCTGATGACACCCAAATCTACCTCTCTGCACCAGACCTTCCTCCTTCTCTACTAACCCGTGTCACTAACTGTCTTTCTCAAATCTCATCTTGGATGTCCTCTCACTACCTTAAGCTAAATCTCTCCAAAAATGAACTCCTTATTTTCCCCTTCTTCCGAAATCTCCCCCCCCCAATTTTCTGTAACTGTTGATAATTCCATCATTACCCCTACCCCGCATGCCCGATGTCTTGGGGTCACACTTGACTCAGACCTTCCCTTCACTCCTCACATTCAGTCCTTGGCTAAAGCCTGTCGCTTCTACCTTAAAAACATCTCTAAAATTAAACATTTCCTTACACTCATCCTTTCCTGTCTCAACTATTGCATCTCCGTCCTCTCTGGTCTACCTAGCTGCTGCCAAGCTCCTTTACAATCCATAATGAATGCCTCTGCCAGGCTCATCTTCTTTACATGTCGCTCTTCATCTGCTGCACCTCTCTGCCAATCCCTTCACTGGCTTCCTCTTGCCTCCAGGATTAAACACAAAATCCTCACGCTAACACACAAAGTTCTCAACTGCACTGCTCACCACTACATTTCAGACCTTGTCTCCAGATACTCTCCATCCCGTCCCCTTCGCTCTGCTCACAATCTCCTACTCTCCTCCTCTCTTGTTACTTCCTCACATTCCCATTTACAGGACTTCTCCAGACTAGCTCTCATCCTGTGGAACTCCCTTTCTCGCTCCACAAGACTCTCCCCTAGTTTTAACAGCTTCAAGCACTCCCTTAAGACTCTACTATTCAGGGATGCATACAACCAACACTAACTTTTCCTAACTCCATCGCTCTCCCCTTGAGCCCCTTAGAATGTAAGCCTATGAGCCCAGCTGTTTATAGATTGCCTTCATAAGAGCCGACTACAAAAGTGCAACTCTCGGCAGGGCCCTCTACTCATTTGATCCCTATAAATGTTATCCTGTATACCAACTATGTTTATAGTGCTTCAGAATCTGTTGGCGCTCTACAAATACCTGTTAGTAATAACTAAAGGCATCATTTAATGGATAACCAGTGATAAAGGCCAGGTGTTTCATTTTAGGATATTGGGAAGTTCCTTAATATTTTAACTTATAAGTGATATACCTCTTCTGCGTTTTTGTGTGGTTCTTAAATTGAAAGACAGTGATTAAAGGGACATGAAACCCAATGCTTTTCTTTCAAACTTCAGACTTAAGGTCTTATTTGTTAATGAGCAAGCGGACATGATCCAATATGCTCTCAGCATTTATCATTGCACCAGCAGTTCTCTTACTTAATAGGTAAGCTATTGGTATTGCATGGCGTTTTTTAAGGTATAGAAATATATAAACTGAAAAAAATGGAAGATTTTGTTTCTGACTATAGTGGACTTTGGTATAAAGATTTTCCCTGAGCTGTTAGGAAGCTGTGCACTTCCTTCTTGGTATACAAGGCAGTATGACTTTAAACAAATAAATACTAGGTATAATGACGTAATAAATCAAAATGAGCCGGAAAATGTTATGCAGATGAATTTATTGCAGTTGCACTCAATGAGGCCTATTTATCATAGGTTTTGTGGACCTGATCCGACAGTACGGATCAGGTCCGCAAGACCTCGCTGAATGCGGAGAGCAATATACTCTCTGTATTCAGTATTGCACCAGCAGCTCACAAGAGCTGCTGGTGCAACGCCGCCCTGTGCAGACTCGCGGCCAATCAGGGGGTGTCAATCAACTCGATCGGGTTGAATTCAGGCAATGTTTGTTCACCTGCTCAAAGCAGGCTGACAGGGTTATGGAGCAGCGGTCTTTAGACCGCTGCTTCATAACAACTGTTTTTTCGCCAGAAACACGGGGTGTCAAGCTCCATTCGGAGCTTGATATATAGGCCTCATTGTTTTAATATTGAAGAAATAGGTGTAAAGTCTTAATCTTATAATAGGTGCCACCACATTGTAAATTAAAGGGACAGTCTACTTGATTTTAATTTTTTTTTTTAAATATAGAAAACACCTTAACTATCTATTCCCCAGCTTTGCACAACCAATGTAGTTATATTAATATACTTTATACAAACGTAGTTATATTAATATACTTTATAACCTTTAAACCTCTAAATATCTGCCTATTTCTAAGCCCCTACAGGCCTCCTCTTATCTCAGTCAAGTTTATTAGCTTTTCACAGCCAGACAGTGCTAGTTGTGTGCCATAAAGATAACATTGTGGTCACTCCTGTGGAGTAATACAGGAACCAGCACTTATTGGCTAAAATGCAGTTTGTAAACAGCACTAAGATAAGGGTGCAGTCTGTGGAGGCTTAGATACAAGCTAATCAGAGAGGTAAAAAGTATATCACTATAACAGTGTTGATGATGCAAAACTGGGATGGGTATGAAAGAGATGATCTATCTTTTTAAACAATAAACATTTTCAAATAGACTGTCCCTTTAAGTTTCCCTTGTTTAAAAATCATGGGCGAGATTTCATATATGGCGTAGGCTTCAGCACAAGTGCTTAAACCCCTGTTGCCCATAAGTTCACCTCGTACATCAGGTGAATCACATAAACCGTGTCAGCAGATCATATACTGCCGTAAGTCGGATAAACTGGTGAGGTTCAGAAATGTTCGTAAATACACATTTCTGGAGTCACCAGTATCTTACGGCAGTATATGAACTGCCGGCGCCTAAGTAAAAAAACAAAAAAAGTTTAAATCGCCAGTAAAAATCTAACCCGACTCCTAAAAATTAAACCGACACATCAAAATCCCTATATCTGCCATCCCCCCACATCGCAGCTACTAATTAAAGTATTAACCCATAAAGCACCATCCCCCACATCACAATCTACCTAATAAAGTTATTAAACCTTAATCTGCCAACCCCCACAACGCAAAGTACCTAATTAATGTCACGCCGCGCTGCTCTAGCCATTGCTAGGGGCGCGGTGTCGCCTTTCCTGCCAGGGGTTGTGTCAGATCTGAATGCGTGCAGCGCTGACGTCATCGCCGCACGCTCCCCTCTTCCTGATGCCAGTACGGATGCCTGGAGCGAATTCTGCGCCTATGTAAGTGTCAGCACAACGATCTATCACTGCCCAAGTATAGGTGTTACCTTGTGTGCTCCTGGGTGTGATAGAGCGTTGTTTTCATTTAAAGCCTACTCGTGTTTTATCCTTGCCTGTTTGACTACTCTGCAGCTATAACACTTAACTATTGGATTGATATAATGTTGCTGAACCCTGCCTGTCTGACTACTCTGCCGCTATAACCCTTAACTATTGGATTGATATACTGTTGCTGAACCCTGCCTGTCTGACCACTCTATCTGCTTTAACCCTTAAATTACTGGGTTGATATACTGCTGCTGAACCCTGCCTGTCTGACTACTCTGCTTATTAACCCCTGTTGTTCTGGATTGCCTATTTGTTGTTGAACCCTGCCTGCCTGACCATTCTAGTGGTGTGCCCTTGTACTGCTTTACTGTTGCCAAGCCCTGCCTGACCATTCTAGTGGTTTGTCCTTGGACTGCTCTGCCGTTGCCACTGGGGACTGTCCAGCCTGTGGTGAGTGCCACCTTCCTCTTCTTACTAACTTTCTCTGCTCTGGGTTGTTCCCTATCATTCCGGCTCGACGCCGGGATAACTACTACTGGCTGAGTTCAGTCTGATATAGGAATATCCCATGAGCATTACAATTACACTATTAAACCCTAAACTGCCAACCCCCAAAACGCAAACTACCTATAAAAATTAGTAACCCCTAATGCGTCAACCCCCCACAACGCAAACCACTATATAAACCTATTAACCTTTAAATCGCCAACCCCCAACAACGCAAACTACCAAAATAACCTATTAACCCCTAAACCACCAACCCCCCATAACGCAAAGTATTAAACTAATAACTAAGTCCCCTAACCTAACACCCCTAAGTTAACCCCAATAACAATACACTAACATAAAATAAAACATATGAATTACATTAAAAAATAATAAACATTTACAGAAAATAAAAAAAAACTTTAAAAACCCTAACATTCCTGAAAATAAAAAACCTACCCTTACTCAGAAAAAAACAAAAAAACTAATAGTACACTAAAATTACAAACAATAAAAAAGCTAAGATTACAAAAAATAACAAAATAAATTAGCATTCCTATTTTAATGCCCCCTATTTAAACCACTCCAAAATAAAAACACCTCCTAATCAGTGTTAATTTTTATGGCAAATTTCAATTTAGGCTTAGTTTTAATCTGTTGGCTAAAATTACATTTTAGTTTTAATCATATTTTAGTCATCTGAATTGGTTTAATCTAGTTTTAGTCAACTAAATCTTCAGTAGATTTTAGTCGACTAAATCTCCAGTAGATTTTAGTAGACTAAAATCCTTAGTTAAAGTGTAATGTACTATTTAAGCATTTCTCTATAATTTTCAAACTCATTATATACTCCAGGAGTAAACATAACACCTGTTTTATTTATGGTATTAAGGTTTAAACATGCAATACAGACACAGATTTAGCTGTTGTGATATATTACGTCTTTATTAAACTTAAACTTAAATAAAACCAAGTTTCATAAGCAAACAGAAGTGCAACTTTAAAATATAAAAAAAAAAAAAAAACCTGTAAACCATTACACATATTACCCACTATAAAAACTTTTAACAGTTCTCTGTTAATAATTAAAACAAGTATCAAGTAACTCAACACAACAAAAAGTTTCTGCAGCTAGCACAGGCACAGCATAACTTGAACCCATACTTGTGGGTTATGCTTATTTCTATAGGAAGAATCAATTGATTGTTCACAAGTTCAAAAAAATGTCTGCAACAAAATTAACACTGCTCTTGAACATCCAAACGTATTACATACTCCTGAAGTAAAAGTTTATTAACCTGTTTTAGTTTTGGTATTAAGGTTTAAACATGCAATACAGATTTAACAGATTTAACTGTTGTAGTTTATAACATGGGGTATATTTATATAAGTGCGAGCGGACATGATAGGATGTAGCGTATCATTTCCGCCGCACATCGATAAATGCAACAGCATAAGCTTTCAGCATTTATCATTGCACCAGCAGTTCTTGTGAACTGCTGGTGCAATACCGCCCCCGGCAGATTCTCGGCCAATCTTTTTTTTTACAAAAGAGCAGTAATTAGATATGGATTGATTATAACAAATGACATAAAGGGGCCTATCTATCAAGCTCCGAACGGAGCTTGAAGGCCCGTGTTTCTGGCGAGTCTTCAGACCGCTGCTCCATAATCCTGTCCGCCTGCTCTGATGAGGCGGACAGAAATCACTGGAAATCAACCCGATCGAGTATGATCAGGTTGATTGACACCCCCTGCTAGTGGCCAATTGGCCACGAGTCTGCAGGGGGCGGCGTTGCACCAACAGCTCACAAGAGCTGCTGGTGCAATGCTGAATACAGAGAGTGTATTGCTCTCCGCAATCAACAATGTCTGTTGAACCTGATCCACAGTGTCGGATCAGGTCCGACAGACATAGGATAAATAGGCCCCATAGTGTTTAGTTTGGCAGCAAATTTGTATTTAGTTTTAGTCATAGTCTTTTGACTAAAATGCCATTTTGATTTAGTTTTAGTCATAGTCTTTTGACTAAAATACCATTTTTATTTAGTTTTAGTCATAGGGGGATATCTAGCAAGCCATCAACCACAAATACGCTGGAATTCCGCAGCATAATTGTTGCGTGCTTGATCCGACCTAGTTATCAAAACCTACAGCCTGGAAAAAATTGAAATCTGTGATGAAACATACAATCCGCCTATCTCAATCCGACACAGATCGATGCTTACATCATTACAGATGTTTTCCGAATACAAATTCCGCACTATTTGACACTTTTTAAAAGTTATCAAATAGTTAACAGGCTCGTGGCTATTCCGGCCCAGCGTACCTGGTTTTCAATCCGCCACCCTGGAGACAACGGATGCCATAGGAATCAAAAAGTAAATAAACACTAAGTTACAAAAAATAAAAAAACACTAAATTACAAAAAGAAAAACTACATTATCAAAATTAAAAAAGAATTACACCTAATCTAATAGCCCTATCAAAATAAAAAGCCCCCCAAAATAAAAAAAAAATGCCTAGCCTACGCTAAACTATCAATGGCCCTTAAAAGGGCCTTTTGTTGGGCATTGCCCCAAAGAAATCAGCTCTTTTACCAGTAAAAAAAAATACAAACACCCCCCAACAGTAAAACCCACAACCCCCACAACCAACCCCCAAAATAAAAACCCTATCTAAAAAAACTAAGCTCCCCATTGCCCTGAAAGGGGCATTTGTATGGGTATTGCCCTTAAAATGGCATTTAGCTCTTTTACTGCCCAGACCCTACTCTAAAAATAAAACCCACCCCAAAAAATGTTAAATAAACCAAACATTAACCCCTGACGATCCACTTACAGTTCTTGAAGTTCCGCTTTAAGGATCCATCCAGCCGGCAAGAAGTCTTCATCTGGGCGGCCTCTTCCATCTTCATCCATCTGGCAAAGTCTTCATCCAGACGGCATCTTCTATCTTCATCCATCCGGCGTGGAGCGGGTCCATCCTGAAGACATCCAGCGCGGAGCTCCTCTTCAATACGGTCGCCGCCATAAGCTGGAACTTTAATGCAAGTGATGTCATCCAAGATGGCGTCCCTTGCATTCCTATTTTCTGAAAGATTCCAATCAGACAATAGGATTAGAGCTGCTAAAATCCTATTGGCTGTTCCAATCAGCCAATAGGATTTGAGCAGCTCTTATCCTATTGGCTGTTCCAATCAGCCAATATGATTGAGCTTCAAAACAATGTTCAAAAAATCTGTTTTGGGCACATGGGTCCAATGATCAACTGCATAAATTAAAAAGCTAATAATAATGCTATCATAGTTCAATCCCTTTGTATCCACTGTAAACTTCGTAGGGTGTTATTAAAGGGTGACAGAGGCTGAATTTTATTCACACACACAACCACAAATGCCTTTCAAAGCAGCAAATAGAAACAGCATACAATAATCCAGATAAATCTCTGTGTACACACAAATTGCTGACATTCGTTGCTATGACCAATTACACTCTTTTGCTGTTATGAATTGTTACAGTCCCACAAAAGATATTCTTCCATTTACTTTAACCGCTACAGTTTTCTTTAATGCAATGCAATGTATCCTGTATTCTTTACAGTCATTATTATCAGTTGTAATGTGTAGGGCAAACAATAAGTGTATTAACCTTCTTACCCGGGAACTCTCGCCACTATCCTCTTATCAGCCGGCCGTCCAGTTTCCTGCTCTCATACAGCTTCCCTGCATTGCCTCAAGTCTGCTCGCATGTAGCGTCTATCCATCTGTCAAAGAACGCTCAATCCATGCGGCAATACTTCTGTGTATGGAGGATGGTCCGTGTTTAGTGAGTCCCAGTTGGTGTGTGAAAAAACAGCCCCTCCAATCAGACACAGGCTCCATGCTGCGTAAGTCCATGCTCACTGTGTGTATAGCCAGTAGCAACAGCTGTGAGAAAGGAGAAAATTACGGAGCACAGCGTATTGATTTAAGACATATAACTTGTATTCCAAATATTAAAAACTCATAACATAGAGTATAAAAGACAAGGAAGGTTCCCTGAAAGGTGCAATAAAGTGGCTGACGCATTTCGGCGTTAAGCCTTACTCCAAGCCATTTGGTTATGAGTTTTTAATATTTGGAATAACAGTTATATGTCTTAAATCAATACACTGTGATCCGGTGCTCCGTAATTCTCTCCTTTCTCACAGCAATAGGATTGAGCTCTCATCCTATTGGATGATTGGAACAGCCTATAGGATAAGAGCTGGTATCCTATTAGTGGCAGCGGGGTCTGGGAGCGGTGGGATAGGGGTTAATAAATTTCTTTAGTTGGCGGCGGGGTCCGTGGAGCAGTGGGGTAGGGGTTAATAACTTTATTTAGGTTGCGGCGGGGTTGGGGAGCGGCGGGATAGGGGTTAATAACTTTATTTAGGTTACGACTAGGGCCGGGAGCGGCGGGATAGGGGTTAAACATTTTAGTATAGTGGCGGCGTTTAGTCACAGGGAATAAATAAAGTTGGTAAAAAGCCGAATAGACGCAAGATTGATGACTGTTAGTTAACAACAGTCCGATGCTCATCGCCCGTACTTGGCTCTCTCTGCAAAATGGCTCTCTCTGCATCAAATGCTTAAAAAAAAGGTATTGCAGGATGCCTCAATAGGATGACTTTTTTATTTTGGATAATTTAGTTTGTTATTTTTTGTAATCTTAGCTTTTTATTTTTTGTAATTTTAGTGGGGTGTACTGTTATTTTTTTTTATTTTGATTAAGGGTAGGTTATTTTATTTTGGTTGGCAAATTAGGGGTAATAGTGTTAGTAGGTAGTTTGCGGTGTCGGGTATTGTTTAGGGGTTTATATTGTAATTAGGCACTTTGCGATGTTGAGGGTTTGCGGGTTAGGGGTTAATAACTTTATTAGGTACTTTGCAATGTGGGGTTTGGCGGATTAGGGGTTAATACATTTTATTAGTTATTGCGGTGGGGGGGTGGATTAGGGGTGGATATTGCACATGCATTAGGTGTTTGATAAGGCTTCTAGGGAGTTACAGTACTTATATACTCAGCGCAAGGCTTGCTGCGCCTGCCTATGTGTGGCGAAGTTAAAATAGAGTAAAATGTATCCATTCTTGCCGCATAAGTCCTTGCGCTGAATATGTGATACCAACTTGTGATGCTGGTTCTATGTTAGTTTATGGGAGTAAAAACAGTAGGCGACGGGTGTAATATACACATCAAACTTGTAAGCAGCGCCGTATATGTGATGGCTCGATCCGACTAAAAATAGGCAACGCAGGGTTTTGCGCCCGAAGGTGCATATGTGATCGGGCCTCATGTTGTCCTTATCTTAGAATCTTATCTGAGGCTAGTAAAGGACAGGTATAAATGAGCTGATTAAGTTACTATCTCAACAGGCTTACTGTCCCATAAGTACTACATTTTAAATAATGGGAAAAAAAATGTAAATAAGAAAGATAATAGTTCTTAGTTGCACCATTAAAAAAACTGTGTACAGGCAGCCCTGAGCCCACAGTTTTAAAATAGAAATTCTATTTAACAACTGGTCTCTGGAAATATGGCTAACCGCAAGTGTACAGAAGTACAGTGATTGATTGACACTGATGTATTGCATTAGTCAGAAATTGTAATGTATTCGTCAAATTCTCCAGGGTCCCTCTTATATAGGAATAGTGTAATTCTTTCACACCTTCTAAACCAACTGCTTCTTAAAATACACATAACATAGCAGAAAAAGAATGAAAGAATTTAAAAAGAACCATATCTATAGGATTAACATGGCATCTCAATATATTATAACAACCACAATATAACATCAGATATCCAATATATGCCTTAGAAAAAATGGATATAATTTTATTTTATGTTTTATTTAGATATATGTGCATATTTTAGAATCCAGCGTAGATGTATTACGATATTGAGGCTACAATTTTTAAATTGCTACAGAGTGATAGGAGATTGGCTTCTAGGTATGCATGACATAAAAATATTATTAGGAACCATTGCTGGCTGTGTATGAATTATTTTATTTCTTTGGAAATCACAAATATACCTTACTCACTAATAAATTGCCGATTTAAATGGCTCATATTTTGGATTTTAATCAATTTAATGTAAAGGAACATTCTAATGTAAACTTACATTTTTGCATTACTAATATTAAAGGGACATTATACACTCATTTTTTCTTTGCATAAATGTTTTGTAGATGATCTATTTATATAGCCCATAAAGGTTTTTTTTTTTTATAAAAAAATGAATAGTTTTGCTTATTTTTTAATAACATTGCTCTGATTTTCAGACTCCTAACCAAGCCCCAAAGTTTTATTTGAATACCGTCAGCTACCTTCTCCAGCTTGCTGCTGTTTGTGTAAATGGTCTTTTCATATGCAAAAGAAGGGGGGAGGGGGAGGGTCTTATTTCCCACTTGCAATGGGCTTTCAGCTACCTTTTCAAAGGAGCTAAACTGAGAGCTTCTAAGTAAGTTTTTAAACAGTTTTATACTGGATTTTTATATCAGTATCTGTGCATCTTATTCTTTATAGTAGTGTCTATTACATGCAGTTATATGAAAATGAGTGTATACTGTCCTTTTAAGGTTTTCAATTTTGGATGCTATTATCAGCATGTTTTTTCAACTGATCAATGCATAACCTCAAATTGATTCGGCCAAAAAAAGATATTGACCACAAACAAATTTGCAGTTGAAAAAATGACCAAAACCACATTTTTGGTTGTTATGTTCTTGTCATTGAGAATAAAAGAGAAAAAACAAAGCAGATATTTGTCAGCTCTAAATATTACATTATTGTTGTTTGAACTATTCTCTTGCTTTCCAAAAACAAAGACATGAGGTTAATAATAAAGCTTTGTCAAAAGTGGCATTGTGAGTATAGTGGGCATTTGTGTTGGCTAATTTGTAATAATAATATTGTAAAAGAGGGGGTTCAATTGTTTTTAATATCTTACTTAGTTTCAAGATTTTTTATGTTTTACAAGATTTTGGTCTATAGGAGAGGAAAATTAATATTGTGTAGATAAAAGCAGCAGCAGCGTACACCATCTTCTATAAAATGATTTTATCCATTCACACACTGTAAATTGATAAATTGATAAAACATACAATTTTAAAGAAATTTCCAGTTTACTTGTATGATCTGATTTGCTTCATTATCTTGCTATTCTTTGTTGAAAGAGCATCAAAGGCAGTACTGTGAGCTAACTGAACAAATTGGGTGACAAGAAGCATATGCGTAGTCACCAATCAGCAGCTCGCTCCCAGTAGTGCATTGCTGCTCCTGAGGCTACCTAGATATGCTTGTAAATAAAGGATACCAATAGAATGAAGCACATTGTGTAATAAAAGTAATTTGTAACGTTTTTAAAATTGCATGCTTAATCTGAATCATGAAAGTTTACTTTTAAATTTACTGTCCCTTTAAGGTATGTTCAATGTGTTTTGCCCATATGTAACATATCTGTTTAATTCTTGTAGCACTCACAAATAGGTCAACAAGGCTAATTAAAGCCTTTGGCCCATATGTATCAAGCTCCGTACGGAGCTTGAAGGGCCGTGTTTCTGGCGAGTCTTCAGACTCGCCAGAAACATAAGTTATGAAGCAGCGGTCTAAAGAGCAGGCGGACAGGAATCGCCGGAAATCAACCCGATTGAGTATGATCGGGTTGATTGACACCTCCCTGCTGCGGCTGAATGGCCGCGAGTCAGCAGGGCGCGGCGTAGCACCAGCAGCTCTTGTGAGCTGCTGGTGCAATGTTAAATGCGGAGAGTGTATTGCTTTCCGCATTTAGCGAGGTCTTGCGGACCTGATCCGCACTGTCGGATCAGGTCCGCAAGACCTTTGATAAATAGGGGCCTTTATCAAGAGCCTATTGCTGTCAGATTCAATAAGTGAAAATGTTCCTGAAAATCTGTCCAAATTTTTTTAGCAATTGGATTCTGATCACTTTGAACAGGACTGTTCCATTTTATGTATAGGGCCTTCTATCAGTTACCAAATAATTTATTTGTGGGTCTGAAAAATAGTCAAAAACCTAAGATTGTGATTTTCTCAAACTTTAAAAAATGTCATCTGTGGAAAAAAACTGGAAGTCAATTAATTCTGATCAACCCTTATATGTTTACCACTTTGAAGGTGTTAAGCATATAGGTAGAGTCCACATTGGGAGCTACAAGCCTTGCAGTTCTTGCATCTTTCACTCCTTACATGGTCCCCATCATCTACTGCTTGGGATCTGCAAGGCTGCTGTTCACAAATGGGATTTAGCTCATACCCTTGCACATTGGTAAACATAGAAAGCTTAGATGCTCTGACACATTAGAATATGTAAATTGTGCATTAGAATGTTTCTTTAAACTTCAAAAACCAAATAGAAGGTTAACATTAAAACGAAATTATCCAGAAGGTTTATGCTATTTAAAGTACAAGTGTTGATAGTTTGAGCACTAGAAGGGAGGCAATTATTTTGAAAGTGCTAAAACTATTATCTCTAGCCTGTATGTTATGTTCTTTTTTTGTAATCATCTAGATTTTTGCACTTATTAACAGAAGTGCTAATCTTCTCATCTGCATGTGAGTATTTAAATGTACTTTCAGCCTGTAACAGCTTATTCTCACCAATAAGTCATTTAGACAAATAACCAATTCTAGTTCTGGTAATGCTTACCTTAAAGTGACAGTCAAGTCCAAAAAAAACTTTCATGTTACAAATTGGGCATGTAATTTTAAACAACTTTCCAATTTACTTTTATCACCAATTTTGCTTTGTTCTCTTGGTTATTCTTTGTTGAAAGCTAAACATATGAAGGCTCTTATGATAATTTCTAAGCCCTTGAAGGCCACCTCTTTTCACATGCATTTTTATTTGCTTTTCACAACAGGAGAGAGCTAGTTCATGTGAGTCATATAGATAACATTGTGATCACGCTAGTGGCTTGTGGCAGACACTGCACTAATTGGATAAAATGCAAGTCAATCGATAATAACTAAAAGTCATGTGATCAGGGGGATGTCAGAAGATGCTCAGATACAAGGTAATCACAGAGGTAAAAAGTATATTAAGATAACTGTGTTGGTTATGCAAAACTGGGGAATGGCTAAAAGGGATTATCTATCTTTTTAAACAACAACAATTCTGGTGTTGACTGCCCCTTTAAAATATCAAAGGGACATTGTACACTAGATTTGTGTTCGCATAAATGTTTTGTAGATGATCCATTTATATAGCCCATATTGGAGTGTTTATGTAAAAATGTATAGTATTGCTTATTTTTAAGAACATTGTGCTGATTTTCAGACTCCTAACCAAGCCCCACAGTGTCAGATGTATACACACGTTTACAGACTCCTGCTGGCTTCTGCTTATGTTATCTATCTTTTCATATGCAGGGAGGCTGGAGTGTCTGCTCTTCTCGTTTTCCCAGCCCCTTTCAGTGGGTGTCACAGACTAACATCTTCAACAGTGCTAAACTGAGAGCTTCTACGTAAGGTTTTATACTGGATTTTTAGATCAGTATCTGTGCATATTCTTCTTTATAGTAGTGTTTATTACATGCAGTTATATGAAATGTGGTGTATACTGTTTACTTTAAATGTTAAACCCCTTGTAATTGCATTACTTTTCTGTTGCCTTGAATAGTGTTAATATTTTCAAAACAGATTACCTACATTGTTTTGTATTTCCATTACTCTCTATTTCTTCAACAAAGTATATCTGGAAGAATGAAGCAAATTAAATAATAGAAGTACATTGGAATGTTGTTTAAAATTGTATTCTCTATATGAATCATGAAATAAATATTTGGAGTTTCATGTGCCTTTTACTGTCTCCTGGTAAACTAACATAGTAGCAAACAAATATGATGGAAGTTTGCTTACTGTATTCTTTAGTGCATAAATCTGAAAAGCTGGTTCCAAAGTCAGACCCAGAATGTCTTCATATTGCTCTGAGTCTTCTGTCTCATCATACACTGCTTGTACTGATGGCTTTTTTTGTCTTGGATTGGTACAACACTGCTAATGAAATTGTTTGCTTTACCACATCCTTAACATTGGTGCATCTTGTGAGCTGTTGGTGCAATGCTGAATACGGCGAGCGTATTGCTCGCCGTATTCAGCGAAGTCTGGCGGAACTGATCCGACAGTGCGGATCAGGTCCGCCAGACTTTGATAACTTGGGGCCACTGTATTGTCTTGTCTTTGGTCTTTAGCATTCTGCTGCACTTTCCTGAGGGTGTCCCTTGTTTCCATCTCATGGACTGGAGCTTCACTGGTGTCCAATCCACTTTTCTCAGCAGGAGGTCTCGGGGGTTAGAATCTCTTCTGCCACATACAATTATGTTCCTTATTAAAAGGATACTAAACCCAATTTTTTTATTTCATGATTCAGATAGAGCATGCAATTTAAATCAATTTTTTTATTTACTCCTATTATCAATTTGTCTTTATTTTCTTGATATCTTTATTTGAAAAGCAATAATATAAGCTTAGGAGCTGGTCCATTTTTTGGTTCAGCACCTGGGTAGCGCTTGCTGATTGGTGGCCAAATGTCCCTATAAATTCAGAAAATTTGGCTCAGAAATGTTCAGTGTTTAAGGTTATCAAAACCTTTAACTTATTGTTTTTTTGTTTTTTTTTAAACAAAATGTTTTGTATATAACTGAGATCCACTATTCTACCTGTATATACTTGACATGTAGTAAATGGTAAATGGTCACTCTATCCTAGCATTAAATAAATTTGTTCAGCAAAATTGGAGACATTTGAATCCAACAGTAAACACTTGGGGGCATATTTAATAAGGTGCGAGCTGACATGATACGATATTGCGGATCATGTCCACCGCACATCGATAAATGCTCGCCAGAAATACGGGGCTTCAAGCTCTATACGGAGCTTGTTAAATATGCCTATTGTAGTTAAAGGGATACAAAACCCATATTTTTTCTTTCAGGTTTCAGATGGAGCATGACATTTTAAGCAACATTCTAATTACTCCTACTATCAAATTTTTCTTCGTTCTTTTGCTATCTTTATTTAAAAAGCAGGAATTTAAAGCTTAAGAGCCAGCCCATTTTAGGTTCAGCACCCTGGATAGTGCTTGCTTATTGGTGGATACATTTAGCAAACCAATAAGCAAGCCTAACCCAGGTCCTGAACCAAAAATGGACCGGCTCTTAAGCTTTGAATATTGTTTGTTTTACAAACATGTTTGGTAACTTAAAGAATTGTTTGTTCAAGTTTTGTATATTGTTTGTTCTAGTTTGTTATTATTTAGTTTAACGCAGAAAGAGTATTAGATATGTCTGCACTTTTATAGTGATGCTGGTATGTAACAATATATACATACTGTATATACATATGTGATTATTTATATATTTATATACACACACACATATATTGTGTGTATATATATATATATATATATATATATATATATATATATATATATATACATACATAATATATATATACACATATAAATATTTATACAGTATATATATATATATATATATATATACAGTATATATATATATATATATATATATATATATATATATATATATATATATATATAATATATATATATATATATATATATACATATATATATATATATACATATATATATATATATATATATATATATATATATATATAGTATATATAAAACAGCAGAGATGGTAGTTAGCACTACAGCTAACAAATTAATCAAAGGTTGAAGTGTGAAGAGGCATGCATTTAAGCTATTTTTGTTTTTAAATGGACATAGCATATGCAGTAAGTGCTAGATTACAAGTGAGGCGCAAACAGTTTTGCACAAGCGATATTGTCTTTTCGCAAGCATTTTAAATTGCTCTGATATAACAAGTTAAGCAAAATCATGATTGCACTAGCACAATTGCCTTTTATGCTTCAATCCTTCCTTTGATCTCAGAACTGTGGTTAACTGTTTTCCGAAACAAACCGTTGTACAAAACACTTAAAAAATACGCTACAAAGTACAGTTACACTCATATTATCACTGTCTAATAACAAAAATTTGCACAAAAAAGTTATAAGGGATCAAAGATATCAGATATTGGGTGTTAAAAAAGCAGGCAACGTACTTTAACATAGAGATAAATACACATACATTGCTAAAGATGTATTTGTATATATATATATATATATATATACATATATATATATATATATATATATATATATATATATATATATATATATAAAAGTGCACCTTGGCAGACCCGGGATTAACTGCATGAAAATCTGGAAATAGTGTAGCTTTAAGTAAGTGCGATAGCAACCAAAGCTGAGCCTGTTTAGGATTCATGGAATGTGTACCCCGGTCTGGTCTGAGAGTGCTGTCCCCTTTTCCTTGTTTTGCTTATGCCTAGGGTGATTACATAAGTCCCTGAACCCTGACTTGTTCCCAGTTTGTTTGATTAAGAGCTTGCATTTGTGTGCGTGGAAGAGACCTTGACGTGATACCTGGGCTTGTCCCATTTGGCCAAATGCGGTAACTGGCTCTTCCAGTTTTGCTTTAAATCTTAACTGAGAGCTTGTGAGTGTGTGCTGTATTGTCTGTTTTGTAATTATCCCTATGGACCTGCACCGCAGGCCGGGGTTAACTGTCTGTGACTCTGGAAATAGTGTAGCTTTAAATGAGTGCAATAGCAACCAAAGCTGAGCCTGTTTAGAAGTCATGGGATGTGTACCCGGTCCGGTCTGAGAGTGCTGTCCACTTTTTCTTGTTTTGCTTACGCCTAGGGTGATTACATAAGTCCCTGAACCCTGACTTGTTCCCAGTTTGTTTGATTAAGAGCCTGCATTTGTGTGCGTGGCTGCATTTGTGTGGCTATATTAGGGACCCAGGTTTTTGGAAGAGACCTTGACGTGGTACCTGGGTTTATCCCATTTAGCCAAATGTGGTAACTGACTCTTCCAATGTTGCTTTTAATCTTAGCTGAGAGCTTGTGAGTGAGTGCTGGACTTTTTCTGTGTGCTGTATTATATTTATGTGTATATATGTATTTACCAACATATATACAAATATAAACACATAAATATATATGTACAAATATATAAACATATATATACTGTAAGTGCATTAGAGCCTTTTGCCATTAAGTAGATAAAAACATGATAAAACATATATATGCAATATTCATATTTAATACAAATTTCAACTATTTATTTTTGTAAATATTTCACATTTGCTAACGCTAATATGCTATGTTTTTGCGTGATGGGTGGGGTTTTTTTCAACAATTTTTTTTCTCCATTGACTTCTATGGGAAATGCAAAAATGCAATGGTGTTTGCACGATCTCGAGTGTTAGTTTTTTTTCTACATTTATTTTCTCCATTAATTTCTTTGCACTTTCACGTGAAAACATATATAAGGATTTTTGCACTTTTTCGGGTTACCGCTAGTGCAAAATAAATTTTTTTGGGAGATTGTAATATGAATGCAACAAGACTAGCACAAAATGTTTAAATGTAGCGGAGTATTCGCGATCGAGAAAAAAAATTATAGCACCACTTGTAATCTAGCCCTAAATGGGGCTTATGCTTAAAGTTAAAGTAAATCCTAGCGTTTAACAAACGCTAGGATTTACTATTGAATCAAATAAAGGGCACTTTCATTTATGAAGCATAAGATACTTCATGTAGAAAACTCCTTTATTTGATTCAATTGATCGCCGCTCTTAGCTCCTACAGCAGTGTACGGATATATACAGTATATGTATGTATCGGTGTAGGGCTAAGTAGCTCTGTAACAGATACAGCACACTCTATGGGCTTGATTTATCTATCAAGGGTGGACAAGGGCGTAAATATTCACCCCTGTCCACCCACCTCTTCTGTGGTAGACAGTCATCTGCTGCCGCAATTTAATATGGCACACAAATTCTATTTTGGATCTGCCGTAGGTCTCGCAAAGGCGGCGGGTATAACAGGGCTACCGGTTTGCCTCAGGTCCACTTTAATATTTGTTCATCTGCTGTGACCATTGATTTTTGAGGTCTTCTTCTGTGATCACTTCCTATGGTGTCTTCCTGGAACTCTGCACAGAGTGTTAGCTTTCAATAGAGACTGTTCACAGTGGTACCAATGGTCACAGCAGATGAACACATATTAAAGTGGAGGTGAGGAGAACTGGTAGCCCTGTTATACCCGCCACCTTTGCGAGACCTACGGCAGATCCAAAATACCAGCATTTTGACGTGACCGTTGTCACACACCAAGGGGTCAGAGGTGAGATTGTAAATCTAACGGTCCAAGGACAGACCATCAACATATTGATAATACGCTACAAAATCCTATAAAGGAAATGGCAAAGGGACTGGTAAAGTATCTCCACTAGATATAGAAGTGTGTTCATACTATAACGATTATTGGCTTATATAATGGACAGCCTCCTTAGCATATAACTTCAGCATATATTCGTAACAAATCAGCTTACCACACAACAAAGTTTGATCTGTTAAAAGTCCTGAAGTTAAAATATCATTAAGTTCTCTAAACACAAGAGTGTATTAATACATTGCACAAGTGAACTTTTTAACAACAAGTGAACTTTATAACATCTTTACAACAACATATTAACGATTATAACTTCAATCAAATCAAATCAACAAAATAATTTTTAAGGTGGTAACAAACTTTAAGTATTCAGCTGTATGAAAGGTGGTATATATAACCTCAAATACTGATCATTGTCACTAAGAGGAGACGTCTTCATATATATGGTAAGCAATAGTGCACGTATATATATATATATATATTTATATACAGCACTAGACAGATTGTGTGTTTTTTATTGTATGATTTTTATTGCAGGATTTTCATTTTATGCACTTTTTTTATTATGTACCCCAGATAATAAATTCTAAATTTTATATTTGAACAAGATATGGTGGTATATTGTGTAATATATAGAAACAATACATTAGAACCAATGACTGTTTGATGTATAACCCTTGCTTTCCAATACTTTCAGTATTTATTAGCGCTGTTTATCTTACCTTTTTTATGGGTATAAAGATAGGAATTTAAGCACAGAGATAGAATACTCAGAAGTCTATGACTGAAACCCAAATATATAAAAGATGTAGCTAATCTCAAACAATTACAACAAACTGATTCATTGATTGGCTATTGGAAGTATGTTTCAAAAACAGTTAGTGTATAGAAGACATAAATTTCCAAACACACACTGATATGCAATATAGTAATTGACACTCAAATAGTTAAACGCTTATATAATTAAAATTAAATAAAAATTGAATGGAGCAGAACAAAATAAAATAAAATACAATGAAATAGTCCTCTTGTTTAAAGCTCTGATATATCAATTCCAAATACATGGATGAATTAATACAGAGTGCCAGCATGAATATCAGTTCATTGGGAAAATGAGATGAAAAACAATATGTTTCAACTCTTGTTGAAGAAAAAAGTAGCTGAAATATTAGTCCCAAAGATTCCCAAGAGCAGAAAAACGTATTTCCAATTAGAGAACCAGTTGCTGTGCTCAAGATAGTAGAATCAAATAAGATTCCTACTTACTAGAAATCACCCCAATCCTATGAGATTAGTGCCACATGTATAATTAATCAGTGAGCTCCTCAGCTGGTCTGTGATCCACCTACAAAGCTGCCTGGTGCTGATCCCCTCTCTCTCTCTCTCTCTCTCTCTCTCTCTCAACGTCACCAAGAATCAGGAGGAATAAATAGGGGGAAAAACACACACACAGGATAGTGCAATACTGTTTGGATTTAAAGTAACTTAATTTTATTAAATCTTCAGTAAAACTTGCTTACACTTTAAAATCTCAATAACATTTAAGGTATCAATTGCACATTGTATTCAAACAAAGGTACAGTTCATCCAGTATGCAGAACACCTTAGTGTACAGTAGTGTGTGAGGGATCAATAACACCCCAGGTAGCATGTTTAACCTCACTGAATAACTCCTTACATGTTTGGAAAGTGTTACAAAATATCCCCAGCCTTCTTCGCCATAGGATTTGTTTGAAATTAAGTATCGGATCACTAACTTAAAAATCGGAAGGGTTTGCTTTAATTCTATTGGTGCATTAATGATCACGTGTTAGTGACAAATGAAGGTATGTATAGTGTTATAAGTTTAGTCATCAGAATACTTAGGGGTGTGTATAGGGACATGTATTAACTATGTATTGATACCCATTCATTGGTACGTATACAAGTCATATGTTAATGAAAACATGAGATAGGAAATGTATGCTACTCCTGTTCCCAGGACGTCTATCAGTGTGGATTGGGGGCGTATATTAGTCACCATCAAATATATTTCCAAATCAAATAGCATCACTTGTTACTTTTTAGTGCATACGTATCGAATTACTGTTTTTTGATTCATTTTTTATATTTACAGAAATATGGGGGTAAGTAGGAGTAGTGGTATTGATCGCTAAAAATTAACATGTTAAATAAAACTAAATGTTTAAGCCTAATTCCGTTTGTACAAACACATAGGCTCTTTAACCCTTTAAGGACACAAGTTTCAGTTTGCTCAATTGTCCTTAAGAGGTTAAAAACCATAAATATATATGGATAAAATATGAGCGTTACACAGCACAATAAAAACAACATTCAACCTAAAGTAAAAGCATCAAATAAATACTCAGTAAAATGTCATACTTAGATTGTGCTATAATCTGTTTAGAAGGAGACACATAGGATATCAAATTATTTGTTCATTTACTTAATCTGTTAAATAAGAATCTCAAATGGCAATTGTTCTTAAAATCCCTAATATCGATTGTTGTCACAGGAACTAAAAGGATATACCAAAGCAGACATATATTAGATAGACTCCTCCTCGGAAGGTACATGTTATCCTTCTACTAAGAAGGCTGCTAGGTCAATGTCTTTGTTCAGACCATAGGGAACCTGAGAGTGAAGAGAGTGGATCCAATATGATTTTCTTTTCCTCAGAAATAGATCACTATATTAGTGTCTTCTTCCAGGCTTTTGATAGTTAATTTCTCTTTAGTAGTCAATTTTTAATTTTAATTTTAAAAGCTTTAACTATTTGAGTGTCAATTATTATATTGCATATCAATGTGTGTTTGGAAATGTATGTCTTTTATACACTAACTGTTTTCTGAAACATACTTCCAATAGCCAATAAATGAATCAATTTTTTGTAATTGCTTGAGATTAGCTGCATCTTTTATATATTTGGGTTTCAGCCATAGACCTCTGAGTATTCTATCTCTGCGCCTAAATTCCTATCTTTAAACCCAAATCTTTTCTTTCCTTTTTAACAATAGGCATGCATGGGCGGGGGCCTTTGCATGATCTGTTGTTTGGCCTTTGGGCAGCAGATTAGGATTATTGGAGGTTCTAAAATGTTGGCTTCAGAGTACTCTCACTACCAAGTGCTGAGTTTTTTGTATTCTTTGTAACCATACTTTTTTCACCCACTTATCAGCTTGCTGTGTAGTTTTCACCTCTCATTAGGATATCTTTACTTGACAATGAGTGACTATGAGTATGGTGACTATTTTAACCCTGAAACCAAGCAGAGAAAATGATCTGTTTATAAAGCTGAGTCTATAGTAGTGGATAATCTAAACCTTGCTAACCCAAAAGACTTGTTTGCGAAAATGGAAAAATTGAGCCGCAAGCATGATAGAAATAATCTTGAGCGATATTTGAACTATAATGTGATACCAAAAGGTTTAAGATTAGAAAAAAACATCCATAATAGACAATACTGAGGTATAACTCTTATCAGAGTGGGATACTACCTTAGAAGAATGTTCTATTAAATTTATAAATATGCTAAACAAGTATAGAAACAAGAAAGTGAAAACTTTGGGAGAAGAAATTAAAGGGATACGTGACCAACTCAATAGTTTTAGGGGTTATGTTTATTACTAAGTGCTAGATAGGGAGAACAAAACTAAACTGAACAGATTTGATGGTATAGTAGAGAAGAAAAAATTGAACACATTTATGAGAGATTTTCAATCTAATAAAGAAGAAGCTGACCAAAATGAGAACGTACAGTGGATGATTTGAAAACCATAGAAAAAGGACTTTCCTTTGCACCCACTAAGGGTCCTAATTATTTCTAGTTGTTTATTGATCTGATAAATTAACGTGAAAATTAACCCTGAAGAGACACTTTGAAAGAATTTCTAAGAACACTACTGATGTAAACAGCAGTAAAGAGGGTATACAAGAAGAAGATCTATCCACTCTGAGAATCTTGGAAGAATTAGAAAAAGACAACAGTCAGGAGACACATACAGTGCATATAAAAGACCATACGTCACTAAGACCTCCCTCAACATATTACCCTATTCACTCCAAAGGTAGTTTAATCTCTGTGTTTTACAATTTGGTGCAAGAAGATTTCACAGGGATGTGTAACACCTATAAGATCAAAAAAGATAACTTGACTACTAAAGAGAAATTAACAAACCAAAGCCTGGAAGGAAACACTAATATAGTGAACCTCAAAGCGGACAAAGGGAGAGGAATAGTAATCCAGAACCAGGTGGACTACCTACAAGAAGCACACAATCTATTATATGATTGTTCTTATTATAGGAAGCTTCCTAGAGATCCTACTGTCATATTCCATAAGGAATATTGTCATCTTTTAAATGATGTGAGGGAAGGAAAGATACTTAATGAAGACAAACTACCCCCACAATTGCAATTTTCTATCACCTCCCAAAGGTTCATAAGAACAGAGAGAGACCGCCAGTGAGACCGATAGTGTCAGGCATTAATTCACTTACTGCCAAACTCTCAGAGTACATTGGTGTATTCCTCCAACCTCTGATACCAATGCTGAAATCTCATCTAAAGGACACACCAGATACCATAGAGAAATTCTCAAAAATAAAATGGAGCCCTGAGGCCATTTGGGTAACATTAGACGTTAGTGCACCAACATTCCACACAAAAAGGGCATTGCAACGGTGGAATACTGGCTTAAAGGGTTATTCCAGCCAAAATTAAAAAAACACATGGGTGCATTTTGGTATTGAACAGAAGCAATATTGTAATATACATGCATTATCAAAAATGTTTTTAATAAAAGCTATAGCTGTTTCAAAAGTGTATTTAAGTATACACCATGCACCAGCATTTTAAACACAGCACTAGCTCAGAGAGCCTAAGGTGCTTGCACCATCTGGTAATGACTCAGTTTGTTAATTGATGACATGATACAAGCCCCAGTGATGATCTGAGCAGCTACATTATTTAAAATGTGGGTGCAGTGACAAATGACAATATCTAGCTATGCTTCACATGTACGTGCAGAGAAAAATGTTAACACTAAAACAGTGATAAATTTTACTAGAAGCATTTTTGCTAATACATGTATATTGCAAATGTCTTTCTATTCAAATGTGTAATTAATCTATCTGCATTTACATTTTGACTGGAATGTCCCTTTAAACTCTCAAACAAATCTACTAATAGATACCAAGAAATTTATCTTGAGGGCAATTGTTTTCATTCTGGAAAAAAAAACTATTTCCTATTCGAGAAGGAGTTTTTCCTGCAACTCCATGGTACAGCGATGGGAACTCATTTTGCTCCCAGTTTCGTGAACCTGTACATGGGGTTGTGGGAAAAACAGGTGATTAGGAAAAATAACCCATTCCTACCATACATTAGGAAATAGGGGAGATACATAGATGATATCATCATGATATGGGAGGGCCCTGAAGATGTTCTGGATAAATGTATCACCTCACTAAACTCAAACGATTTCAATTTCTCTGTTACTGAAAAGAGAAACAAAGATCAAATAGAATTTCTTCATATTCTTGTTCATGAGGATGATGAGATTTATACAAAATGATACAAAAAAAATGCTGACAGCAATGAATATCTTTATGCTACCAGTAATCATAATCAATGCTGGATTCAGAATATTCCCTATGGGCAATTCCAGGGATTAAGAAGAAATTGTTCTAGGTTGAAAGATTTTGATGACGAATCAGCCCTTCTGAAAGAAAAGTTTCTTGAAAGAGGCTACCAAAAAGAAGACTTGGAAAAAGCATAAAAAAGCAAGACATCTCAATAGACAGCCATTATTAGAAACTGGAAAGCAAAGGATGGCCAAACATTAAGAGAACTGTGTAAACTTTATAACAACCTACAATGAGGGATCAAATGACTTTAGGTAGATTCTGAAGAAACACTTGCATTTGCTACAAAAAGATGATCTTTTGAAGAAATCAATTTCCAAGGAACCAAGAATTATCTTTAAGAAAAATAGAAACTTCAAGAATATCTTGGCTCGCAGCCAAATAAAAAAAGAGAACAAACCAAAATTGGTTTGGAAAATTAACAATAGGCTTTTTTCAAATGTAATTTCCTAAATTGTGTAGCCTGTGAGCATCACTACAATGTGATAAAATCAACAAAAGAGGTTTAACACCAATGGGAAGTCCTGTAAACTAAATGTAGCTTGTAATTATAAGACAGACCATGTGGTTTACCTGCAGAAATTTTGTTTGGCCTGCAATGTATAACGTGCACAACCTGGCCCTTTTAAAAGAGGTTGGCCGAACATCTAACAAATATAAAGGCTGGTTTGAAAACACATAGTGTGTCTGCTCATTTTAGAGCATTTCATGGTATGGACCCTCTGGGCCTTAAGGCTTCCATCCTGGAACATATACCTGTGAGTGATAGAAGAGGGAATAGGGAACTATTTCTGAGGAAAAGGGAATCAAATTGGATCCACACTCTTCACTCTAATGTCCCCTATGGTCTGAACAAAGACATTGACCTAGCAGCCTTCTTAGTAGAAGGATAACATGTACCTTCTGAGGAGGAGTCAATCTAATATATGGCTACTTTGGTATATCCTTTTAGTCCCTGTGACAACAATCAATATTAGCGATTTTAAGAACAATTGCCATTTGAGAATCTTATATAACAGATTAAGTAAATGAACAAATAATCAGATATCCTATGTGTCTCCTTCTGAACAGATTATAGCACAATCTAGATACAAGATTTTACTGAGTATATATTTGATGCTTTTACTTTCGGTTGAATGTTGTCTTTTATGTGCTGTGTAACGCTTATATTTTATACATATATATTTACGGTTTTTAAAGAGCCTTTGTGTTTGCGCAAACCGAATTAGACTTAAACATTTAGTTTAATTTAACATGTTAATTTTTAGCGATTAATACCGCTACTCCTACTTACCCCCCCCCTATTTCTGTAAATATAAAATATGAAAATTAGTATTTTGATATGTATGCGCCAAAAGCTAACCAGTAATGATATTTGATTTGGAAGTATATTTAATGGTGGCTATTATACGCCCCCAATCCACACCTATAGACGTCCTGGGAACGGGAGTAACATACACCTCTCCTATTTTGTGTTGACACAAACATGTGACTAGTATATGTACGAATGAATGGGGAGCAATACATAGTTAAGACATGCCCCTATACACACCCCTAAGTATTCTGATGATGAAAACTTACAACACTATTCACACTTTCATTTGTCACTAACGCGTGACTATTAATGCACCAATAGAATTAAAGCAAACTAAGGAGCGGCCACAACCCCTCCGCTTTTTAAGTTAGTGATCTGATACCTTATTTCAAACAAATCCTCTGATGAAGAAGGCTGGGAAAAGTTTGTAACGCCTTTGAAACACATAAGGAGTTATTCGGTGAGGTTATACATGCTACCTGGGCTGTTATTGATCCCAAACACTCTATTGTACACTAAGGTGTTCTGCATACTGAATGAACTTTACCTTTGTTTGAATGCAATGTGCAATTGATACCTCATATGTAATTGAGGTTTTAAAATATTAGCAAGTTTTTCTGAAGATTTAATAAAATTAAGTTACTTTAAATCCAAACGGTATTGCACTATCCTGTGTGTGTTTTTTTTCCCCCTATTAATTCCTCCATATTCTTGGCATCTTTGAGAGAGAGACGGGAGTGGATCAGCACCAGGCAACTTTGGAGGTGGATCACAGACAAGCTGGGGAGCTCACTGATTGATTATATATGCGGCACTTACCTAATAGGATTTGGGTGATTTCTAGCAAGTAGGAATTCTACTTCATTCTACTATCTTGAGCACACCAACTGGTTCTCTAATTGTAAATACGTTTTTCTGCACTTGGGAATCTTTGGGATTCAGCTCCTTTTTTCTTCAACAAGAGTTGAAACATATCGTTTTTCATCTAATTTCTCAATGAACTGATATTCATGCTGGCATTAATTCATCCATGTATTTGGAATTGATGTATCAGAGCTTTGAATGAGAGGACTATTTTATTGTATTTTATTTTATTTTATTTTATTCTGCTCCATTCAATTTTTACTTAATTTTAATTTTATAAGCGCTTAACTATTTGAGTGTCAATTACTATATTGCATATCAATGTGTTTTTGGAAATTTATGTCTTCTATACACTAACTGTTTTTTGAAACATACTTCCAATAGCCAATCAATGAATTGGTTTGTTGTAATTGTTTGAGATTAGCTGCATCTTTCATGTATTTGGGTTTCAGTCATAGACTTCTGAGTATTCTATCTCTGCGCTTAAATTCCTATCTTTATACCTATATATATATATATATTCATATTGATATATATATTTATAGATACACATTTAAAAAAAATAATTACATATAGATAGATAGAGAGAATTATCTATTTTAAAATAAAAAGAAAATTTTCTGAAGGAGATTGGAATTTAACATATTCACAACTCGCTTTGGGTTTAGCGCAGTTGGTCTAACACGGTGTCAGCACTCGATTAGCAATGCCTGTGGGCCCCTCTGTAGCCTGTCTGAGTACCTTACATTCATACAATATGTATCTGCTTTTAACATAGCTTTGAATTAACACTGTCCTACTTTGAATTTGGTCTTGTTAATAGCTATCATAGCTATTACTAAATTTTACATAATCTAAATTTATGTAGATCATGTACTATGTCTTAGGATTATTGGACATTTTTATAGAAAAACTTTGAAATATGGTGTAATAAAGCTTTGTCAACTGCATGCTAGGGGGACATGTAAACCTTTTTTTTTTTATGGCTTTTTTTTCATCTTTTGAATGAGTTTCACTTGTCCTACAAGTTCATAAATATATGGGTATATGGGGGGGGGGGAGACAGGTGCTGCATTGGAGGCACATCCCCTTCATCCAATACTACAGTTTGGATACACGAGGATATTAGTGAGACGTGTCATATCTATCATAAAAAAAAAACACAGGCTTCAGTCTGTCAAACCAGTGATTTACATGTATTTCTTTAAGGTTCCTCCCCCACACAACTATTAATAAGGAAGTTCCTCTGTCCTTATGCACTGTAACATACAGTATATAGGGACTAAGGAAGGACCTCCATATTCCTTTCCCTATGCAGAGGAGAACACACCATGAAATTCTTTATATATAAAAGGTTGAAAAAGATGCTTTTCAAGGAAACTACAATAACTAGCACTCTTCAAAGCACACTGGCATATGAAGTCATGAAAAGTCATGATGAACCAATGTTCTCATTTTATGCCAATGTATTTTCAATTAAAAAAATGTTGGCATAAAATGAGAGCATTGGTTTATCATGACTTTTCATGACTTCATATGCCATAGGTGATATTGTGTCTCTAAATTGTCCTTTTCCTCATTGTACCTATAATAGATTGTTTATAAATATATACTGATGAAACAACTTAAACTAAATCATTTTATTCAGTCCACTGTTCATTAATATTGTATTGACTAAAGTGAGAAATAATGTTAAATGTGTTTTTGGATGACCAGTTTCATTAATGTCTAGGTTTATATTGTCAGAATAAAAGATCATCAAGCGTTAAAGGGACAGTCTAGTCAAAATTAAACTTTCATGATTCAGAAAGGGCATGTAATTTTAAACATCTTTCCAATTTACTTTTATCATTACATTTGCTTTGTTTTCTTAGTGGCATTTTTGAAAAGCTCAACCTAGGTAGACTCAAACGGATTTCTAAACCATTAAAAACCGCCTCTTAGCTCAGAGCATTTTGAAAGTTTTTCACAGTTAGACAGTACTAGTTCATTTGTGTCATATAGACAATATTGTGTTCACTCCCATGGAGTTATTTAGGAGTCTTCAATGATTGGCTAAACGGCATGTCTGTCAAAAGGACTGAGATAAGGGGGCAGTCTGCAGAGGCTTAGATACAAGGTAATCACAGATATAAAACATATATTAATATAACTGTGTTGGTTATGAAAAACTGGGGAATGGGTAATAAAGGGATTATCTATCTTTTTAAATAATAACAATTTTAGTGTAGACTGTCCCTTTAACCTAGACATTCTTCATTCCATAATTTTATAAGCAAGTAGAAACATACCTTAAAGGCTGCCATCTAATAATAATAATTAACGTTTGGCCTCACACTTGCCATTTTTTTTTCTTTTAGGATTCCAAGAGCATGCAGTTTTTAACAGCATTCTAATTTACTCATATTATCAAAATTTGCTTATATCCTTTTTTGAAGTAGCAGCAATGCACTACAGAAAGGTAGCTGAACCCCTCGGGTAAGCCAATGACAAGAGTCATACATGTGCAGATACCAATCAGCAGCTTGCTCCCAGCAGTGCATTGCTGCTCCAGAGCCTACCTACGTATGTTTTTCAACAAAGGATACCAAAAAATGAAGTAAATAAGATAGGTGAAGTAAATTGTATGCTATATCTGAATCAACAATTTAATTTTAACTTTACTGACCATTTAAATTAGAATAAGATGCTTCCATTTAAAAAGGTTTTTTGGAGATGTCGTATTGACATGGCATTATAGTTCATATACACCTATATATATATATATATATATACTGTATATATATATATACGCACACTTTAAAGCCCTTTCCACTCAAATACATTTAAACATGAATACACATTTTTACATAAAACTGTATGTAAATTTTTATAGGTACAGATATATTTTAAAAACAAAATCATTATATATAAATATATATATATATATATATATATATAAAAGAATCATGACGACACAGCTCCTTCTTTTGCAAACATTATGTGTTTATTTGAACATTTTGGTTGTAAGTTTGACAAAGGCCCAAATGGGAGCCAAACGTTGGAATAAACAGATAGGGCTACATGTACAAAGCAGCAAGAGCTGCTCCGGAGCCCTTGCGGGGCAGGTTTGCATATGCAAGCCTGCTTCCTTTAATGTAAGAAGCAGCGGTCATTAGGTGGTGAGGGAAAAATCAAGGAGAGCTCACTCGCTCTTGGTAATTGACAGCCCGACAGTCGCGCGATGAAGGGGCAGGTATTACACACTGCGATGAGTGTGTAATGATACATACGTGCCAGCAGATGAACAGATCCGCTGCCCGTATGAAGTGAAGGCGGGTGGACAGCTTCGAAAGTTGAGAAGCTGTCCGTCAGCCTCTTAGTACATGGGGCCCATAAAGTTTGCAAAAAGAGTAGCTGTGTCTTCAAGATTCTTTTAAATATTTGGAATGACTACAGCAGAGAAGTTTGCAAAGTTGTGCTGACCCTTTATGGATATATATATTCAGGGCACTCACCCCTGCCCCCAAAACTTCACAGAATTAAGGTTGCTGTGCTTTTAATCTAGAGAGTGCGAAGATTGGATTTATTATGCGTTATTGTTTCTGCACCCTGGTAATTGACTCTTTGGTGAGTGGGAGTGTGCTATCTACTGTGTTTATATATATATATATATATATATATATATATATAAAACATTTTCTTCTATGGGAAGAACATTGGAATGTAAAATAAGCATAACCACCTTTGGGTTCAGCGCAGTTGGTCTAACGTAGTGTTGGGTTATCATGCAAGCGATAAGTGTTAGGTTTCTTTGTTGAACAGTGCTCTCCATTGAAGTCTTTGGAGAGAGGGTTAATGCGGATGCAAACTATCCAAAGTCCTGAAGTTAGAACGCATCAGGTTTCACTCAGGCACTATCTATTTAAATTCAAATTGTATTATGTGCTCTAACCCATCTGCGTTTAAAGTTTACTTTGAGCGATGTTACTGTCTTTATCTGTCTTTATCTATGCAAAAATATAAACACATAAGTAATATCAACAGCCATAAACATTTTAGCTCCTTATTGGATCACTAGTCATATTCTTTTTGGGAGATGCAATGTGTGTGGTCCCCAATAGGGACGTAACCTGTGTGTTTTAATGCATAAATTACATTCTCTTCACATATTACATGTAGAGCCTATTGCCCCCAGTTGTTATGCTTAATATGGACAAGGTTCCGAACACTCCATTTCTCATTGGTCTAGCAATATCTTGTCAAACCCCCAATCTCATTATTGTCAATCATCCCAAATTAGTGACTCAGGGATATAAACTCTGCTATCTTTAAGGCGGTAGAGAGGTTAAGAAACAGCGACTTTAAGAGTGAGCCTGCACCACAAGGTCTCCAAAGCTACATCTGCATCTTGGTAAATGGAGGCCTATAATTTCTTCATTAGAATGTCTATTTAAATGGGATAATTACAGCTATTATTTAACTGCAGCTGGTTATCAGTTAAAATGTTAGATCTGTACGCCAAGAGCTTGAGTCCCAGCATGGACAAAAACAGTGTATAGATAATACAATTAATACTATTGTTACTTTTGATAAACTGGCTCTTTAAAATGCTGCAGAATATATAAAAGTAAAACAATAAATAAAAAAAATGCTTGAACTTTAACTCTACTTTTAGTTAAGATTATAGGATTCATTAACTCTTTAATAAATGTCCTACAAAGTATTATAGCATATTGGAGAATATCATAAGCACTTGGACAGATCCAGTTGTAACTCTTTCAGTGCTGGATAAAATTATTTTCTTTCATGGACAAACATCAATGCATCTAAAATGAAAACACTTCATTAATCTTCATGTGCTACAATCGCTGCAGGACTCCTTGTTCCTGCATGTTAAATCAAGAGTTTCCCTGTAAGCACTTTCCTGTATTTGATTTGTCTCTTTCCTTCCATGTGGCAGCCACAGCGCCTGAAGCAGATGCTGAACCAGTCATGCAGATCCATTAACTTGGACGAAATCAGGGTCTTAAGAAAACAGAAATGAGTTTGCTATTTTTTTTTTCTTTTTTCAAATTAGCTTTCACTCATATGTCAACCTTAATCATTATTTTTTTTGCAATTAATATAAGAAAAATCAATTAAAATGCAACCTTGCTTGTGATATTGGAAAATGTAGGATTCTTGTATTAAAAGTTCAGATTGATTAAAACAGTGTTAAAGTCCCACAGAAATAAACTTTGAGACTGACTCTTGAATACATTAGAAACAATTACTAAATGTGTCAGGTTAAACAAATATTATTATAGACATTATTTTGCTGAGTGTAAAATACTAAAAAAACAAACAAACTAATTTTGTTTTATTTGTTACAATCATATGACCCCCCCCCCAAAAAAAAAAAAAAAACATTAAACTAATGGAACCTTTAACGAAGAATGAATGTATGTGACCAAAAACTTTTATATAATTATTCAGGGCCAGATTACAAGTGTTAAGCTAATGATAGTGTGGGACGCGATAAGCAATATCGCTGGACTGCGCTAACATTAGTGTGCAACTTGATATTACAAGTCCATGGTAAATCCCATTAACCACAGGTGGGTTAGAGCGCCTGACATCGCTCTAACAAAACCTATACTTTCAATGGATAACGCAACTGCCCTACATAGTGCTGACATAACAAGTTTAAAGTTATAGTTTTTTTGTATGCTAGTATAAGCACATCTATCCCGTATCCTTACATTAAATTCCCTCCTTGACCCACTGTAATCTAGATTCTCTTCCTATCTGTCTAACTGTACCTTTAGTGTAGCCTTCTCTGGGGTATCCTCTGCCCCGTTACCACTTTATGTTGGGGTACCGCAAGACTCTGTCCTCGGTCCCCTTCTCTTCTCAATCTACACATCATCATAAGGTTCCTTAATAAAGTCCCACAGGTTTCAATATCATTTGTATGCTGATGACACCCAAATCTACCTCTATGCACCAGACCTATCGCCTTCCTTGCTAACCCGTGTCACTATCTGTCTTTCTCATATCTCATCTTTGATGTCCTCTCACTACCTTAAGTTAAATCTTTCCAAAACTGAGCTCCATATTTTCCCCCCTTCTTCCAAACTCTTCACCCCCCCATTTCTCTATAACTGTCGATAACTCCATCCTTACCCCTACCCCACATGCCTTATGTCTTGGGGGTCACACTTGACTCAGATCTTTCTTTCACTCCTCACATTCAGTCCTTGGCTAAAGCCTGCCACTTCCTCCTTAAAACCATCTCTAAAATTAGACATTTCCTTACAAAAGACACAACTAAGATTTTATTCCACTCTCTCATCCTTTCCCGCCTCGACTACTGCAACTCCATCCTCTGTGGTCTCCCTAGCTGCCTCCTAGCTCTTTTACAATCCATAATTAATGCCTCTGCCAGTCTCATCTTCCTTGAATGTCACTCTTCATCTGCTGCACCTCTCTGCCAATCCCTTCACTGGCTTCCTCTTGCCTCCAGGATTAAACACAAAATTCTCACTCTGACATACAAAGCCCTCAACTGCACTGCTCCCCCCTTCATCTCAGACCTTGTCTCTAGATACTCTCCCTCCCGTCCCCTTCGTTCTACTCACAATCTCCTACTCTTCTCCTCTCTTGTTACCTCCTCACATTTTAATTTACAAGACTTCTCCAGACTGGCTCCCATGTTATGGAATTCTCTGCCTCACTCCACAAGACTCTCCCCTAGTTTTAAAAGCTTCAAGTGTTTCCTAAAGACTCTACTATTCAGGGATGCATACAACCTACACTAACGTTTCCTACCTCCATTGCTATCTCCTTGAACCCCTTGGCATGTAAGCCTATGAGCCCAGCTGTTTGTAGATCACCTACATAAGAGCCGACTACAACAGTGCAACTCTCAGCAGGGCCCTCTACCGATTTGATCCCTATAAATGTTATCTTGTATACCGCCTATGTTTATACTGCTGTGGATGTATACATGTGTATATAGGTGTATACATGTATTTTTATGTGTTTTAATATGTGTTTATATGTTTAAATATATATGTACACACATACACATATAAACACATATCTAGACATACACACACATACACATATATATATATATAAAAAATATATATAAAAAAAATAATATATATATATATATATATATATATATATATATATATATATATATATATATATACACACACACACTTTTGAGTCCTTAAGTCGAATACATGAAAACAGGCAATATTAAAAAATTTGAAAAACCAATGATCTTAACTTAGAAATGATTTTCTTTATTTAAAGAAATAATATATATATATATATATATATATATATATGTGTGTATATATATATATATATAAAATATATATTTGTATATATACATATAAATACATAGATATATACTTTACAAAAAAAACATATAGATAGATACATAGATAGATACATACGGCTAGATTACGAGTTCCGCGTTAGCTTTAAAAAGCAGCGTTAAAGATAGATAATCCCTTTATTACCCATTTCCCAGTTTTGCATAACCAACACAGTTATAATAATATACTTTTAACCTCTGTGATTATCTTGTATCTAAGCCTCTGCAAACTGCCCCTTTTTCAGTTCTTTTGACAGACTTGCAGTCTAGCCCATCAGTGCCTGCTCCCAGATAACTTCTTGTGCACGAGCACAGTGTTATCTATATGAAATACGTGAACTAACACCCTCTAGTGGTGAAAAACTGTTAAAATGCAATCTGAAAGAGGTGGGCTTCAAGGTCTAAGAAATTAACATATGAACCTCCTAGGTTAAGCTTTCAACTAAGAATACCAAGAGAACAAAGCAAAATTGGTGATAAAAGTAAAGTGGAAAATTGTTTAAAATTACATGCTCTATCTGAATCATAAACGTTTATTTTGTCCTAGACTGTCCCTTTAAGGGATCCTAATGCTGTTTTTTAACACCCGCTGGTATTACAAGTCAGGCAGAAAAGGGTCTACCGCTCACTTTTCTTCCGCAACTTTTCCATACTGCAAATCCCCTTATGTCAATTGCGTATCCGATATTTTTAATGGCATTTGCCTAACGCTGGTATTACAAGTCTTGGAAGAAGTGAGCGGTACAGCCTCTACCTCCAAGAATCCTACCGCATATAAAAGTCAGTAGTTAAGAGTTTTATGGGCTCTTAACTACAGTGCTAAAAAGTACACTAACACCCATAAACTACCTATTAACCCCTTAACCGAGCCCCCCCCCACATCACAAACACTATAATAAAATTATTTAACCCCTAATCTGCCGACCGGACATCTCCGCCACCTACATTATACCTATGAACCCCTAATCTGCTGCCCCTAACATCGCCGACACCTACATTATATTTATTAATCCCTAATCTGCCGCCCCAACGTCGCCGCCACCTAACTACAATTATTAACCCCTAAACCTAAGTCTAACCCTAACCCTAACACCCTCCGAACTTAAATCTATTTTTAATAAATAAATTTACTATAATTAAGTAAATTATTCCTGTTTAAAAATAAATACTTACCTATAAAATAAACCATAAGATAGCTACAATATAACAAATAATTACATTGTAGCTATTTTAGGATTTATATTTATTTTACAGGCAAAATTACGTGTAAAATAAATCCTAACCTAAGTTACAAATACACCTAACACTACACTATCAATAAATTAATTAAATAAATTAACTACAATGATCTAAAATAAATACAATTAAATAAACTAAACTATAGTACAAAAAAAAAAAAATTACAAAAATTAAAAAAATATTAAAAGAAGTTTAATCTAATTACACCTAATCTAAGTTCCCTAATAAAATAAAAAAAGCCCCCCAAAATAATAAAATTCCCTATCCTCAACTAAATTATAAATAGCCCTTAAAAGGGCCTTTTGCGGGGCATTGCCTGAAAGTAACCAGCTTTTTTACCAGCCCTTAAAAGGGCTTTTTGCGGGGCATTGCCCCAAAGTAATCAGCTCTTTTACCTGTAAAAAAAAGAAAAGAAATACAATACCCCCCAACATTACAACCCACCACCCACACACCCCTACTCTAAAACCCACTCAATCCCCCCTTAAAAAAACCTAACACTACCCCATTGAAGCTCACCCTACCTTCAGCCAGCCGGGCACCGATGGGGCAGAAGAGGACATCCGGACCGGCACAAGTCTTCATCCGATCTGGCCAGAAGTCTTCATCCAATCGGGGCAAAAGAGGTCCTCCATCCAGCAGAAGTCTTCATCCAAGCGGCATCTTCTATCTTCATCCATCCGGCACGGAGCGGGTCTATCTTCAAGAAATCCACACGGAGCATCTTCTTCGACGACTAACAACGAATGAAGGTTCCTTTAAGTGAAGTCATCCAAGATGGCATCCCTCAAATTCCTATTGGCTGATAGGATTCTATCAGCCAATCGGAATAAAGGTAGGAAAAATACGATTGGTTTATTTAATCAGCCAATCGGATTGAAGTTCAATCCGATTGGCTGATTGGATCAGTCAATAGAATGCAAGGTCAATTTTAGAATCCTATCCTATCAGCCAATCAGAATTCGAGGGACGCCATCTTGGATGACGTCATTTAAAGGAACCTTCATTCGTCGTTAGTCGTCGGAAAGAAGAGGATGCTCTGCGTCGGATGTCTTGAAGATGGACCCGCTCCGTGCCGGATGGATGAAGATAGAAGATGCCGCTTGGATGAAGACTTCTGCTGGATGGAGGACCTCTTCTGCCCTGATCGGATGAAGACTTCTGACCAGATCAGATGAAGACTTGTGCCGATCCGGATGTCCTCTTCTGCCCCATCGGTGCCCGGCTGGCTGAAGACGGCTCAAGGTAGGGTGATCTTCAATGGGGTAGTGTTAGGTTTTTAAGGGGGGATCAGATGGGTTTTAGAGTAGGGGTGTGTGGGTGGTGGGTTGTAATGTTGGGGGGTATTGTATTTCTTTTTTACAGGTAAACGAGCTGATTACTTTGGGGCAATGCCCCGCAAAAAACAAAAACCCTTTAAGGGCTGGTAAAAGAGCTGGTTACTTTGGGGCATTGCCCCGCAAAAGGCCCTTTTAAGGGCTATTTGTAATTTAGTTGAGGATAGGGAATTTTATTATTTTGGGGGCTTTTCTATTTTATTAGGGGGATTAGATTAGGTGTAATAAGATTAAACTTCTTGTAATATTTTTTTAATTTTTGTAATTTTGTGGGGGGGTTTTGTACTATAGTTTAGTTTATTTATTTGTATTTTATTTTAGATAATTGTAGTTAATTTATTTAATTAATTTATTGATAGTGTAGTGTTAGGTGTATTTGCAACTTAGGTTAGGATTTATTTTACAGGTAATTTTGTAATTATTTTAACTAGGTAGCTATTAAATAGTTATTAACTATTTAATAGCTATTGTACCTAGTTAAAATAAATACAAAGTTGCCTGTAAAATAAATATAAATCCTAAAATAGCTACAATGTAATTATTAGTTATATTGTAGCTATCTTATGGTTTATTTTATAGGTAAGTATTTATTTTTAAATAGGAATAATTTATTTAATTATAGTAATTTTATTTAGATTTATTAAATAATTGTATTTAGGTGGCGGTGACGTTGGGGGCGGCAGATTTGGGGTTAATAACTATAATGTAGGTGTCGGCGATTTTGGGGGCAGCAGATTAGGGGTTCAAAAGTATAATGTAGGAGGCGGCGGTTTACAGAGCGGCAGATTAGGGGTTAATAATATTATGCAGGTGTCGGCGATGTCGGGGCAGCAGATTAGGGGTTAATAAGTGTAAGGTTAGGGGTGTTTAGACTCGGGGTTCATGTTAGGGTGTTAGGTGTAGACTTAGAAAGTGTTTTCCCATAGGAAACAATAGGGCTGCGTTAGGAGCTGAACACTGCTTTTTTGCAGGTTTGCAGGTTTTTTTTCAGCCGATTCTGCCCCATTGTTTCCTATGGGGAAATCGTGCACAAGCATGTTTTGCCAGCTTACCGATACCCTAAGCAACGCTGGTATTACAGGTAGAAGTGGAGCTAAATTTGCTCAGTGCTCACTTTTCTGAGGCTAACGCAGCCATTCAGAAAACTTGTAATACCAGCGTTGTTTGAAGTGAGCGCAGGAAAAAAAAGGAGCGTTAGCAACGCTAGTCTTTACCAACAAAACTTGTAATCTAGCCGATAGATAGCTAGATACAACTTTAATTCTGAAAAAGTCATTTAAAAATTCAATTCACCCTGTACTATATTTTTGATTCAGATTGAGCATGAAATTTTAAGCAACTTTCTAATTTACTCCTATTACTCCAAATTTTCTTTATTCTCTTGGTATCTTTATTTGAAATGCAAGAATGTAAGTTTAGATGCCGGCCCATTTTTGGTGAACAACCTGGGTTGTCCTTGCTGATTGGTGGATAAATTCACCCCCCAATAAAAAAAATGCTGTCCAGAGTTCTAAACCAAAAAAAAAAGTTTAGATGTCTTCTTTTTCAAATAAAGATAGCAAGAGAATGAATAAAAATTGATAATAGGAGTACATTAGAAAGTTGCTTAAAATTGCATGCTCTATCTGAATCACAAAAGAAAAAATTTGGGTTCAGTGTCCCTTTAATGTATTTTTGAAAATATACATTCATTTCAAATCTGATGGCTGCAATATGTTCCAAGAAAGTTGAGACAGGGGCAACTTGGGACTAATAACGATGTTACAAGTTTAAATTAGAAGGTGATGTGAAACAGGTGAAGCAAATGTGTAATTATTGTATATAAGGAGCCTCCAAAAAAAGCTTAGTCCTTTAAGATCAAGGATGGGTCGAGGCTCGCCAATCTGCCAACACATGCATCAGCAAATAATCCAACACTTTGAGAACAACATTTCCCAAAGTGCACATTATAATTAAGAGTCAAGAGCCCATATTTATCAAGCTCCGTACCGTGTTTCTGGCGAGTCTTCAGACTCACCAGAAACACAAGTTATGAAGCAGCGGTCTAAAGACTGCTGCTCCATAACCCTGTCCGCCTACTCTGAGCAGGCGGATAGGAATCGCCGGAAATCAACCCAATCGAGTATGATTGGGTGGATTGACATCTCCCATGATCGGGTTGATTGACACCTCCCTGCTGGCGGCCGATTGGCCGTGAGTCAGCAGGGGGCGCCGTTGCACCAGCAGCTCTTGTGAGCTGCTGGTGCAATGTTAAATGCGGATTTTAGCGAGGTCTTGCGGACCTAATCCATACTGTTTGATCAGGTCCGCAAGACCTTTAATAAATAGGGGCCAAAGAATCCAATCAAATCTCAGTGCGTAAAGGTCAAGGCCAATAACCACTTCTGAATGCATGTGATTTCCGATCCCTCAGACATCACTGTCTCAAAAACCGTCATGAGTCTGTAATGGATATCCTGACATGGGGGCCTGCAGACTCACCAGAAACAGCAGTTATGAAGCAGCGGTCACAAAGACCGCTGCTCCATAACCTGTCCTGAGCAGGCGGACAGATATCACCGGAAATCAATCCGATTGAGTATGATCGGGTTGATTGACACCCCCCTGCTGGCGGCCGATTGGCCGCAAGTCTGCAGGGGGTGGCGTTGCACCACCAGCTGGTGCAATGCTGAATACGGAGAGCGTATTGCTCTCCATATTCAGCGAGGTCTGGTGGACCTGATCCGCACTGTCGGATCAGGTCTGCCAGACTTTGATAAATATAGGCCATGGACTCAGGAATACTTTGGTAAATTTTTTTAGTCAACACCATTTGCAACTGCATCCACAGATGCAAGTTAAGTCTTTATTATGCAAAGCGGAAGCCAAACATCAACACTGTCAAGAAGCACCGCCGACTACTCTGGGCTCGGTCTCATCTGAGATAGACAGTAGCACAGTGGAATCGTGTTTTGTGGTCCTACGAGTCAACATTTCAAATCAATTTTGGAAAAAAGCAGGTGTCCTGTTCTCCGGGACAAAGAGAAAAAGGACCATCCAAGCTGTTATCCATGTCAGGTCCAAAAACAGGCTTCTGGCATGGTATGGGGGTGTGTCATTGCCCATTGGTGGGGGCACCATTAATGCAGCAAGATATGTATACATTTTGGAGCAACATATGCTGCCATCCAGACGTCGTCTTTTCCAGGGATGTCGCTGCATTTTCCATGCCTGGATTACAAGTGAATTTTTATGTAAGCAGAGAGTGCGGGTGTTAGCATGGCTTACCTAGAGTCCTGACCTATCTCTGATTGAGAATGTGTGTCACATTTTAAAGTGCAAAATAAGGCAATGAAGGCACGTACAGTTACACAGCTGAAGACATTCACAAAGGGTGAATGGGGGAAAATTCTGCTTGCTAAACATAACCAGTCTTCAGTGTCCAAATGCTTAATAGGTGTTATTAAAAGAAAATTGTGATGTTACACAGTGGCAAACAGCCAACTATCCCAACCTTTTTGTAGTGTGTTGCAGTCATCAGATTTGAAATGAGTTTTTTTTTTTTTTTTAAAAATGCATTAAATTCACAAAGTAAAACATCAAATAATAATCACCTAGATTACGGGTTTTGTTGGTAAAGCCGTGCGGTGCTAACGCTCAGTTGTATTACAGGTTTTTTTCAACCCGGCCTTAGCCTCTAAAAAGTGAGCGAAGAGCAAAATTTAGCTCCACATCTCACCTCAATACCAGCGCTGCTTACTGTAGCGGTGAGCTGGCTAAACGTGCTGGAAAAATCGGCTGGAAAAAAACCTAACACCTGCAAAAAAGCAGCGTTCAGCTCCTAACGCAGCCCCATTGATTCCTATGGGGAAAGAAACTTTATGTCTACACTCTAACATGAACCCCGAGTCTAAACACCCCTAATCTTACACTTATTAACCCCTAATCTGCCATCCCCAACATCACCGACACCTGCATTATATTATTAACCCCTAATTAGCCGCTCCGGACACCACCACCACCTACATTATACTTATGAAGCCCTAATCTGCTGCCCCCAACATCGCCGCCACCTACATTATAGTTATTAACCCCTAATCTGCCCTCCCAATGTCGCTGCAACTATATTAAATGTATTAACCCCTAATCTGCCGCCGCCAACGTCGCTGCCACTATAATAAAGTTATTAACCCCTAAACCTAAGTCTAACCCTAACACCCCCTAACTTAAATATAATTTAAATAAATCTAAATAAAAAAACTACAATTAAATAAATTATTCCTATTTAAAACTAAATATGTACCTATAAAATAAACCCTAAGATAGCTACAATATAACTAATAGTTACATTGTAGCTATCTTAGGGTTTATTTGTATTTTACAGGCAACTTTGTATTTATTTTAACTAGGTACAATAGTTATTAAATAGTGATAAACTATTTAATAGCTACCTATAAATAAATTCAAATTTACCTGTAAAATAAATCCTAACCTTAGTTACAATTACACCTAACACTACACTATAATTAAATTAATGACCTAAACTAACTACAATTAAATACAATTTTAAAAAATTATCTAAAGTACGAAAAAAACAAACACTAAATTACAGAAAATAATAAAATAATTACAAGAATTTTAAACTAATTACACCTAATCTAATCCCCCTAATAAAATAAAAAAAGCCCCCCCAAATAATAAAAATCCCTACCCTATAATAAATTATAAATAGCCCTTAAAGGGGATTTTTGCGGGGCATTGCCCCAAAGTAATCAGCTCTATTACCTGTAAAAAAAATGCAATACCCACCAACATTAAAACTCATCACCCACACACCTAACCCTACTCTAAAACCTACCCAATCCCCCCTTAATAAAACCTAACACTACCCCCTTGAAGATCACCCTACCTTGAGACGTCTTCACCCAGCCGGGCACAAGTGGTCCTCCAGAGGGGCAGAAGTCTTCATCCGATCCCGGCAGAAGAGGACCTCCAGACGGGCAGAAGTCTTCATCCAGGCGGCATCTTCTATCTTCATCCATTGGGTAGCGGAGCGGGTCCATCTTCAAGCCAGCCGTCTGCAGTGGCTTAGCTACTGTTATGACTCAAGGTTGCCATGACACTATTTTGATGCCAGGTTGCTATGTCTCATGTCACTTGTGACGCAACGTCGCATGTGACGCATCGCGCTGCCTGTGAGGCATCGTGTCCCCATTGGCGCACTTTTTCCTTTAAATGCCATTCAGTTTCTCTTTTTCATTGCCCTTGTATTGAGTTTATCTCTGGGTGTGTTTTGTGCTATATATTTGGATATTGAACTTTGGCTTGTGACCTGGTCCTCCTTTGACTATTCTGCTGTCTGCTGATTAAACTTGTTAGTTGCCCGATTGGTTTTGATCTTGGATTTCCCTGACTACTCTTCTGGATTCTGATTCTTCTTCCTGTGACTGTTTGGCTTGACCCCTGGTTTGTCGACTCCGCTTTGAATTTCCCAGTCTCTTCCTGGTATTCAGCTCCTTATTATTCTCCTATACAATAGTAATCTTCCTCCTGGGTCCTATCGCTACTATCCTAAAAGATTTTTCATTATCACTCCACTTGACACCGGAATAACAAGACAACCGGCCAGGATTGGTTTAATGTCGACATATCTGAAAGGATCCTAACAAATACAAGGTAATTACAGAGGTAACAAGTATATTTATATAACTATTTTCATTATGCAAAACCGGGGAATTGATAATAAAGGGATTATCTATCTTTTAAAAAAATACAAATACTATCCCTTTAACCCCTTTATTTAGTGTGCAAGGAAAATACTCATTTACGTATGTGCAATTAACCTTTTGCAATTCAAATCCATCCTCACTACTGCTAAACCAACTGAATAACATTTTTATTTAGGCATGATAGGCATACTGAGCATGTTTGCTCAATCACTTTATTGTCACATAATATTTTAAAAGTACTGTTTTATTTACAATATTTACATTTATTTATTTAAAGTACCTGTTTTCTGGTTTGATGTGATCTACATCTGATAGCAAGTAGAAGACTATAAGTTTCTATTAGAAGAACTTATGACGTATACTGGATTTTAGCGATACTGAAACTCTAAAACCTAAATCCGCTCTATTGCTGTGTTCAAATGAGATTGCACTTTTGTGAATGTGTTTTTAAAAGGAAGCGTACATTTGTGAATGCAAGATCCAAACATGTTCACAACATTGTGTTTTACAGTGCTTGCACCTACATTTCTGAACTTACGAAAGTGCCCCCATGAAGGCTTGATCTTGTTTAGAAGTTCAACCAAGAAAATGTAATAAACCAATAGTTTTTGGTCAGAATTTTAGTTCTGTAAAATGAAACAGAAATATTATTTGTATGTATTACAGAGAATAAAACTTGTTATTTTATAGGTCTTATTAAAATATCTATCCGTTTCTAAAACACTGAACATTATATTAAAGGGACAGTAATGTCAACATAAGACTTTCATGATTCAGATAGAGTGCAAGTTTATAAAATGTTTTAGTTAATTGTATTATTCAGGCCCTGATGATCAAACACTCACCACCATGGAGAAAAATCACAAAAAGTGTGATTTTTTAGACCTTATATTGTAATATAGGAGCCTCTCCGTCACATACAGTACCCTTAAAATTGCATGCTCTATCTGAATCATGAAAGAAAAAATTTGGGTTCAGTGTCCCTTTAATGTATTTTTGAAAATATACACTCATTTCAAATCTGATGGCTGCAATATGTTCCAAGAAAGTTGAGACAGGGGCAACTTGGGACTAATAACGATGTTACAAGTTTAAATTAGAAGGTGATGTGAAACAGGTGAAGCAAATGTGTAATTATTGTATATAAGGAGCCTCCAAAAAAAGCTTAGTCCTTTAAGATCAAGGATGGGTCGAGGCTCGCCAATCTGCCAACAAATGCATCAGCGAATAATCCAACACTTTGAGAACAACATTTCCCAAAGTGCACACTATAATTAAGAGTCAAGGGCCCATATTTATCAAGCTCTGTACGGAGCTTGAAGGGCCGTGTTTCTGGCGAGTCTTCAGACTCGCCAGAAACACAAGTTATGATGCACAAGTTATGAAGCAGCGGTCTAAAGACTGCTGCTCCATAACCCTGTCCGCCTGCTCTGAGCAGGCGGACAGGAATCGCCGGAAATCAAACCAATCAGCCGACAGCAGGGGCGGCGTTGCACCAGCAGCTCTTGTGAGCTGCTGGTGCAATGTTAAATGCAAATTTTAGCGAGGTCTTGCGGACCTGATCCACACTGTCAGATCAGGTCTGCAAGACCTTTAATAAATAGGGGCCAAAGAATCCAGTCAAATCTCAGTGCGTAAAGGTCAAGGCCAAAAACCACTTCCGAATGCATGTGATTTCCGATCCCTCAGACATCACTGTCTCAAAAACCGTCATGAGTCAGTAATGGATATCCTGACATGGGGGCCTATCTATCAAGCTCTGAATGGAGCTTGATGCCCCGTGTTTCTGGCGAGCCTGCAGACTCGCCAGAAACAGCAGTTATGAAGCAGCGGTCACAAAGACCGCTGCTCCATATCCTGTCCGCCTGTTCTGAGCCGGCGGACAGACATCACCGGAAATCAACCAGATTGAGTACGATCGGGTTGATTGACACCCCCCTGCTGGCGGCCGATTGGCCGCGAGTCTGCAGGGGGTGGCGTTGCACCAGCAGCTCTTGTGAGCTGCTGGTGCAATGCTGAATACGGAGAGCGTATTGCTCTCCATATTTAGCGAGGTCTGGTGGACCTGATCCGCACTGTCGGATCAGGTCCGCCAGACTTTGATAAATATAGGCCATGGACTCAGGAATAATTTGGTAAACTTTTTTCAGTCAACACCATTTGCAACTGCATCCACAGATGCAAGTTAAGTCTTTACTATGAAAAGCAGAAGCCAAACATCAATACTGTCAAGAAGCACCGCCGACTACTCTGGGCTTGGTCTCATCTGAGATAGACAGTAGCACAGTGGAATCGTATTTTGTGGTCCTACGAGTCAACATTTCAAATCAATTTTGGAAAAAAGCAGGTGTCCTGTTCTCCGGGACAAAGAGAAAAAGGACCATCCAAGCTGTTATCCATGTCAGGTCCAAAAACAGGCGTCTGGCATGGTATGGGGGACAGGCGTCTGGCATGGTATGGGGGTGTGTCATTGCCCATTGGTGAGGGCACCATTAATGCAGCAAGATATGTATACATTTTGGAGCAACATATGCTGCCATCCAGACGTTGTCTTTTCCGGGGATGTCGCTGCATTTTCCATGCCTGGATTACAAGTGAATTGTTATGTAAGCAGAAAGTGCGGGTGTTAGCATGGCTTAACTACAGTCCTGACCTATCTCTGATTGAGAATGTGTGTCACATTTTAAAGCGCAAAATAAGGCAATGAAGGCACATACAGTTACACAGCTGAAGACATTCACGAAGGGTGAATGGGGGAAAATTCTGCTTGCTAAACTTAACCAGTCTTCAGTGTCCAAATGCTTAATAGGTGTTATTAAAAGAAATTGTGATGTTACACAATGGCAAACAGCCAACTTTCCCAACCTTTTTGGAGTGTGTTGCAGTCATCAGATTTGAAATTAGTTTTTTTTGTTTTTTTTAAATGCATTAAATTCATGAAGTAAAACATCAAATAATAATCACCTAGATTACGAGTTTTGTCGGTAAAGCCGTGCAGTGCTAACGCTCAGTTTCAGCTCACCGCTCACCTACAAACAAACGCTGGTATTACAGGTTTTTTTCAAGCCGGCGTTAGCCTCTAAAAAGTGAGCAAAGAGCAAAATTTAGCTCCACATCTCACCTCAATACCAGCGCTGCTTACTGTAGCGGTGAGCTGGCTAAACATGCTCATGCACGATTTCCCCATAGGAAACAATGGGGCAGAATCGGCTGGAAAAAAAACTAACACCTGCAAAAAAGCAGCGTTCAGCTCCTAACGCAGCCCCATTGATTCCTATGGGGAAAGAAAATGTGTGTCTACACCTAACACCCTAACATGAACCCCGAGTCTAAACACCCCTAATCTTACACTTATGTACCCCTAATCTGCCGTCCCCGACATCGCTGACACCTGCAATATATTATTAACCCCTAATCAGCCCAGCCGCTCCGGACACCGCCGCCACCTACATTATACTTATGAACCCCGAATCTGCTGCCCCCAACATCTCCGCCACCTACATTATAGTTATTAAACCCTAATCTGCCCTCCCAATGTTGCTGCAACTATATTAAATGTATTGACCCCTAATCTGCCGCCACCAACGTCGCCACCACTATAATAAAGTTATTAACCCCTAAACCTAAGTCTAACCCTAACACCCCCCTAACTTAAATATAATTTAAATAAATCTAAATAAAATAACTACAATTAAATAAATTATTCCTATTTAAAACTAAATACGTACCTATAAAATAAACCCTAAGATAGCTACAATATAACTAATAGTTACATTGTAGCTAGCTTAGGGTTTATTTGTATTTTACAGGCAACTTTGTATTTATTTTAACTAGGTACAATAGTTATTAAATAGTGATAAACTATTTAATAGCTACCTATAAATAAATTCAAATTTACCTGTAAAATAAATCGTAACCTTAGTTACAATTACACCTAACACTACACTATAATTAAATTAATGACCTAAACTAACTACAATTAAATACAATTTAAAAAAATTATCTAAAGTACGAAAAAAAACACTAAATTACAGAAAATAATAAAATAATTACAAGAATTTTAAACTAATTACACCTAATCTAATCCCCCTAATAAAATAAAAAGCCCCCCAAAATATTAAAAATCCCTACCCTATACTAAATTACAAATAGCCCTTAAAAGGGATTTTTGCGGGGCATTGCCCCAAAGTAATCAGCTCTATTACCTGTAAAAAAAAATGCAATACCCACCAACATTAAAACCCACCACCCACACACCCAACCCTACTCTAAAACCCACCCAATCCCCCCTTAATAAAACCTAACACTACCCCCTTGAAGATCACCCTACTTTGAGACGTCTTCACCCAGCTGGGCACAAGTGGTCCTCCAGAGGGGCAGAAGTCTTCATCCGATCCGGGCAGAAGAGGACCTCCAGACGGTCAGAAGTCTTCATCCAGATGGCATCTTCTATCTTCATCCATTGGGAGCGGAGCGGGTCCATCTTCAAGCCAGCCGTCTGCAGTGGCTTAGCTACTGTTCTGACTCAAGGTTGCCATGACACTATTTTGATGCCAGGTTGCTATGTCTCACGTCACCTGTGATGCAACGTCGCATGTGACGCATCGTGCTGCCTGTGATGCATCGTGTCACCATTGGCGCACTTTTTCCTTTAAATGCCATTCAGTTTCTCTTTTTCATTGCCCTTGTATTGAGTTTATCTCTGGGTGTGTTTTTTGCTATATATTTGGATATTGAACTTTGGCTTGTGACCTGGTCCTCCTTTGACTATTCTTCTGTCTGCTGATTAAACTTGTTTGTTGCCCGATTGGTTTTGATCTTGGATTTCCCTGACTACTCTTCTGGATTCTGATTCTTCTTCCTGTGACTGTTTGGTTTGACCCCTGGTTTGTCGACTCTGCTTTGACCTTCCCAGTCTCTTCCTGGTATTCAGCTCCTTATTATTCTCCTATACAATAGTAATCTTCCTCCTGGGTCCTATCGCTACTATCCTAAAAGATTTTACGTTATCACTCCACTTGACACCGGAATAACAAGACGACTGGCCAGGATCGGTTTACTATCGACATATCTGAAAGGATCCTAACAAATACAAGTTAATTACAGAGGTAACAACAAGTATATTAATTCATTATGCAAAACCGGGGAATTGATAATAAAGGGATTATCTATCTTTTAAAAAAATACAAATACTATCCCTTTAACCCCTTTATTTAGTGTGCAAGGAAAATACTCATTTACGTATGTGCAATTAAGGTTTTGCAATTCAAATCCATCCTCACTACTGCTAAACCAACTGAATAACATTTTTATTTAGGCATGATAGGCATACTGAGCATGTTTGCTCAATCACTTTATTGTCACATAATATTTTAAAAGTTCTGTTTTATTTACAATATTTACATTTATTTATTTAAAGTAACTGTTTTCTGGTTTGATGTGATCTACATCTGATAGCAAGTAGAAGACTACAAGTTTCTATTAGAAGAACTTATGACGTATACTGGATTTTAGCGATACTGAAACTCTAAAACCTAAAACCGCTCTATTGCAACAGTGTTGCTGTGTTCAAATGAGATTGCACTTTTGTGAATGTGTTTTTAAAAGGAAGCGTACATTTGGAAATGCAAGATCCAAACATGTTCACAACATTGTGTTTTACAGTGCTTGCACCTACATTTCTGAACTTACGAAAGCGCCCCCATGAAGGCTTGATCTTGTTTAGAAGTTCAGCCAAGAAAATGTAATAAACCAATAGTTTTTGGTCAGAATTTTAGTTCTGTAAAATGAAACATAAATATTATTTGTATGTATTACAGAGAATAAAACTTGTTATTTTATAGGTCTTATTAAAATATCTATCCGTTTCTAAAACACTGAACATTATATTAAAGGGACGGTAATGTCAACATAAGACTTTCATGATTCAGATAGAGTGCAAGTTTATAAAATGTTTTAGTTAATTGTATTATTCAGGGCTGATGATCAAACACTAACCACCATGGAGAAAAATCACAAAAAGTGTGATTTTTTTAGACCTTATATTGTAATATAGGAGCCTCTCCGTCACATACAGTACCCTGCATAGTGAGTTAAACATCTGTCAAGGTAAAATGTGTGTTTCTAACATTATTTTATTTACTTCACCATACTGACAAGATGCCTTAGATCTGAGCAGAGAGCTTTAGATCATCAAGCCCCTAATTTGCTTAATTCTCTTGGTACCCATAGTTGAAGAGTAAACTAAGCAAGCTACTATGATATCTGCAGCATTCCCATGTCATTTTTGGAAGCAGTATTTGCAGTAATGTGTAGCACTGCTACAAATATTATTGCAAACACAGCTGGTATAGACTGCTAAAGACATTGATGAGGTACTATTAGACTACATAGCTGATTTCTCAACAAAGGTTGTCAAGAAAACAAAGCAAACTTGTAGATAATAGGATAATTCTATGTTAAATCAACAGGGTCCTTAAACCTTGAATAGTGCCTATTTACTGGTTGATTTCATATGGAATGGCCCTTTTTTTTCAATTGCAAGCTCTATCTCAACTTAAAGGTTGGATTTTTACTTTACTGTAATCTTAATTTGTAATAAATATTAGCTATTTTGCTATGAAGTAGGGAGAATCCCTACAAAATGCGTAAGGCCATGCCCACCATCTTTATGCTACTACGAACAGCTGTTACACGCTGCCGGCACATTTGTAAGTATACAGCTGTTCTGCTTTGTGGAAGTCTTAACTGAGTTTTTAGACTTTTTATATTTCCCTGTACTTTTTAATTTGTGGATGATCTGGAGGACCTGATTCCATCTGGTAAGCGCAGGAAGTGCATCAGTACACAGTGTGTGTACGTTTGAACAGACAGCTACACTCCTGAGACTTTTTGCCACCGTGGAACTCTGACGGAGATCGTTTGAGAGACCTATATGGTTTTCAGGTGCCCATATCATACCTCATTTTGTTTGAGATCGAATCTTGTGAATTTTAAATTGTGAATGTTAATAAATAAATTAGATTTCTGTATGTACTGCACTTAGAGGTGTTGCACCTTGTTTTTCTTTATGTTTTTTCATTCAGCTTTTACCCCGTCTCCAGTGCCGTGATATATATGAGGCAGCAACCCTGATCTTCTTATCTAGCTTTACCATTTGAAAGCAGCATATCCTTTGATTATATAGTATTCATGGTGCATATAGCATATTGAATATTCTTTGTACTAGTTGTGGTGTGCTTTTTTTATCTGAATTGTTAGCTATTTTGCTAGGTTACAAAACTGTCTGAATTACCCCTATCCCTGCCCAAAACAAAACAAGTCAGTAGTAGGTAATTGCTCTTACCCTGATTAGTCCTCAAACAATTTTAGATGAACTGGCAATAATCACATACACTGATATGTTATATAGCATGTATTCACATGTACAAGTGACATTTATACCATGTAATTCAACATACAGATCAGTTGCATAAAAGCACACAATACTAATGAAAACCAATGACCAGTGAATGCTCAGCTACAGGACACTTCCGTTGCATTAATTTCTAAGAGCAAAGCCCCAGGTAAATAATGGACAGTAGAAATGATTTTCTGACATAGATATTCTTCCTATTATGGATGAGAAGAGTTTTAAGAAAAGTTAAGAATCAAAGTATCTGATGTTTTAATGACCTCAAAGTGTTTACTTTTAACTTTTAATAATACCAACTATTCATCTGAGGTTTATTGGGTTTACACTCATGGATATATCATTGTACATGTCCTGTTAATTCAGCTTGTGCTGATGTCCCACAAGAATGTTGTCATTAACATCCTAACAGGACAGCTTACCATGGCAACACTGAAAGCATAACACATTTTGTATATGAAGAAGGAATAGAAAATAATATATTTAAGCTTACCTGATAAATTAATTTCATTCATGGTGGTGAGAGTCAACAATCAATTATTTCTGAGAATTGCTCTTCCTGGCCACTAGGAGCAAACAAATATTCCCAAACTCCAAGAGCTCTATAAAACCCCTCCCACTTTACTGATAACTAGTATGACATATAGCCAAACAAGAGAAGTAAGAAAATAATTAAGAGCACAATTATAGGAGCAGGGAAAAAAAGATAAACAAAACATCACCAGAGAAACAACAAAGTGGGGTCGAGTGCAATCTCACCACCATAACAAACTTACGCCTAGATTTAGAGTTCTGCGGCCAAAGAGGTGCGTTAGCTAGGCATGCTTTTTCCCCCCCGCACCTTTTAAATACCGCTGGTATTTAGAGTTCACAGAAGGGCTGCGTTAGGCTCCAAAAAGGGAGCGTAGAGCATAATTTACCACCACTGCAACTCTAAATACCAGCGGTGCTTATGGACGTGGCCATCTTAAAAAACGTGCTTGTGCATGATTCCCCCATAGGAAACAATGGGGCCATTTGAGCTGAAAAAAAAAACCCTGCAAAAAAGCAGCGTTCAGCTCCTAACGCAGCCCCATTGTTTCCTATGGAGAAAACACTTCCTAAGTCTGCACCTAAAACCCTAACATGTACCCTGAGTCTAAACACCCCATACCTTACACTTATTAACCCCTAATCTGCTGCCCTCGCTATCGCTGACCCCTGCATTTTATGACTAACCTCTAATCTGCCGCTCCGTACACCACCGCAACCTACGCTATCCCTATGAACCCCTAATCGTCTGCCCCTAACCCCTGCTGACCCCTATATTATATTTATTAACCCCTAATCTGCCGCCCCTAACGTCGCCGCCACCTACCTACACTTATTAACCCCTAATCTGCCGACCGGACCTCACCGCTACTATAATAAAGTTATTAACCCCTAATCCGCCTCACTCCCGCCTCAAAAACCCTATAATAAATAGTATTAACCCCTAATCTGCCCTCCCTAACATCACCGACACCTAACTTCAAGTATTAACCCCTAATCTGCCGACCGGACCTCATCACTACTCATCACTAAAGCTAAGTCTAACCCTAACCTTAACACCCCCCTAAGTTAAATATAATTTTTATCTAACTAAATAAATTATTTCTTATTAAATAAATTATTCCTATTTAAAGCTAAATACTTACTTGTAAAATAAACCCTAATATAGCTACAATATAAATAATAATTATATTGTAGCTATTTTAAGATTAATATTTATTTTACAGGCAACTTTGTATTTATTTTAACCAGGTACAATAGCTATTAAATAGCTACCTAGTTAAAATAATTACAAAATTACCTGTAAAATAAATCCTAACCTAAGTTACAATTAAACCTAACACTACACTATCAATAAATTAATTAAATAAAATACCTACAATTATCTACAATTAAACCTAACACTACACTATCAATAAATTAATTACATACAAATACCTACAAATAAATACAATTAAATAAACTAACTAAAGCACAAAAAATAAAAAAAGAACTAAGTTACAAAAAATAAAAAAATAATTTACAAACATTATAAAAATATTACAACAATTTTAAGCTAATTACACCTACTCTAAGCCCCCTAATAAAATAACAAAGCCCCCCAAAATGAAAAATGCCCTACCCTATTATAAAATAAAAATTGAAAAGCTCTTTTACCTTACCAGCCCTTAAAAGGGCCTTTTGCGGGGCATGCCCCAAAGAATTCTGCTCTTTTGTCTGTAAAAAAAACATACAATACCCCCCCAACATTACAACCCACCACCCACATACCCCTAATCTAACCCAAACCCCTCTTAAATAAACCTAACACTAAGCCCCTGAAGATCTCCCTACCTTGTCTTCACCATGCCGGGTATCACTGATCCGTCCAGAAGGGGGTCCGAAGTCTTCATCCAAGCCCAAGCGGGGGCTGAAGAGGTCCATCATCCGTCTGAAGTCTTGATCCAAGCGGGGGCTGAAGAGGTCCATCATCTGGCTGAAGTCTTGATCCAAGCGGGGGCTGAAGAGGTCCATCATCAGGCTGAAGTCTTGATCCAAGCGGGGGCTGAAGAGGTCCATCATCCGGCTGAAGTCTTCTATCAAGCGGCATCTTCAATCTTCTTTCTTCCGGCTCCATCTTCATTCCGCCGACGCGGAACATCCATCCTGGCTGACGACTTCCCGACGAATGACGGTTCCTTTAAGGGACGTCATCCAAGATGGCGTCCCTCGAATTCCGATTGGCTGATAGGATTCTATCAGTCAATCGGAATTAAGGTTGAAAAATTCTGATCGGAACAGCCAATAGAATGCGATCGGAACAGCCAATAGAATGCAAGCTCAATCTGATTGGCTGATTGGATCAGCCAATCGGATTGAACTTGAATCTGATTGGCTGATTCCATCAGCCAATCAGAATTTTCCAACCTTAATTCCGATTGGTTGATAGAATCCTATTAGCCTATCAGAATTCGAGGGACGCCATCTTGGATGACATCCCTTAAAGGAACCTTCATTCGTCGGGAAGTCGTCGGCCAGGATGGATGTTCCATGTCGGCGGAATGAAGATGGAGCCGGAAGAAAGAAGATTGAAGATTCCGCTTGATAGAAGACTTCAGCCGGATGATGGACCTCTTCAGCCCCTGCTTGGATGAAGACTTCAGCCAGATGAGGAACCTCTTCAGCCCCCGCTTGGATCAAGACTTCAGCCGGATGATGGACCTCTTCAGCCCCCGCTTGGGTTTGGATGAAGACTTTGGACCCTCTTCTGGACGGATCGGTGATCTTCAGGGGCTTAGTGTTCGGTTTATTTAATGGGGGTTTGGTTGGTGGGTTGTAATGTTGGGGGGGGGTATTGTATGTTTTTTTTTTACAGGCAAAAGAGCAGAATTCTTTGGGGCATGCCCCGCAAAAGGCCATTTTAAGGTCTGGTAAGGTAAAAGAGTTTTTCAATTTTTATTTTAGAATAGGGTAGGGCATTTTATTTGGGGGGGGGGCTTTGTTATTTTATTAGGGGGCTTAGAGTAGGTGTAATTAGCTTAAAATTGTTGTAATATTTTTATAATGTTTGAAAATTATTTTTTAATTTTTTGTAACTTAGTTCTTTTTTTATTTTTTGTACTTTAGTTAGTTTATTTAATTATTTATTTCTAGGTATTTGTATGTAATTAATTTATTGATAGTGTAGTGTTAGGTTTAATTGTAGATAATTGTAGGTATTTTATTTAATTAATTTATTGATAGTGTAGTGTTAGGTTTAATTGTAACTTAGGTTAGGATTTATTTTACAGGTAATTTTGTAATTATTTTAACTAGGTAACTATTAAATAGAGTTAATTTATTTCGTTAGATTTAAATTATATTTAATTTAGGGGGGGTTAGGGTTAGGGTTAGACTTAGCTTTAGGGGTTAAAAAATGTATTATAGTAGTGGTGAGGTCCGGTCGGCAGATTAGGGGTTAATACTTGAAGTTAGGTGTTAGGGAGGGCAGATTAGGGGTTAATACTATTTATTATAGGGTTAGTGAGGCGGATTAGGGGTTAATACATTTATTATAGTAGCGGTGAGGTCCGGTCAGCAGATTAGGGGTTAATAATTGTAGGTAGGTGGAGGTGGCATTGTGGGGGGCAGATTAGGGGTTAATAAATATAATATAGGGGTCGGCGGTGTTATGGGCAGCAGATTAGGGGCACATAGGGATAATGTAGGTTGCGGCGGTGTACGGAGCAGCAGATTAGGGGTTAATAATAATATGCAGGGGTCAGCGATAGCGGGGGCGGCAGATTAGAGGTTAATAAGTGTAAGGTTAGGGGTGTTTAGACTCGGGGTACATGTTAGGGTGTAAGGTGCAGACTTAGGAAGTGTTTCCCCATTGGAAACAATGGGGCTGCATTAGGAGCTTAACGCTGCTTTTTTGCAGGTGTTTTTTCAGCTCAAACTGCCCCATTGTTTCTTATGGGGGAATCGTGCACGAGCACGTTTTTGAAGCTGGCCGCGTCCGTAAGCACTGCTGGTATCGAGAGTTGCAGTGGCGGTAAATTATGCTCTACGCTCCTTTTTTGGAGCCTAACGCACTGAAAACGCAGCCATTCTGTGAACTCTAAATACCAGCGGTATTTAAAAGGTGCGGGGAAAAAAAAGCATGCGTTAGCTACGCGGGTCGTTACCGACAAAACTCTAAATCTAGCCGTAAGTTTGTTATGGTGTGTTGTTAAATAGGTATTTGAATACTATACATGGCACATGGAAATCAATCACCAAATATCCCCAGTAGCTTAACAGTGCCTATTATGCACTAACCTTTTTATTAATATGACACTGACAGTTATCGGCTAAGGTTGTCGTAGGGTGGGCATGTACCTATACGCTGTCTTTAAAGTACAGCTGGCAAGGTGGGCGTGCATCAAGCCTCTGACGAAGCGGATGTTTCCGTGAAACGCATAAGGCCACGCCCACCTTACGTCACTTGTGAACTGCACGCTGAGAGGAGACCTGTGCACATTGCAGGTACTCCTGGCGTTTTTTATCAGCTCTGGACAGAGCGGTTAGAGCGGTTGGTTTAAACTGCCATTGGCGAAATTGAACTTACAGCAAAAAGTGGACCAGTATTGTTGATAAGTGCTACAGGGAATTCGACCAGACTTGGAGTAAGGAGACCCGTTGACAGCACTGGGATCAAAGATCGTTTATAAGTGGGGACACTTTGAGATCCATCTGTCTGTACTTACCTCATTAGATTGGGGTGGCTGTTTGTACTTTTTTTATCATCTTTTAATGTATTAAATTGCACTATGGAAGGTGGTTTTTTGCGCTTGTTTTTCTAGATTATTGCAGCTGTACCATTGTACTCAAATTGAACCTTGAGTTGCTTTTGTGACGAGCAGCAGTGAACACCACTCCAGAATTTCTTTCCTATTTCGCCACCAGAAGGATAAGAAGGATAAGACTTTTTGAATTAATTTACAATTCATATTGTGATAAGTATATGAATCAGACTCGCCAGAAACAGCAGTTATGAAGCAGTGGTCACAAAGAGCAGGCGAACAGACGTCGCCGGAAATCAACCCGATCGAGTATGATCGGGTTGATTGACACCCCCTGCTGGTGGCCCATTGGCTTGTGAGCTGTTGGTGCAATGTTGAATACGGAGAGCGTATTGCTTTCCGTATTCAGAGAGGTCTGGCGGACCTGATCCGCACTGTCGGATCAAGTCCGCCAAACCTTGTGAAATAGAGCCCATGGTATGGCTGTAGTAATGCTTGCTTAAAAAAAAGAAGAGGGCACTGGCTGCACAGCATAAAAATGAGTATAATACACCTGAGAAATGGACTTTGCACTGTATTTTAGGTAATGTTCACATTTTGTTTCCCTTTAATGGTAAACCAGCAAAAAGATATTCTAAACATCATAAAACAAAAGGTGCACTAATAATGATTCCTAATCCCATGTAAGATTGTATTCCATTTTTCTCATACTAAAACTCACCAAGAAACAGTTTTTTTATATTGAAAAAAATAAATCCGTTTTGCATTTTTCGAATGTTATAACCGCCTGAAGTTTGCACAAACACAATGAATGTTGGGTCAACAGAACTAACAAATACATCTGTCTTGATCTGTAAATTCTCTCTAGCAGGAAATCTTGTTCTACATAAAATTCTTTACAGGGTTGTATGTTCCTGCTACTCTGCAAGATATCACTTTACAAGAAGCACAAATCATACTGTCACTCAGATCCCCTGCAAAGTGATGTATTACCTAAGTAAGACTAGTAAGCTCACAGGTGGCTTTGAACTAATGTGAGTTGCATGCAACTGGAAACTTGCAAAATTGTTGATTACAGATGGTTACCACAGAGAGCTTCCCAAGATGCATGAAATGATACTTTTTCTCACCCCTCTCTTTTGCTCATTGAAATCAGCAGGTAACAAAAGTCAATTGTCTACTCTACGTCTTAGACTGTGTAGACGGTAGATATACTATACAAATATATAGGAGAGCCTACAATCCTTTATAAATGTGGAGCATTTCCTGCTATCATTTCATTTTGTAAGATAGGAAAATGATTTAGACATGAATACTAGCTCCAATATTTTTTTTGATAAGCATCAAATATTAATCTGAACTTTAAATGGATATGGAAATTTATATGTTCAAGCATGTATGTAAATAAAATGTTTATCTACTACTGGAGCTCTTTTTTTGTTAATTAAATGTATTTGCCTAATGAACCGTATGATTATTTCACAGGTTGGTTTAAGTTGTCAAGGTCACATAAAACCTTACAGAGATATTAAACCAACCTGAGGAAATCACCTTCCATATATATATATTGAGTTGAGTTTCAGAGTTCAGCGCACTTAGGCCTAGATTTGGAGTTTGGCTTTAGCCGTGAAAACCAGCGTTTTTTGGAAACCGCCGGTATTTGGAGTCACTCAAAATAGGGTCTAACGCTCACTTTTCAGCCGCGACTTTTCCATACCACAGATCCCCTTACGTCAATTGCGTATCCTATCTTTTCAATGGGATTTTTCTAACTCCGGTATTTAGAGTCGTTTCTGAAGTGAGCGTTAGACATCTAACGACAAAACTCCAGCCGCAGGAAAAAAGTCAGTAGTTAAGAGCTTTCTGGGCTAACGCCGGTTTCTAAAGCTCTTAACTACTGTACTCTAAAGTACACTAACACCCATAAACTACCTATGTACCCCTAAACCGAGGTCCCCCCACATCGCCGACACTCGGATAAAATTTTTTAACCCCTAATCTGCCGAACGCCACCTACGTTATCCTTATGTACCCCTAATCTGCTCCCCCTAACACCGCCGACCCCTGTATTATATTTATTAAACCCTAATCTGCCCCCCTCAACGTCGCCTCCACCTGCCTACACTTATTAACCCCTAATCTGCCGAGCGGACCTGAGCACTACTATAATAAAGTTATTAACCCCTAATCCGCATCACTAACCCTATAATAAATAGTATTAACCCCTAATCTGCCCTCCCTAACATCGCCGACACCTAACTTCAATTATTAACCCCTAATCTGCCGACTGGAGCTCACCGCTACTCTAATAAATGTATTAACCCCTAAAGCTAAGTCTAACCCTAACACTAACACCCCCCTAAGTTAAATATAATTTACATCTAACGAAATTAATTAACTCTTATTAAATAAATTATTCCTATTTAAAGCTAAATACTTACCTGTAAAATAAATCCTAATATAGCTACAATATAAATTATAATTATATTATAGCTATTTTAGGATTTATATTTATTTTACAGGTAACTTTGTATTTATTTTAACCAGGTACAATAGCTATTAAATAGTTAAGAACTATTTAATAGCTAAAATAGTTAAAATAATTACAAAATTACCTGTAAAATAAATACTAACCTAAGTTACAATTAAACTATCAATAAATTAATTAAATAAACTACCTACAATTAACTACAATTAACCTAACACTACACTATCAATAAATTAATTAAATACAATTCCTACAAATAAATACAATTAAATAAACTAGCTAAAGTACAAAAAATAAAAAAGAACTAAGTTACAAAAAATAAAAAAATATTTACAAACATAAGAAAAATATTACAATATTACACTAAGCCCCTGAAGATCATCCTACCTTGTCTTCACCTCACCAGGTATCACCGATCTGTCCTGGCTCCAAAATCTTCATCCAACCCAAGCGGGGGTTGGCGATCCATCATCCGGTGGCTGAAGAGGTCCAGAAGAGGCTCCAAAGTCTTCATCCTATCCGGGAAGAAGAGGCGATCCGGACCGGCAACCATCTTGATCCAAGCGGCATCTTCTATCTTCATCCGATGACGACCGGCTCCATCCTGAAGACCTCCACCGCGGACCCATCTTCTTCTGGCGACGCCCAACTGAAGAATGACGGTTCCTTTAAGGGATGTCATCCAAGATGGCGTCCCTCGAATTCCGATTGGCTGATAGGATTCTATCAGCCAATCGGAATTAAGGTAGGAATATTCTGATTGGCTGATGGAATCAGCCAATCAGAATCAAGTTCAATCCAATTGGCTGATCCAATCAGCCAATCAGATTGAGCTCGCATTCTATTAGCTGATCGGAACAGCCAATAGAATGCAAGCTCAATCTGATTGGCTGATTGGATCAGCCAATCGGATTGAACTTGATTCTGATTGGCTGATTCCATCAGCCAATCAGAATATTCCTACCTTAATTCCGATTGGCTGATAGAATCCTATCAGCCAATCGGAATTCGAGGGACGCCATCTTGGATGATGTCCCTTAAAGGAACCGTCATTCTTCAGTTGGACGTCGCCGGAAGAAGATGGGTCCGCGGTGGAGGTCTTCAGGATGGAGCCGGTCGTCATCGGATGAAGATAGAAGATGCCGCTTGGATCAAGATGGTTGCCGGTCCAGATAGCCTCTTCTTCCCGGATAGGATGAAGACTTTGGAGCCTCTTCTGGACCTCTTCAGCCACCGGATGATGGATCGCCAACCCCCGCTTGGGTTGGATGAAGATTTTGGAGCCAGGACGGATCGGTGATACCTGGTGAGGTGAAGACAAGGTAGGATGATCTTCAGGGGCTTAGTGTTAGGTTTATTTAAGGGGGGTTTGGGTTAGATTAGGGGTATGTGGGTGGTGGGTTGTAATGTTGGGGGGGGGGTATTGTATGTTTTTTTTTTACAGGCAAAAGAGCTGAATTCCTTGGGGCATGCCCCGCAAAGGGCCCTGTTCAGGGCTGGTAAGGTAAAAGAGCTTTTAACTTTAGTAATTTAGAATAGGGTAGGGCATTTTTTATTTTGGGGGGCTTTGTTGTTTTATTAGGGGGCTTAGAGTAGGTGTAATTAGTTTAAAATTGTTGTAATATTTTTCTTATGTTTGTAAATATTTTTTTATTTTTTGTAACTTAGTTCTTTTTTATTTTTTATACTTTAGCTAGTTTATTTAATTGTATTTATTTGTAGGAATTGTATTTAATTAATTTATTGATAGTGTAGTGTTAGGTTAATTGTAGGTAATTGTAGGTAGTTTATTTAATTAATTTATTGATAGTTTAATTGTAACTTAGGTTAGTATTTATTTTACAGGTAATTTTGTAATTATTTTAACTATTTTAGCTATTAAATAGTTCTTAACTATTTAATAGCTATTGTACCTGGTTAAAATAATTACAAAGTTGCCTGTAAAATAAATATTAATCCTAAAATAGCTACAATGTAATTATAATTTATATTGTAGCTATATTAGGGTTTATTTTACAGGTAAGTATTTAGCTTTAAATAGGAATAATTTACTTAATAAGAGTTAATTAATTTCGTTAGATTAAAATTATATTTAATTTAGGGGGGTGTTAGTGTTAGGGTTAGACTTAGCTTTAGGGGTTAATCCATTCATTAGAATAGCGGTGAGCTCCGGTCGGCAGATTAGGGGTTAATAATTGAAGTTAGGTGTCGGCGATGTTAGGGAGGGCAGATTAGGGGTTAATACTATTTATTATAGGGTTAGTGAGGCGGATTAGGGGTTAATAACTTTATTATAATATCGGTGCAGTCCGCTCGGCAGATTAGGGGTTAATAAGTGTAGGCAGGTGGAGGCGACGTTGAGGGGGGCAGATTAGGGGTTAATAAATATAATATAGGGGTCGGCGATGTTAGGGCAGCAGATTAGGGGTACATAGGGATAATGTAAGTAGCGGCGGTTTACGGAGCGGCAGATTAGGGGTTAAAAATAAAATGCAGGTGTCAGCGATAGCGGGGGCGGCAGAATAGGGGTTAATAAGTGTAAGGTTAGGGGTGTTTAGACTCGGGGTACATGTTAGAGTGTTAGGTGCAGACGTAGGAAGTGTTTCCGCATAGCAAACAATGGGGCTGCGTTAATAGCTGAACGCGGCTTTTTTGCAGGTGTTAGGTTTTTTTTCAGCTCAAACAGCCCCATTGTTTCCTATGGGGGAATCGTGCACGAGCACGTTTTTGAGGCTGGCCGCGTCCGTAAGCAACTCTGGTATTGAGAGTTGAAGCTGCGTTAAAAATGCTCTACGCTCCTTTTTTGGAGCCTAACGCAGCCTTTATGTGGACTCTCAATACCAGAGTTATTTTTATGGTGTGGCCAGAAAAAAGCCGGCGTTAGTTTTTCGGGTCGTTACCGACAAAACTCCAAATCTAGCCGTTAGAATTGAGAAAAACAAAACCAAATTATGGTGCAGTATGTCAGTACTGGGCAATCAAATACTAAAAGTGAGATTTAAATGTGCTCACCTTGTTTAACCTCAAACATGTGAGGTATGTTGGAAGCGTGGAGGGGATGTAATCCCTATCTGTGGTAAAGATGTTTCCAGCTGGTATGCAGAAACTTTTGGCAGGTGGAAATCTTGATATCCCTGGAGTAGAAATGTGTTGGTATTTCAGACAAACTTCTCCTCTCTGGAGTAAGGTAGATGAACTTTATTTCTTGTTGCTGAATTTCTTTCCTTGTTGCTGTTTATTTCTTTTCTCCTTCTTTATACTTGAAAGGCTTCTCTCTGGAGTACGGTATAAACTTTATTTATGCAAACCGATTAGTGCTCAGTTTACATACTATGAGTTCAATTGTGGATATTATTGGCAGCACTCATGAGATGTGTATAAATGATGCTTGCAAGGACACTCTTTTAATTTCCAATGTCCAATAAAAAATGATAAACAGAAATCCTCTTTAATAATAGTCCAGATCAGGGACAGAATAGGTGAGCAGATGAAATATAGTATACAGTATTTCTTTAAATCCGGTAGTGAGTTTCTTATCAGGGCTGATGCAAAAACAGCTGGCTGATAAAAGTTGGTGATATGATGGTATAGGATGCTGTAAGTACAGCTGAAAGTAGATTCCTTGTGGTGGTTTTGAGCTCTGAAAAGCTCACAGTGTTCAGGTAGATAAGTTGGTGTTTATGGTAGAAAACCGTAATAAATAGTTACATGAACTGCTGTAAATACAGCTGGATGATTATTCCTTGTGGTTTTTTGAGCTCTAGATGGCTCACAATATCCGGATGGATGTGGATTCTTAAGCCTGTCAGTGACAAGGTCCGTTGCTGAAGTGTTTGAAGCTCGGTCTCGCCGGACCGGAAGTGACGTCAGATGTGGGCATGCCCTTACGCATTTCGTGAATTACATTCACTTCATCAGAGGGTATGCCCACAGAGCACTGAGGAGCGCTTATATGGCGTTTCAGTGCAGATAATTGGCTTGACTTAATTTGTTAATTGAATACAATGCCCTATTGTATATTCATTGATTGGTGTGGCTTAGTATTAGTATTGGTCTGCATAAATTAGAAGTAGATTACTAACTGGCTTACACATATTTTGAAAGAAAAAAAAAAGAAAAAAGAAAACTTTTTTCTCTTGTTAGTGATATTGGAATTGTATCTATGTGTTTAGACATAAATCTGGTGGGGAATCCTTACGTATTTCCATAGGGGTAATCAAATGTAATAAAGCTGCCTAAAATTACTGTCACCCATATGATTTTTTGCCTAAAGTGACTGCTGCTTTACCTATGTGTTTATTTATTTTTTAGCATAATATTTATTTTTTAAAAATGTAATGAAATTAAAATAAGCAACCAATTTGGTGCATAACACAGGTGGAGCCTGCTAAGAATGGTTCTCTGGGGAGTACTAATTGCTTAGGTGATCCTCTACCTCACTTTACCTATGTGTTTATCCATAAAAATAATTTATTATTTTTATTATTTGATTATTGGATTAGGGAATGTGTGGAGTCACCTTAAATGTGTGACCATGGACATAATTTTTTATGTGGGAGGTCTATTTGCTTAGGTGATCCTCTACCTAACTTTACCTATGTGTTTATCCATAACATTTGAGAAACACAAATTATTATTTTTATTTTTATTATTTGATTATTAGATTAGGAAATAGGTGGAGTTAACTTCAATGTGTGACCCTGGACATAACTTTTTATGTGGGAGGTCTATCTGCATAACTATGTTGTTTTACTCAGATTTAACTATGTGTTTATTTGAAACAGGACATAGAGAATATTTTAGGTGTAAAAACACTTGGTAATATATTAATCACATATAAAGCTTATTAGTAAGATATAGGAGTGGATAACAACTATAAATGATTTAAAGAAAAATATTTATATCTCTCTCTTTTTGTTACAGGAGAAAGTCAAATGGGGGGTCATTCTTGATAATTTAAAGAAATGCAGCCAGGTCTATGTCTTTGTTGAGACCTGTTGGTTGTAAAGTATTCAAATGGTGAATCCAGGAGGTTTCTCTTTTTCTGAGCCGTAAAAGTCTTTCCTTCCCTTTAGAGGCTGAAATTTGTTCAATTGCTCTTACCGTAAATTTGTCACTATTTTTATTGTGATAGTTTTCAAAGTGTTTGCTGATGCCGTATTCAGAATCAGCATCTTTAATGTTGTTTATGTGTTCCAGCACTCGTCTCTTTAGGCTTCTCTTTGTTCGCCCTACGTAGAATTTTTTGCAAGAACACTCTAATAGATATACTATGTATTCCGATTTACAGTTTAGAAAACTTTCTATTGGTACTTGTTCATCTTTGTTGTGAATGATCCATTTATTTATTTCTTTGTTTTTGTTTGTGTGGCTGCAGCACACACAAATATTTCTTTCACATTTAAAGAAACCTTTAATAGGTGGATTTATTTCTTTAAGTTTTGTGTTCTTTAAAGCAGTTGGTGCCAGAATGTTTTTTATACACTTACTTTTCCTATAAGTGACTTTTGGAGGTCCAATGATGTTTGCTAGAACTGGGTCCCTTTTTAGTACATCCCAGTGTTTGTTCAGGATTTTTTCTATTTGTTTGGCCCCTTTTGTATATGTGGTGATGTATCTGGTTGTTACACATTTGTTTTCCAACTCAGGGTTGGTGATTTTAGTTTCTAAAAGAGAATATCTTGTGGAGTTCTTTACTTTTTCATAAGCCTTTTCCACTATATTTTCTGTATAGCTTTAATCTTTATTTTTTTGTTTTAGGGTGTTTGCTGCATTTTCATAATCACTATCCTTACTACAATTCCGTTTGAGTCTTTGGAACTGGCCATATGGGATGTTGTTAATCCAGTTCGGAAGACAGCTATCTGCGTGGAGGTAGCCATTAGTATCTATTTTTTTAGTGTAATTTTTGGTGTGAATGGTGTTATTTTCACAATAGATGGTGATGTCTAAAAAGTCTAGTGTTTTGTCTCCCCAAGTTTTTGTTAGGGTAAGGTTCATGTTGGAAGAGTTGAGGTAATTAGTAAACTCATTAAATTCTGACTCTTTTCCTTCCCATATGATGATAATATCATTGATAAATCTCTTCCAAAAATGTATTTTTAGGTTGATATGGGTTGTTTTCTGACACATATAACTTTTCAAATTTCCCCATATATAAGTTTGCAAAATTGGGGGCAAATTTTGTGCCCATGGCAGTCCCCCATTTTTGGAGGTATATGGTGTTATTGAAACAAAAGTAGTTTTTCCCCAGAATAAATTTAATGGCATCTCCAATGAATGCAATTTGGGTTTTATTCATCTGGCTAGCACTTTCTAGAAACAACTGAGCACTTTTTATCCCTTCTTCATATGGTATGGCAGTGTATAGGGCTGTTACGTCTAGGGAGGCTAGATGGTAACTTTGTTTCCATGAAAAATCCTCTAATAAGGATAATAAATGGGGAGTGTCTCTCAAAAAGGACTCTAATTGTGGTACTTCTGGCTGTAAAAAGTTATCAATGTATTCTGATAGATGACTTGTTAAGCTGTTTATGCCAGATATTATGGGCCTCCCTGGGGGTGGTTTCATTTTTGTGAACTTTGGGGAGGTGGTAGAAGTTTGCAATTTTGGGTGTCTCATATTTGAGAAAGTTAAATTCGTCAATGTTAAGGATATTATCCTTCTTAGCTTTTCTGATTAGGTACAGCCAATAGAATGCGAGCTCAATCTGATTGACTGATTGGATCAGCCAATCGGATTGAACTTGATTCTGATTGGCTGATTCCATCAGCCAATCAGAATATTCCTACCTTAATTCCGATTGGCTGATAGAATCCTATCAGCCAATCGGAATTCGAGGGACGCCATCTTGGATGACGTCATTTAAAGGAATCGTCATTCGGCAAGTAGGCGTCGGTTGAAGAGGTTGGATCCGCGTCGGTTGGAAAGAAGATGGCTCCGCTCCACTCCAGAAGAAACAAGATTGAAGATGCGGCTTGATAGAAGACTTCATCCCGATGATGGACTTCCGACTTCAGCCGATGATGGATTTCTTCAGCCGCCGCTTGGATCCAGACTTCAGCCCGAGGATGGACGTCACTCTTCAGCCCCCCGCTTGGGCTTGGATCAAGACATCAGAGGCTCTTCTGGACAGATCGGGACCCGGTGAGGTGAAGATAAGGTAGGAAGATTTTCAGGGGCTTAGTGTTAGGTTTATTTAAGGGGGGTTTGGGTTAGATTAGGGGTATGTGGGTGGTGGGTTTTAATGTTGGGGGGGTATTGTATGTTTTTTTTTTACAGGCAAAAGAGCTGAATTCTTTGGGGCATGCCCCACAAAAGGTCCTTTTAAGGGCTGGTAAGGTAAAAGAGCTTTGAACTTTTGTAATTTAGAATAGGGTAGGGCATTTTTTTATTTTGGGGGTCTTTGTTATTTTATTAGGGGGCTTAGAGTAGGTGTAATTAGTTTAAAATTGTTGTAATATTTTTCTAATGTTTGTAAATATTTTTTTATTTTTTGTAACTTAGTTCTTTTTTATTTTTTGTATTTTAGTTAGTTTATTTAATTGTAGTTATTTGTAGGTATTGTATTTAATTCATTTATTGATAGTGTAGTGTTAGGTTTAATTGTAGGTATTGTAGGTATTTTATTTAATTTAATTAATTTATTTTAACTAGGTAACTATTAAATAGTTCTTAACTATTTAATAGCTATTGTACCTGGTTAAAATAAATACAAAGTTGCCTGTAAAATAAATATAAATCCTAAAATAGCTATAATATAATTATTATTTATATTTTAGCTATATTAGGGTTTATTTTACTGGTAAGTATTTAGCTTTAAATAGGAATAATTTATTTAATAAGAGTTAATTTATTTCGTTAGATTTAAATTATATTTAACTTAGGGGGGGTGTTAGTGTTAGGGTTAGACTTAGCTTTAGGGGTTAATACATTTATTACAGTAGCGGCGAGATTAGGTCGGCAGATTAGGGGTTAATAATTGAAGTTAGGTGTTGGCGATGTTAGGGAGGGCAGATTAGGGGTTAATACTATTTATTATAGGGTTATTGAGGCGGGGTGAGGCGGATTAGGGGTTAATAACTTTATTATAGTAGCGGTGCGGTCCGCTCGGCAGATTAGGGGTTAATAAGTGTAGGCAGGTGGAGGAGACGTTGAGGGGGGCAGATTAGGGGTTAATAAATATAATATAGGGGTCGGCGGTGTTAGGGGCAGCAGATTAGGGGTACATAGCTATAATGTAGGTGGCAGTGGTGTACGGAGCGGCAGATTAGGAGTTAATAATAATATGCAGGGGTCAGCGATAGCGGGGGGGGCAGATTAGGGGTTAATAAATATAATATAGGGGTCGGCGGTGTTAGGGGCAGCAGATTAGGGGTACATAGGGATAACGTAGTTGGCGGCAGTGTACGGAGCGGAAGATTAGGGGTTAAAAAATTTAAATATAGTGGCGGCGATGTGGGGGGACCTCGGTTTAGGGGTACATAGGTAGTTTATGGGTGTTAGTGTACTTTGGAGCACAGTAGTTAAGAGCTTTATAAACCGGCGTTAGCCCAGAAAGCTCTTAACTACTGACTTTTTTCTGCGGCTGGAGTTTTGTCGTTAGATTTCTAACGCTCACTTCAGCCACGACTCTAAATACCGGCGTTAGGAAGATCCCATTGAAAAGATAGGATACGCAAATGACGTAAGTGGATCTGCGGTATGGAAAAGTCGCGACTGGCAAGTGAGCGTTAGACCCTTTCCTGACTGACTCCAAATACCGGCGGTAGCCTAAAACCAGCGTTAGGAGCCTCTAACGCTGGTTTTGATGGCTACCGCCCAACTCTAAATCTAGGCCAGTGTTTTTGTTAGTATCCACTTTGTTTTTTTTCCTTGTTTCTTTTGTCCTCCTCTGCAACCTCTCTTTCTGTTTGGTCTAACTGTCTTTTTTGTAGTCTTAGCGGGTGGTTTAAATAGTTTGGGGATTCGAAAGTGGACTCTCTTCTTGCTCTTAGCTCTAAAAAATGATGGGGTCTACTTGATTCTGCATTTTCCCCTCTATTTTTTTCCCCCCTATTCAGAGCTCAAAACGATCACAAGGAATCTACTTTCAGCTGTACTTACAGCATCCTATACCACCATATCACCAACTTTTATCAGCCAGCCTTTTTTGCATCAGCCCTGATAAGAAACTCACTACCGGATTTAAAGAAATATACTATATTTCATCTGCTCACCTATTCTGTCCCTGATCTGGACTATTATTAAAGAGGATTTCTGTTTATCATTTTTTATTGGACATTGGAAAATAAAAGTGTTTTTATTTTAAATTTCACTTTGTGTCCTTGCAAGCATCATTTATACACATCTCATGAGTGCTGCAAATAATATCCACAATTGATCTCATAGTATGTAAACTGAGCACTAATCGGTTTGCATACATAAAGTTTATACCATACTCCAGAGAGGAGAAGCCTTTCAAGTATAAAGAAGGTGAAAAGAAATAAACAGCAACAGGGAAAGAAATTCAGCAACAAGAAAGAAACGCCTAGATTTAGAGTTCTGTGGCCAAAGGGGTGCGTTAGCTACGCATGCTTTCCCCCCCCCCCCCACACCTTTTAAATACCACTGGTATTTAGAGTTCACAGAAGGGCTGCGTTAGGCTTCAAAAAGGGAACGTAGAGCATAATTTAACGCCACTTCAACTCTAAATACCAGCGGTGCTTACGGGCGCGGCCAGCTTCAAAACGTGCTTGTGCACGATTCCCCCATAGGAAACAATGGGGCAGTTTGAGCTGAAAAAAAACCTAACACCTGCAAAAAAGCAGCGTTCGGCTCCTAACGCAGCCCCATTGTTTCCTATGGGGAAACACTTCCTATGCCTGCACCTAACACCCTTACATGAACCCCGAGTCTAAACACCCCTAACCTTAAACTTATTAACCCCTAATATGCCGACCCCGCTATCGCTGACCCCTGCATATTATTTTAACCCTTAATCTGCCGCTTCGTACACTGCCGCAACCTACGTTATCCTTATGTACCCCTAATCTGCTGCCCCTAACACCGCCAACCCCTATATTTATTAACCCCTAATCTGCTGCCCCCAATGTCGCCGCCTCCTACCTACAATTATTAACCCCTAATCTGCCGACCGGACCTCACCGCTACTCTAATAAATGTATTAACCCCTAAAGCTAAGTCTAACCCTAACCCTAACACCCCCTAAGTTAAATATAATTTTAATCTAACGAAATAAAATAAATCTTATTAAATAAATTATTCCTATTTAAAGCTAAATACTTACCTGTAAAATAAACCCTAATATAGCTACAATATAAATAATAATTATATTGTAGCTATTTTAGGATTAATATTGATTTTACAGGCAACTTTGTATTTATTTTAACCAGGTAAAATAGCTATTAAATTGTTAATAACTATTTAATAGTTACCTAGTTAAAATAATTACAAAATTACCTGTAAAATAAATCCTAACCTAAGTTACAATTAAACCTAACACTACACTATCAATAAATAAATTAAATAAACTACCTACAATTATCTACAATTATATGAACTAAACTAAATTACAAAAACAAACAAACACTAAATTACAAAAAATAAAAAAAGATTACAAGAATTTTAAACGAATTACACCTACTCTAAGCCCCCTAAAAAATAACAAAGCCCCCCAAAATAAAAAAAATGCCCTACCCTATTCTAAAATTAAAATTGTAAAGCTCTTTTACCTTACCATCCCTTAAAAGGGCCTTTTGCGGGGCATGCCCCAAAGAAAACAGCTCTTTTGCCTGTAAAAAAAAAACATACAATACCCCCCCAACATTACAACCCACCACCCACATACCCCTAATCTAACCCAAACCCCCCTTAAATAAACCTAACACTAAGCCCCTGAAGATCTCCCTATCTTGTCTTCCCCACGCCGGGTATCACCGATCCGTCCAGAAGAGAGTCTGAAGTCTTCATCCTATCCGGCAAGAAGATCTCCTCCAGAGGGTCCAAAGTCTTCCTCCTATCCGGGCAGAAGAGGGCATCCGGACCGGCAGACATCTTCATCCAGGCGGCATCTTCTTCCATCCGGCACGGAGCGGGACCATTTTCAAGCAGCCGACGCAGAGCCATCCTTCTTCACCGACGGACTAACGACGAATGAAGGTTCCTTTAAGGGACGTCATCCAAGATGGCGTCCCTCGAATTCCGATTGGCTGATAGGATTCTATCAGCCAATCGGAATAAAGGTAGGAAAAATCTGATTGGCTGATCGAATCAGCCAATCAGATTCAAGTTCAATCCGATTGGCTGATCCAATCAGCAAATCAGATTGAGCTCGCATTCTATTGGCTGTTCCGATCAGCCAATAGAATGCAAGCTCAATCTGATTGGCTGATGGCTCCGCATCGGCTGCTTGAAGATGGTCCCGCTCCGCCCCGGATGGAAGAAGATAGAAGATGCTGCCTGGATGAAGATGTCTGCCGGTCCGTTTGTCCTCTTCTGCCTCGATAGGAGGAAGACTTTGGACCCTCTGGAGAAGCTCTTCTTGCCGGATAGGATGAAGACTTCGGACCCTCTTCTGGACGGATCGGTGATACCCGGCGTGGTGAAGACAAGGTAGGGAGATCTGTGGGTGGTGGGTTGTAATGTTGGCGGGGTTTTTTTTTTTTTACAGGCAAAAGAGCTGTTTTCTTTGGGGAATGCCCCGCAAAAGGCCCTTTTAAGGGCTGGTAAGGTAAAATAGCTTTACAATTTTAATTTTAGAATAGGGTAGGGCATTTTTTTATTTTGGGGAGCTTTGTTATTTTTTTAGGAGGCTTAGAGTAGGTGTAATTAGTTTAAAATTATTGTAATCTTTTTTTATTTTTTGTAATTTAGTGGTTTTTTTTTGTAATTTAGTGTTTGTTTTTTTTGTAATTTAGTTTAGTTGATATAATTGTAGATAATTGTAGGTAGTTTATTTAATTTATTTATTGATAGTGTAGTGTTAGGTTTAATTGTAACTTAGGTTAGGATTTATTTTACAGGTAATTGTGCAATCATTTTAACTAGGTAACTATTAAATAGTTATTAACTATTTAATAGCTATTTTACCTGGTTAAAATAAATAGAAAGTTGCCTGTAAAATAAATATTAATCCTAAAATAGCTACAATATAATTATTATTTATATTGTAGCTATATTAGGGTTTATTTTACAGGTAAGTATTTAGCTTTAAATAGGGATAATTTATTTAATAAGATTTATTTTATTTCGTTAGATTAAAATTATATTTAATTTAGGGGGGGTTTTAGGGTTAGGGTTAGATTTAGCTTTAGTGGTTAATACATTTATTAGAGTAGCGGAGAGGTCCGGTCGGCAGATTAGGGGTTAATACTTGAAGTTAGGTGTAAGCGATGTTAGGGAGGGCAGATTAGGGGTTAATACTATTTATTATAGGGTTTTTGAGGTGGGAGTGAGGCGGATTAGGGGTTAATAACTTAATTATAGTAGCGGTGAGGTCCGGGCGGCAGATTAGGGGTTAATAATTGTAGGTAAGGTAGCGGTAACGTTGGGGGGGGCAGATTAGGGGTTAATAAATATTATGTAGGGGTCGGCGATGTTAGGGGCAGCAGATTAGGGGTACATAGGGATAATGTAGGTGGCGGCAGTGGGCGGTCGGCAGATTAGGGGTTAAAAAAATTTAATAGAGTGGCGGCGATGTGGGGGGACCTCGGTTTAGGGGTACATAGGTAGTTTATGGGTGTTAGTGTACTTTAGAGCACAGTAGTTAAGAGCTTTATGAACCGGCGTTAGCCCAGAAAGCTCTTAACTCCTGGCTTTTCTCTGCGGCTGGAGTCTTGTCGTTAGATTTCTAACGCTCACGTCAGCCAAGACTCTAAATACCGGCGTTAGAAAGATCACATTGAAAAGATAGGATACGCAATTGGTGTAGGGGGATCTGCGGTATGGAAAAGTCGCGGCTGGAAAGTGAGCGTTAGAACCTTTCATGACTGACTCTAAATACCAGCGGGTGGTAAAAACCAGCGTTAGGACCCCCTAACGCTGGTTTGGATGGCTAACGCAGAACTCTAAATCTAGGCGAAAGTTTCTCTAACTTACTCCAGAGAGGAGAAGTTTGTCTGAAATACGAACACATTTCTACTCCAGGGATATCAAGATTTCCACCTGCCAAAAGTTTCTGCATACCAGCTGGAAACATCTTTACCACAGATAGGGATTACATCCCCTCCACGCTTCCAACATACCTCACGTTTGAGGTTAAACAAGGTGAGCACATTTAAATCTCACATTTAGTTTTTGATTGCCCAGTACTTACATACTGCACCATAATTTGGGTTTGTTTTTCTCCATTATATGTGCGCTGAACTCTGAAACTCAACTCCATACCTTTTCCCTTCACATTCAATTTGATGATAGTGGAATATTCAGAAACTAGCTGCCATTGAAATATATCAGGAGGAACTAATTAGAGCAAAATAACCATTTGCAACATACACAGCGCAGATCAAGAAACACCCAAGCAACACAATATATATATATATATATATATATATATATATATAGGTATATATATATATTTTACCAAAGAAAACATCAGATTTTTATAGAAATGTATATTTATGAATAAATAGAACATATTTTGCTATGTGATGAACATTGGAATGGTAAATATTCATATTTTTATGTTGATTTAGCACACTTGAGAAAATGCGATCAGGTTTGTGAGCAAGTAGGGTGTTAGGTTTTTTTCTACTTTCTGCGCTCTATTGAAGTCTACGGGTTAATACATTAATGCAGTCGCGATATTCAAAGTGTGGCTTTTTGCATGCGTCGGGTTAGTGCGCAAGCAAAAACTTTTTACTTTCAACTTGTAAGACAAGCACTACCAAACGCGTGCATAAAACTTACTTCTAGCGGAGTTAATGCGTGAGTGGGAGTGATAAATAGCGCTTCACTCATAATCTAGGCCATAGGATCCTAACGCATTGCAGTTCCAAAGCGAGAAACTGCATATTATTTGACTACTGTTCCAGACTGGCTCATCAATGCAGCTTGCCTTTGCAGGGTTTAGAACATGCACATTTTTTGGCTTTAGAATGTTCCTTTAAGAATTAAATAGAAGAGTTAAGATGTTTTGAGTTTATCTATGCAAAACTGTTAATCAACACAAGAATTTTGTACTAAAGGAAATGGACTGACAGACTAGTAGAAAATCAAGCATTATATTCACAACCTTGTAAGTAAAATAAAATATGCTAAATAACCTATTTGTTTTTATAAATACAAAATATGTTTTTTATTTTTTATTATTAATGTAAAGAATAACCATTCATAATTGCTTTCCTTGGTAATTCCTTTATTGATAATTATTGATTCCCCTGATTTACTGTGCCAAGAAATAATAATATCAGCAAATGATATCAAACTCAGAAGGGAGCAGTGAATATATGGTAGAATTGTGTTTCAGATATAATGTCATTTTTTCATCCCCCTCTAATGAAATCAAATTTCACATCCCACGATATACTTATATCCAAACGTTCTGCTATATGGTAACAAGACCTCTTTTGATATACTGTTGCCAGTATTCATGGAGGTATATCTGCAGGGAATATATTACAATCCAATTTTAGAGAAATTGCCCAAGGCTTCATAGAACAAGTATAAAAATAATTCTCCAAATCCAGATGTCAGCAACCCTTGTTATCTGAACTTCCCCACACAAGGCTTAAGTCCCTTTACTTTTGATACAGTGTGTCTGCAGTTTCAATATCATACTTTTTTGCACATGAAGTCCTTCATGTGTCTGTACTCAGTTTACTTTCAACTCAAACACTTTCAGTTTTCCTTTTAAAAACACACTTTCTGTGTTACAAACATCACTAGAAAGCATAGCAACAGATATCCATACCACCCTCAGGTCCCATAAAGGAATACTAAACTTAAATGTGTATTTTTATTACATTTAAAATAATACATATATACATTCATACATACCTATATATAACTTAACTTAATGCTTGCTGAATTGATTTAGAATCTAACAGGAAGGACATATTTGTGCACTAGGTACAGGTGCTTATTGACTGATTAGGAAATTTCTCACAGTTATATTATTAGCAGATAGTACCATATCCTACAAGCATAAAAGAAAAATGTTGTTTTTATAACAGCAACATCCAAAAGAGAGGGGGGGGCAAGCTGTAATATATTTTAAAATGTAATATTTAAATGTAACAGAGATATATAATATCCCTTTTTAAAAAAAAAACAACAACAAAAAAAACATTACATTCTTTTTTTAAAAGTTTTTTTAATATAATATGTTTGTAAAATTTATCGCCTAGATTTAGAGTTTTGTCGGTAAAGACCCACGGTGCTAACGCTCCTTTTTTTCAGCACACCCTTAAGACAACGCTGGTATTTAGAGTTGTCTGAATGGCTGCGTTAGCCTCAGAAAAGGGAGCGTTGAGCATAATTTAGCTCCACTTCAACCCTCAATACCAGCACTGCTTAAGGTAGCGGTAAGTTGGAAAAATATGCTCGTGCACGATATCCCCATAGGAAACAATGGGGCTGAGCTGGCTGAAAAAAACCTAACACCTGCACAAAAGCAGCGTTCAGCTCCTAACGCAGCCCCATTGTTTCCTATGGGGAAACACTTTCTAAGTCTGCACCTAACACCATAACATGAACCCCGAGTCTAAACACCCTTAACCTTACAATTATTAACCCCTAATCTGCCACCCCCGCTATCGCTGAAACCTGCATTAAAATTACAAGAAGTTTAAAATAATTACACCTAATCTAAGCCCCCTACTAAAATAAAAAGCCCCCCAAAATAATAAAATGCCCTACCCTATTCTAAATTACAAAGTAATCAGCTCTTTTACCAGCCCTTAAAAGGGCTTTTTGCGGGGCATAAAAAAAATACAACCCCCCCAACATTAAAACTCACCACCCACACACCCCTACTCTAACCCACCCAAACCCCCCTTAAATAAACCTAACACTAACCCCCTGAAGATCTCCCTACCTTGAGTCATCTTCACCCAGCCGAGCCAAACTCTTCATCCAAGCGGAGCAAAAAGAGGTCCTCCATCTGGTAGAAGTATTCATTCAAGCGGTGTCTTCTATCTTGATCCATCTGGAGCGGAGCCATCTTCCATCCAGCCGACGCAGAGCCATCCTCTTCAACCGACGGACTAACAACGAATGACGGTTCCTTTAAGGGACGTCATCCAAGATGGCGTCCCTCGAATTCCGATTGGCTGATAGGATTCTATCAGCCAATCGGAATTAAGGTAGGACAAATCTGATTGGCTGATTCAATCAGCCAATCAGATTGAAGTTCAATCCGATTGGCTGATCCAATCAGCCAATCGGATTGACCTTGCATTCTATTGGCTGTTCCGATCAGTCAATAGAATGCAAGGTCAATCCTATTGGCTGATTGAATCAGTCAATCGGATTGAAATTCAATCTGATTGGCTGATTGAATCAGCCATTCAGATTTTTCCTACCTTAATTCCAATTGGCTGATAGAATCCTATCAGCCAATCGGAATTCGAGGGACGCCATCTTGGATGACGTCCCTTAAAGGAACCGTCATTCGTCATTAGTCCGTCGGTTGAAGACGAGGATGGCTCCGCGTCGACTGGATGGAAGATTTCTCCACTCCGCTCCGGATGGATGAAGATAGAAGACGCCGCTTGGATGAATACTTCTACCGGATGGAGGTCCTCTTCTTGCCCCACTTGGATGAAGACTTCTACCGGATGGAGGACCTCTTCTTGCTCCGCTTGGATGAAGAATTCGGCTCGGCTGGGTGAAGACGACTCAAGGTAGGGAGATCTTCAGGGGGTTAGTGTTAGGTTTATTTAAGGGGGGTCTGGGTGGGTTAAAGTAGGGGTGTGGGTGGTGGGTTTTAATGTTGGGGGGGTTGTATTTTTTTTACAGGTAAAAGAGCTGATTACTTTGGGGCAATGCCCCGTAAAAAGCCCTTTTAAGTGCTGGTAAAAGAGCTGATTACTTTGTAATTTAGAATAGGGTAGGGCATTTTATTATTTTGGGGGGCTTTTTTATTTTATTAGGGGGCTTAGATTAGGTGTAATTAGTTTAAACTTCTTGTATTTTTTTTAGTTTCTGTAATTTAGTGTTTGTTTTTTGGTATTATAGTTTAGTTTATTTAATTGTATTTTAGTTTAGCTAATTGTAGGTAATTTATTTAATTAATTTATTGATAGTGTAGTGTTAGGTGTATTTGTAACTTAGGTTAGGATTTATTTTACATGTAATTTTGTAATTATTTTAACTAGGTAGCTATTAAATAGTTATTAACTATTTAATAGCTATTATACCTAGTTAAAATAAATACAACGTTTGCCTGTAAAATAAATATAAATCCTAAAATAGCTACAATGTAACTATTAGTTATATTGTAGCTATATTAGGGTTTATTTTATAGGTAAGTTTTTAGTTTTAAATAGGATTAATTTATTTAATTATAGTAAAATTATTTCTTTAAATATAATTTATATTTAAGTTAGGGGGTGTTAGGGTTAGGGTTAGACTTAGGTTTAAGGGTTAATAACTTTATTATAGTAGCGGCAATGGTGGTGGCGACAGATTAGGGGTTAATATTTGTAGGTAGGTGGCGGCGATGTTAGGGAGGGCAGATTAGGGGTTAATAAAATTTATTATAGTGTTTACGAGACAGGAGTGCGGCGGTTTAGGGGTTAATACATTTATTATACTGGCTGTGATGTCCGGTCGGCAGATTAGGAGTTAATAATTGTGGGTAGGTGGCGGCGACATTGGGGGGGGGCAGATTAGGGGTTAATAAATAAAATATAGGTGTCAGCTATGTTAGGGGCAGCAGATTAGGGGTTCATAGGTATAATGTAGGTTGCGGCGGTGTCCAGAGCGGCAGATTATGGGGTTAAAAAAATGTATTATAGGGTTTGCGATGTGGGGGGGCCTCAGTTTAGGGGTTCATAGGTAGTTTATGGGTGTTAGTGTACTTTATAGCAGAGTAGTTAAGAGCTTTATGTTCCCGCGTTAGCCCATAAAGCTCTTAACTACTGATTTTTTTTGACGGTAGGAGTCTTGTCGGTAGAGGCTCTACCGCTCGTAATACCAGCGTTAGGCAAATCCCATAGAAAAGATAGGATACGCAATTGATGTAAGGGGATCTGTGGTAGCCTTGAGTTGCGGAAAGAAAGTGAGCGGTAGACCCTTTCCTGCCTGACTCTAAATACCAGCGGGCGTTAAAAAGCAGTGTTAGGACCCCTTAACACTGCTTTTGACGGCTAACGCCAAACTCTAATCTACTCATATGTTTTTTAATAAGGCTGAATTCCCTTGGAAATCTAAAGAAGTGACAGTAGCTATGATACACTCGATCACTGCACTAGCACCTTCAACCCTCAAAGGTGCCAAAAGATTTATAGGAGCCCATTTATCAAAGTATCAACCGAAAATATGCTAGAATTCCGCGTCGTAATTGTCGCAAGATTGATCTGCCTTAGTTATCAAAGCGTCAACACCGGCAAATGTTGAAATTTGTGATGTATCATACGATCCCGCAATCTCAATCTGACGTAGATCGATGCGAGTTGAAAACCTGTGTAATTCACCCTCCTAATTGACACTATTTGAAACTCTCACGGTTATCAAAAATTCTACATTAACGCTCGCGTCTTTTCCGACTCAGCATACCTAGTTTTCAATCCGCCACCCTTCAGGTCGCAGATGCCATAGAAGTCAATGGGAGTCTGAAAACACAGAAAGCTTATGTTCGATGCTGCAAGAGAATGAAGCATATGACATAATAAAAGTAAATTAGAAACTTTATTAAATTTGTATACCCTTTCTAAATCAAACAATATTTTTTCTACACATTTGGTAAACTAGTAAACATATGGATAAAAATGAAAAATACATTACTACTTATTAATTATGCTAGCCTACAACCCCTTCTCTCATTACAAAGCAAGGGGACAATATTATTTCTACATATTTGATGCAAAGTTTTGACCCAAACTAGTTGCACTAATAGATATAGAGATACAAATAAAATAAATACACAACATAATATAGCTAACTTCCTTTTTATTTTTTGTGAAAAATCTATTTGTACCATGTTTAAGCCATGTAATACAAGTCCCACTCTCCACTTCGCACCATATTTGACGCACGACTTTTCACTCCAATTATGATGCAAACTCCTAAATAACCCACACACTAGTGAATTTTTCAACCACTTTTGATTGGAATATGCATGATCACATGATCTATGACATCAGCCAATCTGATTCAAATACACATTATAAACTATCACTAATGAATTAAATTGCTCGATACTTGTATCATTGAACACTCATCAGAACTTGTAAGTGCCATTTGTTATATTGTGTATTATACTTTGAAAGTATGTATATGTGAAATTAAAATTAAAGATTAACATTGATGCTGACATTAGCCCACACAGTGTAATATTTTAGACAAGGATTTTAAAATTCAAATTGATGTTTGATTCAATATAGTCTTAAGCTGATAGCTCAAATGAATAGCCTACCTAATTTTAAACTGTCATGATTCAGAGCATAAATTAAAATCAACCCTTTACATTCCGGCTATTTTCAGTGTAATTCTTCCTTCTCTTGAATTTCTTTTTCAGTAAGAAATGTCATCTTATATGGCAGCCCATTTTATAACACCTGTGTAGGGGTGGATTTTAAAAATAGATTGTAATCAGGAGGGGTTAGACGGGTGCAGAGAGAAAACTGGCCCAGCTCTTAAAGGGACACACAATATTCTTTCATGATTTGGATAGAACATACAATTTTAAACAACTTTCACATTCACTTCTATTCTCAAATGTTTTTCATTCTCTTGTTATCCTTTGCTGAAGTAACAGAATTGCACTACTAGCAGCTATCTGAACACATCTATTTAGACAATCACTAGAGACAAATATGTGCAGGCACCAATTAGCAGCTAGCTCCTACTAATGCAACTTACATTTTTACTTTCCTATCCATTTAAAATATTTACTGATTGCAAATAAATACATATGATACTCTGATTACATGTTATATTCACAATTATTCCTGCTCAGAATAATAATACATTTACAATATATACATTCACAGTTGAGTTGTGCGGTTTCTGCTTGGGACCAGCAGTGCTCTGCTGATGGTTTGTAGCAGTAGCAATAGATACTACTTTAACTTTATGTCAAGCGACATTAAACCCAACATTTTTCTTTCATGATTCAGATAAAGAATACAATTTTTTTTAAAAGTTTCCTATTTTCTTCTATTATCAATTTTGCTTTGTTCTTTTGTTATTCTTTGTTGAAGAGATATCTAGCTAGGTAGCATGCATGTCAGGAGCACTAAATAACAGTAAATAGTGCTGCCATCTAGTACTCTTGCTAATGTATAACATTGTTGCAAAACTGCTGCCATATAGTGTTGCAGACACGTTCAACTCCTGAGCTTACTTTACTGCTTTTCATCAAAGGATAACAAGAAAACAAAGACGTAAAATGGAAAGTGGTTTAAAATCGTATGCTCTATCTGAATCATCAAAGACATTTTTTGGGTTTTATGTCCCTTTCAGTTGAAGCTGCTGTCTAACTGCTCTTCTGCTGCCATGAAAATGTTCCCCATAGGAAATAGCAGGTATTTTCATAATCAAACAAATTCAAACAAACCCATGAATTCATTTTAGAAGAAATTAAAGCATGTTTTATACATATTTTTGTGCATATATATCTGGTATCAAAGATGACCATGTTTAATGCAGTTTTTAAGGGTAATTGTTAATATTAATTCATGGTATGCACACAATTAACTATTTTATAAAATACTAGACGATAAGCCTGCCCAGAGGGCAGTCTATGTTTAAAAATACAAACGCCCAAGCTAAAGTTACAAAAAATAAAAAAAGTAAAATTATATAAAAAAATAAACAAAGCTATCCAAAATAAAAAAATTAAACCTAAACTAAAACCCCTATAAAAATTAAAAAAAAAGACAAGATAAATACACCCCTCATCTAATACTAAACTACCAATAGCCCTTAAAAGGGCCTTTTGTAGGGCATTGTTCTAAGGTAAACAGCTCTTTTACTTACAAAAATGACCAATAACCCCCTAAAAAACTAAACTACCCATTGCCCCTAAAGTGACATTTGTATGGGCATTGCCCTTAAAAGGGCATTCAGCTCTTTTGCTGCCCTTAAAAGGGCAATCAGCTCTTTTACAGCCCATTATATCCCTAATCTTAAAAATAAAATAGCCCCAAAAATAAAATAAAATCCTAAAAAGCACCAAATAGGTACTCACTGTTCCTGAAGTCTGACGGAGAAGGTCTTCTTCCAGGCGGCTCTGTCATCTTCTATCTTCATCCTGTGCGAAGGCGGTGCGGAGCGGAGGTGCTGAACAGTCTTCCCGATGCATTGATCTGGAGCGGCGGTCCTCAGCGGCGGTTCTCAGCGGAGGTCCTCAGTGGTGGTCTTCAGCGGCGGTGATCCTCGGTGGCATGGAGGCTCCTCTTTATCCGATGTCCTATGCACACTGAAAATTAAATGTAAGGTACCACATTCAATTTGGGGTACCTTGCATTCCTGCCAATAGGATTAGAGCTACTGAAATCTTATTGGCTGTTTGAAATGTTCAAACAGCCAATAAGATTTCAGTAGCTCTCATCCTATTGGCTGATTTCAAAATTTCAGACAATAGGAATGCAAGGTACCCCAATACATATGGGGTACCTTGCATTCAATCTTCAGTGTGCGACGGACGATCACATGAAGAGGAGCCTTCATGCCGCTGAGATCCGCTGCCACTGAAGACCGCCGTTGAGGACCGCTGCTGAGGATCCGTGCATTGGGGAAGTCCATTCCGCACCTCCGCTCTGCGCCGCCTTCGTTCCGGATGAAGATAGAAGATGATGGAGCCGCCTGGAAGAAGACCTTCTCTGCCGGACTTCAGGAATGGTGAGTACCTATTTGGGGCTTAGTTTTTGGATTTTTTTATTTTTATTATTTTTTTTTTATTTTTAAGATTAGGGATTTAATGGGCTGTAAAAAAGCTGAATGCCCTTTTAAGGACAGTAAAAGAGCTGAATGCCCTTTCAAGGGCAATGCCCATACAAATGCCCCTTTAGGGGCAATGGGTAGTTTAGGTTTTTTTAGCGTTAGTTTTTTTTTATTTTGGGGGGTTTGGTGGGTTGGGGGTTTTTACTGTTAGGGGGGACGTAGTAGTTTTTAAACATAAAAGAGCTGTTTAACTTAGGGCAATGCCCTACAAAAGGCCCTTTTAAGGGCTATTGGTAGTTTAGGTTAGATTAGGGGATGTTTTTATTTTAGGGGGTCTTTTTTATTTTCATAGAGATTAGGTTTATTTTTTTTATTTTGGATAATTTTGTTTATTTTTTCTGTATTTTTTTTATTTATTTTTTTTGTAATATTATATGATTTTTTTGTAATTTATTGCTAGGTTTTATTTAAGTGTAACTTAGTATTGGAGTTAATTTAGGGGGTGTTAGGTTAGGGGGTTTAGTAATTAAATTATTTATTTGCGTTGTGGGGGTTGGAAGGTTTAGGAGTTAATAGGTTAATTAGGTTTATTGTGATGTGGGGTTTTGGCAGTTTAGAGGTTAATAGGTTAATAAAGTTTATTGTGATGTGGGGGTTTGGCGGTTTAGGGGTTAATAAGTTAATTAGGTTTATTGAGATGTTGGGGTTTGTCGGTTTAGGGGTTAATAGGTTAATTAGGTTTATTGTGATGTGGGGGTTTGGCGGTTCAGGGGTTGATAGGTTAATTAGGTTTATTGCGATGTGGGGGGTTTGTGGTTTAGGGGTTAATATTTTAATTATGTTATTTGCGCATTAGGGGTCAATTACTTTATTATTTTGCAATGTGGAGGATTGTGGTATAGGTGTTTGTTAATACTTTGCGCGCAAGGTTAGTTTTTTTTTATATACTTCATATGGGGGGTTAGGATTTTTATTTCGTGCAGGCGCTTACATGTTTTTTATTTATTTCTTGTGGGCGGTTACGTGTTTTTTTCATTATTTCGTGCAGTTGCATTTTTTGTAAGGCTTCGGGTTTGCCTACGCTGCATCCAGGTGGATTCTTTTGCGCAGCCAACATTCCTTTGAGGATGCGTGCACAACTGGCGACGGCGAAGGACGTGTTACAAACGAGATTATAGTATAGATAATTCTATCATTTAAATATTGGTGATCACATTTTAGTTGTTACCAGTTGCATAGTTTAGTGTGATTTGAGCAATATTTTTAGGTTTTTATTTTTCAATAAAACCACAACACCATTGTGGTCAATGACATGAAAAAAAACAAACAAGAAATGCTGTTAGAAGCATAACAAATAGAGTTTTTAAAGAGATTACTGCTGTTGAAATAGAAAAGTCCAAATTCCATAATAAAATCTATACAAAAAGTGTTTTCTGATGGATTGGAATGATTTTTTACTTTAAATTGGTGGTGAAGATAGCGCTATGCAGAATCACTGGGAAAAAAAGAAATAATAAACAGGTTTAAAAAGGTCTACATTAATTGGGGTGACCTTAAAACCCTGCAAAAAAGGTAATTTGATTCACCTTTCATAGCTCTTTTATTGAATTGATAAAGACCTTCCTGGTGCTAGTGTATTTCCTGGTGCTAGTGTATTTTCCTTGATAAAACCACTAATGGACTTGAGGAAGTCATTGTTCCTACTGCTATCTGGTTTATTTGTTTTTAAAATCTGGATGAAGGGTACATACTGAGTTTATGGTAAGCTGATTTCTATGTATACAGTTAAAACTGATTCAATTGATTTTGTTATTAACATGAAATGCATGTTTGTGCACAAAATAAACCATAGATATTTACCCTAATATATATCTACACAAAGTCTGCCCCCACACCCCAAGAGAACATTACTAGATGAAAAACCCCAATAAGAGTTTTTTCCATAAATAATACTCTATATTCAGGCTCTCCAGTATAAACATCAGGTCCCTCTTCTAATTAACCAGTAAGAATTGAAGTAGGCAGGAACACTATTAAAACTGAAATAAAAACTTAACCAGCAAGAACACAATACCCCATCACTGAATATTTAGGTTCTAGATTATGAGTAGGGCTGTAAGTACTGCTCCTGCTCGTACGCTAACCCAAATCACCATAAGCCTCTACTCTATTAACCCCTAACCCACCACATAGCCCAACGCAAAGTTCCCACTACACTATTAAACCCTAACCAACAACGTAGCACAGATCAAAGTCACCACTACACTATTAACCCCTAACATGCCACACAGCTAACCTCAAAGTCTCAACTGCATTATTAACCCAAAATCTGACACAAAGCCCACCTGCAAAGTCTCCACTACACTATTAACCCCTAATACGCCATCCCCCCATATCGCAAACTACCCCTCTACACTTTTAACCCCTAAACCACCACAACCCCCCCCACAAAATACCAACTAACATCTAAACCCATTAACCAGCTTTTCCCCCTAACCTAACACCCCCCAAGTTACCCTCCAAAAAACCTAACCTTACCTGAACCCCCCCCCAAAAAAAAAAAAAACAACAACAACCTTACATGAAAATAAATAAATAAAAAAATCTACCTTACTGGAAAAAAGCAACCTTACATCCCATCAGTGGAGGTGATTAGCCCTTGGGTCTTAATGTTTGGTTTTGTAGTAGAGGAGATCATATAATGGGAAATTGCTGGGTGTTATGGTATTAGTATTTCAGTAATAAGGGATTAGTTAGTGTACCTGTGTTGCAAACTGAGGCCAGGGTCAGATAGTGAGACCAGGAAATGGTACATCAGGGCAGCCGACATACGGTTTCTGCTGCATGTTGACCACACAGGTGGGAGGACAGGTCCTCAAGTTGGGAACCTTCTCTGTTGGCCTTTTAATTCATGTGGCCCATTTATCTGTTTCCACAATCACAATTTATCTGTTTCCACATCTTGCTCAATTTGACAAAAAGATTTTCCCCCTAATCAACAAAAAATTAAGTAATATTGCTGCAATGTAAGTTTAATATTTTTTGATGGATTTAGATGGATTTGAAAACACAGCTTAAAATCACCTGGATATCATGCCTTACACACATATTCTGATAGATTGGAATGCAAGTGAAAAAAACAAACAAAATAAATGTCTATTGTCCATCTTGTGCAGTCTTTATGAATTCTGCTTGCTCCCCTGAGGTGTAAAAACCCCAATCATGCCCCTAGAACACCCAAAAACACTTACAGTCAACTCCCTTTATACTGTTTTTGAAGTTCCTGGGACAATTTTTTTCTATCCAGCACTACTACTTATAAAACAACAAAGACATGAAAAAATTCTACACTTACAAACCTTTACAACTTTGTAATTGTTTTAATTGCTTAGCAATAAGTAATTGTTTCATGTATGATATTTCATTTATTGGGCACTTAACACAGCTATTGATGTTAATAACAGGGACACACTAACGATATGCTTGAAAAGATAGGTAAAGCGATGCTTAAAGGGACAGTAAAGTAAGAAAGAAATATTTCATGATTTAAATAGGGCATGTAATTTTAAACAACTTTCCAAATTACTTTTATCACCAATCTTGCTTTGTTCTCTTGGTATTCTAAGTTGAAATCTAAACCTAGGAGGTTCTTTTACTAAGAACCACCTCTTTTCTAAATGCATTTTGACAGTTTTTCACAACTAGAGGTTGTTAGTTCATGTGTGTCATATAGATAACACTGTGCTCATGCACGTGGAGTTACCAAGGAGCCAGCACTGATTGGCTAAAATGCAAGTCTGTCAAATGAACTGAAATAAGGGGGTAGTCTGTAGTCCATAGAGGCTTAGATACAAGATAATCACAGAGTTAAAAAGTGTATTAATATAACTGTGTTTGTTATGCAAAACTAGGGAATGGGTAATAAACATATTTCTCTATCTTTTAAAACAATAACAAATCTGTTGTAGACTGTCCCTTTAATTTCAAAAGAACATGTAATGTTTGAACTTCTCAAACTTTTCATACGGGACGTGATAACAATATTGCTACCTCGCTAACTTGCGTATGTAATACAAAATGAAAGTAAACACGTTTGCAATAGCACAAACAAAATCAGTGCACCAAGAATGGGCAAAAAACACAATATAAATATATTAAAATAAAATTTTACACTCATATGTACAATATATGATAAAAATTATTAATATGAATATTAATTAAAACATGTTAAAGGGTTAAAAGACATATGGGCCCCTATTTAAGAAAGGTCTTGCAGACCTGATCCGACACTGTGGATCAGGTCCGCAAGACCTCGCTGAATGCGGAGAGCAATACTCTCTCCGTATTCAGCATTGCACCAGCAGCTCACAAGAGCTGCTGGTGCAACGCCACCCCCTGTAGACTGGCGGCCAATCGGCCGCCAGCAGGGGAGTGTCAATCAACCCGATCGTACTCGATCGGGTTGATTTCTGGTGATTCCTGTCCGCCTGCTCAGAGCAGGCAGACAAGGTTATGGAGCAGCGGTCTTTAGACTGCAGCTCCATAACTTGTGTTTGTGACGAGTCTGAAGACTCCACAAATGAAGAAGTGGAGTCCCAGGTGAATATAGTAAAAACAGTCCTTTATTATAAACGTTTAAAACGGAAATTCTTGTGAGACGCAGCTCACTCGGTCCCAACAACAGCCTTGGAGAGGAGTAGAAAGAGCGTAGCACCAGTGGCTTACATGTTTCGGCTAAATGCCGTAATCATAGCCTAAGGTGCTATGTCTCTAAGGTAGTTAAGACAGGTAGAAAACAATCTGATTGGCTAAAACACTGAAAGTGTAATTAAAAGAAACGCCCAATCTAGCACATCCTGATTATACAATTGAATTAACCCTATGTATGTCTTACCTATATGATTTACAAAATACAAAGTATATGACAGCAAGTATATATTTAGGAATATAATCGTGATGGAAAATGACACAATAGCAACTAGGAGAATGGCACATTGATGAAATATGGCTAAAAAGAAAGAACCTATATTTCAGTTAATGGCAAGCTGGAATATACAGCTTACAATAGCTTCGATAAATATATTAACTGAATAGGTATAGTGAGTTGGTATAAATACCAACTCACTAAAAAATACAAAAAATACAAAAAATACAAAAATGGTCCATGCCACAGACATAGTACCTATAGTTAATATATCAGTTATCTGTTACATGTGATGTTCAGAAAAGTCAAAGCAAAAATACACATGGATGTATGTGAATATATGAATATAGAATATGGACAAAAGGGGGTAAAAGGGAGCAAGTTACAGGTCACTAACACTATATAAAAGTATGTATGATATAAACAACAGGAATATGTCAGTATCATGCAAGGACCACTCATAAATACCCCCTCAGTCTATAGCTATGTTAATGATGTGTAGTATGTAAATATGTAGATTTGTAGATATGTAAATATGTGTTTATTCACTCCCAAAAATTGATCAAATCAAATTTGGAGTTCAGACCCTGAGGGAGTCTGGTTTTTAATTGAAAGATCCAATAGGTTTCACGTTTAGCTAAAACTTTGTCTATATCACCCCCCCCTATTAGGGACTTTGGCTTGTTCAATAGCTGTCCATCTGAAGGAGTCTAGGCTACAATTGTGTTTGGTGGCAAAATGTTGCACTAGGGCAGTTGTGGCCTTACCCCTTGTTAGGGAGGAGATATGTTCTCTTATTCTTGAGTTGACGTCCCTAGATGTGAGACCAACATATTGAACATTGCAGAGAATGCAAGTGACAAGGTATATGACATAGGTACTGGTACAGTTTAAACAGGATTTGATGGAATAGGTAGTCCCTGTTACTGTAGATTTAAATTCACTCGTGGTTTGTACATAGTCACATGGTCTACACTTTTTGTGTCCACATTTATACATGCCCTGATGTCTCAACCAAGAGCTAGTATGTTGTGTAGTGGGCCTAAGTTGTGTAGGAGAGAGTATAGAAGCTAGAGTGGCGCACTTCTTATAAGAGCATCTAATACCATTTTTTACTACATCAGTTAACTTGTCATCTGCAATTAGTAGGGGAAAGTGTTTTTTGATTATATTGCAAACTTCATGGTATTGAGCACTATATTCAGTAACAAAATGTACACCTTGAAAGTTACTATTAGTGTTCTTACATCTATCAAGTAGCATAGACTGTCTGGGGATAAGGTCCACCTGTTGTCTTGCCTGTTTAATATGTCTTTTGGAGTATTGTCTAGATCTAAGTCTATTTTATAGAAATACATAGATGACCTGTAGGGATTACCATCTCCATAGATGCAATTGATTTCCCAATAACCAAGGTATTTTACCAGCATTTGAGCCCAGGTCTCTAACTCCTCTTCTGCTGCCGGACCGGGTGAATACGCTGACTTTCGCACACACCCCCCTTTCTCCTACGTCACGCGGTGACGCGTATCGAGCTGCAGACCGGGTTTTGCAAGAGGCGGAAGGAAGAGAAGTCGGCAGACACGCTGCCATCGGATGTTGTTCCGTTGTTACAAGGACTTTCTCACTTCGGTGCTACAGGTACACCTCTCTACTTTGGCTCACTATACAATTGTTTGGGGGTGTTTGTGTTACATTAAGTCCCGGTGCCAGGCTTGGCTTACTATACTACACACGGACTTTAGAGACAACCATTTCCTTCCTTGCTTACATTGAGTCTGAAGACTCGCCAGAAACACAGGCCCACAAGCTCCATACGGAGCTTGTTAAATGGGCCCCATGGTATATATGTCTGTCAGCACCTGTCAGTGCAGGGTCCACAGTTCAGGAAGAACAATAATACCTTGCATATAAGGAGTTGGGGTCTCGTCCCTCCACGCCAAAGAACCATCCGATGCAGCAACTTCACCTAGTTAAAATAATTACAAAATTAGCTGTAAAATAAATCCTAACCTAAGTTACAAATACACCTAACACTACACTATCAATAAATTAATTAAATAAATGAACTACAATTATCTAACCTAAAATACAATGAAATAAACTAAACTATATTACAAAAAAGAACAAACACTAAATTACAAAAAATAAAAAAATATTACAAGAATTTTAATCTAATTACACCTAATCTAAGCCCCCTAATAAAATAAAAAGCCCCCAAAATAATAAAATTCCCTATCCTAAACTAAATTACAAAGTAATCAGCTCTATTACCAGCCCTTAAAAGGGCTTTTTGCGGGGCATTGCCCCAAAGTAATCAGCTCTTTTACCTGTAAAAAAAACAAATACAATAACCCCCCCAACATTACAACCCACACACCCCTACTCTAAAACCCACCCGATCCCCCCTTAAAAAAAACCTAACACTACCCCATTGAAGCTCACCCTACCCTGAGCTGCCTTCAGCCAGTCGGGCACCGATGGGGCAGAAGAGGACATCCGGACCGGCACAAGTCTTCATCCGATCCTGCCAGAAGTCTTCATCTGATCGGGGCAGAAGAGGTCCTCCATCCAGCAGAAGTCTTCATCCAAGCGGCATCTTCTATCTTCAATCAATCGGAGCGGGTCTATCTTCTATCCAGCCGACGCGGAGCCATCCTCTTCTTCCGATGTCCTAACGAAGAATGACGGTTCCTTTAAATGACATCATCCAAGATGGCGTCCCTCGAATTCTGATTGGCTGATAGGATTCTATCAGCCAATCGGAATTAAGGTAGGAAAAAATCCGATTGGTTGATTTAATCAGCCAATCGGATTGAGGTTCAATCTGATTGGATCAGCCAATAAAATGTGAGGTCAATTCTATTGGCTGATCCAAGCAGCCAATCGGATTGAACTTCAATCCGATTAGCTGATTAAATCAACCAATCGGAATTTTCCTACCTTAATTCCGATTGGCTGATAGAATTCTATAAGCCAATCGGAATTCGAGGGACGCCATCTTGGATGACTTCATTTAAAGGAACCGTCATTCTTCGTTAGGACATCGGAAGAAGAGGATGGCCCGGATGTCCTCTTCTTCCCCATCGGTGCCCGGCTGGCTGAAGACAGCTCAAGGTAGGGTGATCTTCAATGGGGTAGTGTTAGGTTTTTTTAAGGGGGGATCGGGTGGGTTTTAGAGTAGGGGTGTATGGGTGGTGGGTTGTAATGTTGGGGGGTATTGTATTTGTTTTTTTTACAGGTAAAAGAGCTGATTACTTTGGGGCAATGCCCCGCAAAAAGCCCTTTTAAGGGCTGGTAAAAGAGCTGATTACTTTGTAATTTAGTTTAGGAAAGGGAATTTTATTATTTTGGGGGGCTTTTTTATTTTAGGTGTAATTAAATTAAAATTCTTGTAATATTTTTTTTATTTTTTGTAATTTAGTGTTTGTTTTTTTTGTAATATAGTTTAGTTTATTTAATTGAATTTTATTTTAGATAATTGTAGTTAATTTAGTTAATTAATTTATTGATAGTGTATTGTTAGTTGTATTTGTAACTTAGGTTAGGATTTATTTTACAGCTAATTTTGAAATTATTTTAACTAGGTAGCTATTAAATAGTTATTAACTATTTAATAGCTATTGTACCTAGATTAAATAAATACAAAGTTGCCTGTAAAATATATATAAATCCTAAAATAGCTACAATGTAATTATTAGTTATATTGTAGCTATCTTATGGTTTATTTTATAGGTAAGTATTTATTTTTAAATAGGAATAATTTATTTAATTATAGTAATTTTATTTAGATTGATTAAAAATAGATTTAAGTTAGGGGGATGTTAGGGTTAGACTTAGGTTTAGGGGTTAATACATTTATTATAGTGGCGGCGATGTCCGGTCGGCAGATTAGGGGTTAATAATTGTAGTTAGGTGGCGGCGATATTGGGGGCAGCAGATTAGGGGTTCATAAGTATAATGTAGGTGGCTGCGGTTTACGGAGCGGCAGATTAGGAGTTAATAATATTATTCAGGTGTCGGCGATTTCGGGGGGCAGATTAAGGGTTAATAAGTGTAAGGTTAGGGGTGTTTAGACTCGGGGTTCATGTTAGGGTGTTAGGTGTAGACTTAGAAAGTGTTTCTCCAAAGGAAACAATGGGGCTGCGTTAAGAGCTGAACGCTGCTTTTTTGCAGGTGTTAGGCTTTTTTTCTGCCAGCTCAGCCCCATTGTATCCTATGGGGAAATCGTGCACAAGCACGTTTTTCCAGCTTACCGCTACCGTAAGCAACGCTGGTATTACAGGTAGAATGGAGCTAAATTTTGCTCAATGCTCACTTTTCTGAGGCTAACGCAGCCATTCAGAAAACTTGTAATACCAGCGTTGTTTAAAGTGAGCGCTGGAAAAAAAAGGAGCGTTAGCTCCGCAAGTTTTTACGGACAAAACTTTTAATCTAGCCGTTAGAATGTAAGCGTTAAAATCTTAGGTGTATGCTTATATAACCAGGTGTGTTGTAATTTGTTTTTTATCACATGATTAAGGTGCATTGGCCCCGAAACGTCTTGTTTTTTCTGCTCCTGATATGGAATAAATTTTGTATACATACAATATCTTAAAACTTGAAAATCCTTTTTAATCAATTCTAATATTTTACAATAAATATGCATAACTACCTTTCAGGTTGAACACACTTGGTCTAATGTGGTGTCAGGTTAGCATGCGAGCGATAGCTGTTAGTTATTTTTTTTAAAGAGTGCTCCATTGATGTTTATTGGGAGAAGAAGTTAACACGGTTGCAATATCCGAAGTCCTGAAGTTAGAGTGCATTGTCTTTCGGCTCTTGAGTTAACATTTTAATTTCAACTTGTAATACAAGCACTAACCCACCCACGTTAAAAGTTTACCTTGAGCGCAGTTAGAATTCAACGCAAAATATTTTTCGTGATACGTGATTTGGCCTAAAGGTTTTTACATTTTTATAGCATTTTTTTACATTTTGAATTTGAGTTTCCAAATCCCTATAGTGCTGCTGCTGACGAAGCTTATGATGTTGTATGTGATGTGATATTAGAACATAACACAGGGTGTGCACATTTTCAAAGTACAGAATTTCATTGCTATTGAGCATTTGAGCAAATTTATCATAGATTTTAAGTTTCTGTAAGTTTGATAAATAACTTAAAAGCTTAGTGATTTTTTTTTGTTTTTAGGGGATTTAACTTAATTTTTTTAAACAAAAAAAAAACAGGTAAGTTGCAAAAATTCCTTAAAAATGTATCTAATATAAGATAGATCACTTTCAACCCTTATTCTTTTAGAGGAAGCTGGGTGGTCAGTAATATTCCCCTGTGAACTCCTTTAAACCAACTGAACAAATAATAGTAAGTGAATGAGTTTGCATGTGTACTTTATAGATTACTACTATTTTACACCCTCAAGCAGTTTCAAACCTATGAATGAGGTCAAGTGAGTCTGAGCAGCTTTTCCTGTTAATGCTTCTCTGTACTGTATCTCATCAGGGGTCAAAACGAAATGAGCTACAAACACATTGAGAAATTGCAGTGAGTTTGCTGAATCATCTGCAAAGATCCAGCAACAGATTGAAATGTCAGGTCTGTTCACTGAGGTAGTGTTTGAAGACATTTATAAAATGACTCGCTTGGTTTACCTTTACCCAGCTCAGACAAGCCTGCTGGCTTTAGGGGAATGAGAGCTTTTTTATTCTGAAGCTCCAGTATAAGTGTGTGAGCTTTTTTGTGTATGTGTGTGTCTGTGTGTGTGTGCACATGTGTTTGTGTATCTCTACAAAAGTAATTCATATATGCACATGCATGTTTATGTATGGGTGTATGTATCTCGAGAAAAGTACTGAATGTGTTTGGCTATCTTTAAAATGAATTCGGATTTAGAATTCTACGGTGTGTGTGTGTCTATGCATGAGAATGCATATATATACATATAATATAAATACATAAGTACACATGTGTATATATATATATATATATATATACACACACACAGATATATATATATATATATATATATATATATATATATATATATATATATATATATATATAGATATATATATAGATATGTGTATATATATTTATCTTTTATCTTATATCTGTTTCTATGTATGAATGAGCAAATACACGGGCATCTTTACCAAAGGAATTTCGATTTACGATTCTTCTGTATCTGAATACAACAAAAACAGGAGGCACTTGAAATGCTTTCTTCTGAAAAAGAACCAGCATGTTTTGAAACTAAGCAACCATTGTTATTATCAACAAAGAGTTTGATATTGTTCCATATAATTTGAGGGTCACAATAACCTTCATTGCTTTTGGATAAAGAGCCTTACTAGCTTGTATTGTATAATACATTTCAGTATTATTTATATAAGCAGTTAAGTGCAAGTGCCGTTTAGAGTAGTTACAAACATTATCTGTGAATTAAAATAATTGTATTCATTGTAAAGCCTAACATATGGGAAACTGTTATTCACTAGATTGTAAAACAACATCAATCTAATTAACAGTAGAAGAAATAGGGTTTGATACTCAATTAAGAACAGGAACCATGCAAAATATTGAGGGGGGAGTTTGACCATTATATTGTGATGTGTCTCCCTTCACATCCAGAACACAGAATAGCTAAACAGCAATCAAGGTAAAACTTGCCTTTCTAAAATTCTGTAAAGGACCTCACAGTGACTTCTTAAACTCCCAAGAGGGAAGAGCTTTAGATAATCTCATTCATAGAATTAGATTTATTAACTCTCAGGAGGACACTGCCATCATATATCATTGCACACTTTGCCTCATTTGCAATTTCGCCCCCTGCCCCTGCTCGTCAGCAGCCAATCACGCACAAGCAGGGGCTGTCAATCTTCCCAGCAGGAGAAACCCAGAGGATTGAAAAATGAAACTTTATATAGGGTATAAGTTAAGAAGCAGCAGTCCGAAAGTGCTCTGAAACTACATTTGTAGCTTATTAAATGGAACCCATAGTCTCAGGTGTGTGGTGCTGGGCAGGGGATGTGCATTGTTACCTTTATTTTGTTCCCTACAAAAAACAGCTGTTACCTTAATTACCAAAGGAAATGCAGAAAAACCTAACATTGAATCAATGATAATTAATGCTTTAAAAAAAAAAAATACATATATTACTACCAAAAGAAAAACAACAGGCAAAGGGCTCATTTCATAGACACTCGTTAGGTTGTCGATGGACCTTGTAAAGGTGAGATCAAGCTTGAAACTCACTGAACCTCGCTCTATTTATTTTTTCAAACAAATCATTAGTGGATGTTCTCACCATTAACATCTGTAATTGCTCAAAGCACAACATCATATACATGAAACAAGAACCTATTGTTAAGTGGTTAAATCAATTTAAACCTTAATAATTTTAGAAACAAACTCGAAACACAGTTAATGTAAATGTCCAGAACTGTAAAATTTTAGCCTATTTGTTTTGCTATAGAAAATTAGTGCAGGGGGATAGAACTAGAGGTATCTTAAAAATAACAAGGCAGACTGTGGGCATTATGGGGGGGATTTGGGGGATTTTTACCATATCACTTGACCAAGAAAGTGAAATTCAAAAATACTTTTTTGCTCTTGTGAAGAATCTTAGAGTGCACTCATGTCTCACTATTTCTAATCTATTTCAAAGTTCTCAGTGTTCACTATTCACTTCTATATTGAGGAAGTTGGTATCCAACCTTGGACCTTCTTCAACTCTTTTTTATGCATATTAAATGTTCTCTGAGGCATTTATATTAAAGGGACAGGCAACACCAAAATTGTTATTGTTTAAAAAGATAGACAATGCCTTTACTACCCATTCCCCAGCTTTGCACAACCAACATTGCTATATTAATATACTTTTTTTTAACATTTAAACCTCTAAATGACTGAATGTTTCTAAGCCACTGCAGAGAGCCTCTTATAACATGCTTTTTTATTGGCTTTTCACAACAGGAGACTGCTAGTTTATGTGGGCCATATATGGGTACATATATTTCTCAATTATAAAGTGTCCGATAGTCTACATTATAAATCATGTAATATATATATATACATATATATATATATATATATATATATATATACAGTACATATTTATACATATTTATAAACACCGATGAAATTCATTTTTTAAAAGAGCATCAGGCTATGCTATGAATATATCTAATTTCAAATACTACCATTTGTGTCTGCCCAGAAGCAAAGAAGTATGAACATAGTCCTGAAATTTTTATTTTGAAAGTTAAATTTGCCATGTAAAAAAATGCCAAGATGACCGTAAAGTGTTCTATATTTTCTCTTTTGCTTGCTAAGCATTCATTCTAAAGGGGTCTCTTGGGAATGCTAGAGGAGTTTCATAATTTAGTAGGATTATGAGATTCTCCTAGTTATAGCTTAATTTTCCTTTCCAGTAAGTAAACAGAAAAACTGATTAATAACTTTTAGAATGCTGAATGTACACTAGAAAGGAAACATATTTATTTATACTTCTCTTCTGTTTGGAATTGCTACGTGGTGACTTGGGAATGCAACAAAATCATTCTTCCTCCTTATTAAATGAGCAAAGAGTGACTAGTTTGTAAAATTAAACATTTCTTAAAGCTAAGTGTATCAAAATGAAAACAGTATATAGAGGATGTTTTGATACTGTTAATTGGACAATCAAAATGTGTATGCTCTAGCAGTCACTAAAGTGGAAATTATTACAAGACAAAATTCAGTTTCTTGAAAACTAATTGGAATTTGTCTGCTCTCAGTGTATGGGGTATTTAAAATTATACATCTGTCAGTTTACCTGAGTCTAACATATTTGAATAGTATATTCCTTTTTGCAAAGAAATAAATAAGAAAGGATATCCATACATATTGTGAATAAAAGCTTTATTCTGACAACTTGTGAGGTTGCCAAGGGATTGTTTTGTAAGGTTGAGAACAGGTAATAAAATCCACTGATCTATCTATCTATCTGGTACTTATAGAGCGCAAACTAATCACCCTTGAGGGTTTCAAGGCGCTAAGGGAAAGCAGATAGGAGGAGGGGGGAGGGGATGGGTGTTCAGTCGAAGAGCCAGGTTTTGAGGTGGATTGTCTGAGGTGCAGCGGGAGGGTGTTCCATGTCTTTGGTGCTATGTGGGATAAGGATCTTCCGCCTGCTGTGGATTTGCTGATGCAGGGGATGACTGCGAGTGCTTGGTTGGCCGATCGGAGTTGTCTGGCGGGGACGTAGAAATGTATGCAGTGGTTGATGGATCCGGATCCGATGTTGTGTAGGACCTTGAACGCATGGGTAAGGAGCTTAAAGGTGATTCTTTTGTTGATGGGGAGCCAGTGAAGGTTCCTTAGGTGTTCAGTGATGTGGCATTGGAGAAGGATGTTGAGGATGAGTCTGGCTGAGGCGTTCTGGATATGTTGGAGTCTCTTTTGGATTTTAATGGTGGAGTCGGCGTAGAGTGTGTTGCTGTAGTCCAACCAGCTGCTGACAAGGGTGTAAGTGACTGTTTTCCTAGTTTTGGCAGGTATCCACTTGAAGATTTTTAATAGCAGGTGGAGGATGTGGAAGCATGTTGAGGTGATGGCATTGATTTGTCAGTTCATGGAGAGTGAGGAGTCCAAGATGAAGCCTAGATTTTGTGCATGGTTGGTTGGGGTTGGAGGGTGACCGAGGGCTGTGGGCCACCAGGAGTCATCCCATGCGGATTTATTGGGTCCGAGGAGGAGGACTTCAGTTTCGTCTGTGTTCAGTTTGAGCCGGTTGTCATTCATCCAGGCGGTGACTGCTGTCAGGCCTTCGTGGATGCTCTTTTTGGTGGTGGTTTGGATCTTGGGTGACTGAGATGTTTAACTGGGTGTCGTCAGCGTAGGAGACGATGTTGAGGTCATGTTGTCGGATGATGGATGCGAGAGGGGCCATGTAGATGTTGAAGAGGGTGGGGCTCAGCAAAGAGCCTTGCGGTACACCACAGTTGACTAATGTGGGTTTGGAGGAGAATGGCGGGAGTCTGACTTTCTGGGTCCTGCCCATGAGGAAGGTTATCCATTCCAGGGCTTTGCTGCGGATTCCGGCATCGTGTATGCAGGTGTGGAGGGTGTTGTGCTCGACAGTGTCAAAGGCTGCTGAGAGGTCTAGGAGAATGAGGGCGGCGGTTTCTCCTCGGTCGAGCATGGCTCGGATGTTGTCTGTGGTGGTGAGGAGGGCGGTCTCGGCAGTGTGGTTGCTTCTGAAACCGGATTGGGAGTGGTCCAGGGTGTGGTTGGCCTCAATGTGATCTATGAGTTGCGAGTTTATGGACTTCTATATGACTTTGGCCAGAAAGGGGAGTAGAGAGATGGGGCAGTAGTTATTCGGGTCTGCGGGGTCTGTCGAGGGTTTCTTCAGCAGAGATTTCAGTTCCACATGCTTCCAGACATCTGGGAAGGTGGCAGTTTTGATGGAGCAGTAGATAGTGCGGCAGAGTTCAGGGGCGATAGTTTCACTTGCTTGGTTGAATATGTGATGGGGGCATGGGTCCGAGGGTGCACTGGAGTGGATGGATTTCATAATTCTGACGGTGTCCTCTGTGGTGAGGGGGCTCTAGATAGTCTCTGTGTGGTATGGGGGGTGAATTTGGGAGGGGTGTCATTGGGTGTAGGGGAGTGGGTGGTGGAGGTTGAGTTATGAGGTGTGAAACTGCCATAGATGTTGAGGATCTTGAAGTGAAAGCGTGCAGCGAGGGTATTGCAGAGGTTTTGGGAGGGTGGGATGTTGGTGGTGTCGCTGTTGGGTTTAGAGAATTACTTGATGACTGAGAACAACTCCTTGCTGTTGTGTGCATTAGAGTTGATACTGTCTTGGAAGGCTGTATTTTTGGCGGTTTTTATGAGGTGGTGGTGGGTGGTGATTGCTTCGTTAAAGGCAATTTTTTCCAGAAGGGTCTTGCTGGATCTCCAGGTTATTTCCAATTGTCTGCAGTGGCATTTGGAGTCCTGAAGGGCTGGGGTGAACCAGCTGGCCTTGTTGGTGGTTTGGTGGCTGGACGTTTTTTTGAGAGGGGCGAGGGTGTTGGAGCAGTATGTAATCCAGAGGTGGAGGTTGCGGGCGGAGAAGTTGCTGTCTGTGGAGGTTGGTGGGGAGAATTTGTTTAGGGTGTGGTTTAGTTGGTCTTGGGTGATGTTGTTCCAGTTTCTACGGGGCGGGTGGTAGTGTCGGAGGTGGGTGGTGGGTTTGTTGAAGGAGAAGTGTATTCAGTGGTGGTCAGTCCAGAGGAGTTTGATTATTTTATTGGCTGAGATGTGGTTGCCTGAGGAGAATTGAGCATTGCTTCACCTATTTTTCTCAGCATTAACTTCTATAGAAGCATGAGGTATCAGTTACTAGTATTTCTCACACCAAATACAAACCACTAGCAATGTGGAAAAACAATAATTACGAGAACACTCAGGAAACTCACATACAAGATGTTTTATATAAATGTATATAATTGTAAAATACTGGTATATATATTTTGTTATGTTAAAGTGGTCACACTGGATAGAATGAAAGTTGTCTCCAGGAGCTACCAATGACAATTTCAGTACTTTTTAGAGACGTGATCAGGATTTTATACCTACACTTCCAAACAGTCTTTTACATTCCACCTATGTTATACACTCTTAAATGTCCTGTAGAGGTTTGTTAACATACGTGGTATTGATCCCTTAAATCTCTATTCATACCTATTGAAGAGGCTGTATACAGTAAATAGGGTATACATTCTTATACGTATAGGCACAACTAAATATGTATATGTAAAGGTTACATGATATCATGTACAGATAATATTTGCAGGAAATCTCACTTCATTTCATATTTGATTATATTTTTCATTTTTACTTTTGTGATTGTCACAAACAGTACAGGCTTTATTAATGTTGTGTTTTAACAGGAGATTGTATAATCGTGGCTTTCAGAGTTAACTATTGCAATCTGTTTCCATCCGCACTATTTTTAACCCATCCTTAATATATATTAGGTTGCTTGTAAGGGAAGACTGCACAGTTTCTCTATCACTATATTGTAGTTTGACAATTTCATAGGATTGATTTTTTTCTAGTGTTTGTTGAAGGCCCATTTTTAAATTGGTGTGAACTGTACAAACTATCGGCTAGATTATGAGTTTTTGTCTGTAAGGCTTGCGGGGCTAACGCTCCTTTTTTTCTTACCGCTCCCTTTAAACAACGCTGGTATTATGAGTTTTCTTTAAGCCGGCGTTAGCCTCAGAAAAGTGAGCGTTGAGCAATATTTAGTTCCACATCGTAGCGGTAAGATGTCAAAATGTGCTTGTGCACGATTTTCCCATGGGAAACAATGGGGCTGAGCTGGGTGAAAAAAACCTAACACCTGCAAAAAAGCAGCGTTCAGCTCCTAACGCAGCCCCATTGTTTGAACCCAGAGTCTAAACACCCCTAATCTTACACGTATTAACCCCTAATCTGCTGCCCCCTGACATCGTCATCACCTGCATATACTATTAACCCCTAATCTGCCGCTCCGGACACCGCCGCCACCTACATTATACTTATAAACCCCTAATCTGCTGCCCCCAACATCGCCGACACCTACATTATAGTTATTAACCCCTAATCTGCCCCCCCCCCAACGTCGCTGCAACTATATTAAATTAATTAACCCCTAATTTGCCGCCGCCAATGTCGCCGCCACAATAATAAATTTATTAACCCCTAAACCTAAGTCTAACCCTAACCCTAACCCCCCCTAACAAATATAATTTAAATTAAACTAAATTAATTTAACATAAATAAATAAATTAATCCTATTTAAAACTAAATACTTTCCTATAAAATAAACCCTAAGATAGCTACAATATAACTAATAGTTACATTGTAGCTAGCTTAGGGTTTATATTTATTTTACAGGTAAGTTTGTATTTATTTTAACTAGGTAGAATAGTTATTAAATAGTTACTATTTAATAACTACCTAGCTAAAATAAGTAAAAAATTACCTGTAAAATAAATCCTAATCTAAGTTACAATTACACCTAACACTACACTATCATTAAACTAATTACCTAAACTACCTACAACTAATTACAATTAGATTAAATAAACTAAATTACGAAAAAAACAAACACTAAATTACAGAAAATAAAAAAAGAATTACAAGAATTTTAAACTAATTACACCTAATCTAATCCCCCTAATAAAATAAAAAAGCCTCCCAAAATAATAAAATTTCCCTACCCTATACTAAATTACAAATAGCCCTTAAAAGGGCCTTTTGCGGGGCATTGCCCCAAAGTAATCAGCTCTTTTACCTGTAAAAAAAAAATACAATACCCCCCAACATTACAACCCACCACCCACACCCCTACTCTAAAACCCACCCAATCTCCCCTTAAAAAAACCTAACACTAACCCCCTGAAGATCACCATACCTTGAGCCGTCTTCACCCAACCAGGCACAAGTGGTCCTCCATACAGCAAAAGTCTTCATCCGATTGGGGCAGTAGAGGTCCTCCAGACGGCAGAAGGCCTCATCCAGGTGGCATCTTCTATCTTCATCCTTCCGGAGCGAAGCGGGTCCATCTTCAATCCAGCCGACGCAGAGCATCCTCTTCAAATGAAGTCCTAACGAAGAATTAAGGTTCTTTTTAGAACTCGTCAGTAGGAGATAGATTTCTGGTTGCTGCATTGCTAAAGCTACTTTCAGGGTTAATTCAAAATTAATTAAAATTATAGTGGAGATAAAATATGAGATTAAAATCCTCCGTGCCTAAAAATTAAATCAATGCAAATACAAAACAGACTGTCTAGTGAGTGATTTCTGGATTGCTGCAATAATCCTGTTAAAAGGAATGCTGTGTTAAAACAGTATTTGAAGCAAAAAAACTGAGAATTTGCATATCTAATTTGCATATCTTACCCAGAAATCTCTTGTGCATTGGTAACATTGTATATGGAGTATTTATGGGGAAAATAAGTGGGGAATCTTGCCTAGATGTGCTAATTTCCTATGCAAACATTTGTATTGATTTAATTTTGAGGCATGGAGGATTTTAATCTCAATTTTTTATTTCCACCATAATTTTAATGAATTTTAAATTTAATCCTGAAAGTAGCTTTACCAATGCAGCAACCAGAAATCTATCTCCTACTGATGAGTTCTAAAAAGAATTAAACAGGCTGTCTAATGAGTGATTTCTGTATTGCTGCAATAATCCTGTTAAAAGGATTGCTGTGTAAAAACAGTATTTGAAGCAAAACAAAATGAGAATTTGCATATCTAATTTGCATATTGTACCCATAATTCTTTTGTGCATTAGTAACATTGTATATGGAGTATTTATGGGGAAAGGTAAGCGGGAAATCTTGTCTAGATGTGCTAATTTCCTATGCAAATATTTGTATTGATTATATATATATATATATATATATATATATATATATGTTACTCCGAACAACAACAAAAAGAAAAATTAAAAACTGCATACTCCAAAGGAAGATAATGTCAAAAATTCAAAATGAGGATGATTATTCTATCAATTTAAGTTAGAGACAACTGTTTTTGATTTCCAAGCATCATTGAAGAAAAAAAAAAGAAAAATAGCCAAACACGGTATTAAATAAATTACTCAATGCAAACAATATTAATGTATTTCCAAATGGCAAAACTGTACAAGAAAACGAATTGCAAATTCAAAAGGTGACGGCAAATTTCTATACCTAGAGATATGGGTATAAAAATGAAAATGTTAATCTTACATGTATTTCAGTCTTTCTATAATTCCCTAAAGGTTAATACATTGTGTTTTTATTATATTCTTATACTGTATCTTCATAGCATGACCTTTAAATAAGGCAAAAAAAAACAAAACATCTTACAGTACATAGAAAATGCATCACTCAGTTTTGAACACATTTAAACCAAGATAAATCTCATAAAGGTATTAGTTTTGTTTTCATGTTTTTTTCTTTTTAACTGCCATGCACAAGCTATGCTATGTTAACATAATATATTGTAATATTTAATAATTCCCACTAAATAGTGTGAATGGGTAAAAGACATGTTTTCTAAATAATACCCTAGGGGCCAGATCCGATATACGGCGTAGTTTTCGGCGCAAGCGAGGTAACCCGCGCCGCCCGTAATTTTACCTCCCAACTCGAGCTATCCAATATACTGCGCCGTCAGATGCTAAACTGGCGTAAGTATGAAAAACCGTGATCAACTAAAATGTGCGCAAATACACATTTTAGTCGTCGCAAGTACTTACGCCAGTATTTTGTTCACGTAAAGTCTCAATAAAGAGTAGTTTGATGCAAATTAGGCTACAAATCATAAAAAATAACCGCAAGTTCTAAAAGATGCGCCATGTAATTACGCCATTCAAAATTCATACATAAACCCATGCGCAGCCGCAATTTTCTTTAGTGTGTTTGGTTGGTTCTTGGAGCTACAGCACACTACAGTGAGTATAGTGATTATTAGTAAGAGCAGTGAGAGAGGCGCAATTCATCAAAGTTAGTTAGGTCGGATTTTTGGATTTGTGTTTGGTTAAGCCTGTACATTTACTTAAACTTTTTTTTTACATATTGCGCACATTTTGCATACATACATATACAAAATACACAACACTTTTTTTTCTAACACCTCACACATTTTATTTATCTTTTACAGTGTGATAGGCTGAGTGTTTGGTTGTGATTGTGTGTGATTGAAGTGGGAGTGAGTGTGATTGTGTGTAGTTTGAGGATGACAGGGATAGGTAGGGCGGAGGGGAGGAGGGGAGGGGAGTTGCAGGGAGTGGATTATGGACAGGAGGAGCAGCAGGGTCCCTGTCATGGAGTAAGTGGAGTGGGGAGAGGGAGAGCCAGAAGGGATAATGGGAGTGGGGCTGCCCCGAGAACAGGCACACTTAGAAGAGGGATAGAGGGTGCACATGGGGACAGAAGGGGGGAGGAGGGAGAGGATAGGGAGGAACCCACACCAGGGACATCCCAGGGAGGAAGCCAGGTGGCCACGGACGATGAGCGCATGAGGTGCCTGAACTTCTCTTTTGCTGAAAATCTAGCGCTAGTCCAGGCCATCATGGAGAACCACATTGCCCTCTTTGGCCAAGAGAAGGGCAAAGGAGTTGCCCAAAGGCATAGGGATGCATGGCTGTTGGTCGAGGAGGCAGTCAACAGTGTGGCCCAGCAGAGGAGGAATGTCGATGGGCTAAAGAAAAGATGGAACAACTGCAAGAGGTGGATGAAGGAGAAAATGGGCCAAGAAGCCATGTACCAGAGGGGAACAGGCTGTGGTCCTCCCCAGGAGGCTGAATACAATGGCAGGAGATAATACACAGGTCCCTGAGCGTAATAGCTGTCTTCCAAGGGCTCGTGACTCAGGGGCTGCAATATCAGCACAGCATGCTGGTGAGTAACATCCCACACACCAGTATTATATGTATTTGAGATATAACATCCTTTAATGTCACACATTCATGTACACAATGAGGAGCATGGTATTTGGCCTACTAACAAAAACATCTACAATTATATTTCACATTAAAGGGACATTAAACTAAATCTTTTTATTTCATTATTCAGATAGCGAATACAGTTTTAAACAACATCCTAATTTACTTATATTATCTAATTTGCTTCATTATTCTGATACTCTTTGTTTATTAAATATCAGTGCACATGGGTGAGCCAATCACATGAGGCATTGATGTGCAGCCACCAATCAGCAGCTTCTGAGCCTATATAGATATGCTTTTCAGCAAAGAATATCAAGAGAATGAAGCAAATTAGGTAATGGAAGTAAATTAGAAAGTTGTTTAAAATTGCATGCTCTAGCTGAATCATGAAATAATAAAAATGGGTTTAATGTCCATTTAATGCTACTTAACACATTGAAATTCATGATATGAGGTGGAATAGTGAAATACTAACATGTAACACAGGCCACAAGCCACATGTAGAGTTTTCAGTAAATGGACACTATAGCCATCACAATACTTTTAGCTCAAGAAAGCATGTTATGTGCCTACATCAGACTAAAGGAATTTGTGTGACCATAGTGTCACTTAAAGAACACATTTTCTCCATCACTGACATGTACACATAACTATTGTATGAAACACATACATGTATACTTTGCATATTAAAATCCCTCATATCACAAATCACAATGTGCACATGCATGTTATAGAGTTTGACATGAGAATGAGTATAGGCCCTAGCATGTATCAATGTACATTGTATGCCCACATGGATATATATATATATATATATATATATATATATATATATATATATATATATATATATATGATTGTACTAATACCTCTCATCATTTGACTCCTCCACAGAACCTCCTGTCACCAGGGTGCAAATGGGCATGCATCCACCACAACCACCAGTCCAGAGAATGCCTCCACCGCAACCACCAGTCCAGAGAATGCCTCCACCGCAACCACCAGTCCAGAGAATCCATCAACAAGGACAGTATGCTCTCAGGCATGAGCTGGGTTGCATTGCCTCTGTTGAGGAGCCAGACGTCATGCCACCAACATTTGCAGACAAGCCCTGGCAGGATCCCTGGCCGGAGGATTGTTCTTTTGGCTTTGAGGGGGAGCCAAGTCATCCCCAAAGGGTACATGTCTTTACCCCCCAATATCAGGCCAGTCAGGGCTTTTACATACAGGACATGCAAACTAGACAGGCTGAGTGGTGGACATTTTCTAAGGTAAAGACCTTTAGTTAAGGACACCTTGCCTATCCCTGCACATGGGTATATATATATATCTAAATAATAATGTTACAGAAGGTGTGGCCATAAGGTATAAACATCCATTTCCATTCTTCTAAATGATAGTCAATAATTCATAGTGACCAAAACATGAATTAAACCAATGATATATTTTCAGTAATTAGGGTGGTTAAGGGAATGGGGGTGGGATGTAGTAGTTTCACTTACATGCAGTGGAAATCCGCAGTATGTAATTCGATGACCAGCTGCAGCAGTGGTGTAGATGGAACAACAGGGGGTTGTAGAGCTTACAGCACCCCTTGTGCTCAATTATGTACCCTTGTGCCCCATGATGCACCCCTTGTGCCCAATGATGCACCCCTTGTGCCCATTAATGCACCCTTGTGTCCCATGATGTACCCCTTGTGCCCAATGATGCACCCTTGTGCCCAATGATGCACCCTTGTGCCCCATGATGCACCCCTTGTGCCCCATGATGCACCCCTTGTGCCCCATGATGCATCCCTTGCGCCCAATGAAGCACCCTTGTGCCCAATGATGCACCCTTGTACCCATTGAAGCACCCTTGTGCCCCATGATGCACCCCTTGTGCCCAATGATGCACCCTTGTGCCCAATGATGCACCCCTTGTGCCTAATGATGCACCTTTGTGCCCAATGATGCACCCTTGTGCCCCATGATGCACCCTTGTGCCCAATGATACACCCTTGTGCCCCATGATGCATCCCTTGTGCCCCATGATGCACCCTTGTGCCCAATGATGCACCCCTGTGCCCCATGATGCACCCCTTGTGCCCCATGATGCACCCCTTGTGCCCAATGATGCACCCTTGTGCCCAATGATGCACCCTTGTGCCCAATGATGCACCCTTGTGCCCCATGATGCCCCCCTTGTGCTCAATAATGCACCCTTGTGCCCCATGATGCACCCCTTGTGCCCCATGATGCACCCCTTGTGCCCCATGATGCACCCCTTGTGCCCAATGATGCACCCTTGTGCCCAATGATGCACCCTTGTGCTCAATGATGCACCCTTGTGCCCAATGATGCACCCTTGTGCCCCATGATGCACCCCTTGTGCCCAATGATGCACCCTTTGTGATTGGCTTGACACACTTGCCGGGGCAAGAATAATAAATGCTTTGAAGAGGTTAACTATTTGTGATCAAGCTGCTGATATGTATGTTGTTAAGCATGCATTTGTTAGGCCTTCAGAGAGTTATGTTGGTTTCTAAGTCAGTGCAAGGGTTGCTGCACTTGCAATTTGTGGCGAGATGAGAATGGAGTAGATTTTCTGAAATATGCGCGCGTAAGTCCTTACGCTGTATATTGGATACCAAACTGCGCATGTTTTGTATGTCAGTCTATGGGCCAAAAAACTATGGGCGAAGGCAGAAATATACGTGCATAACTTCTAAGTTACGCCGTATATAGGATAGCAAACCCACGCAAAATTTGGCGTCACCAGCTTTTGCGGGCGACGATTTATATCGGATCGAGGCCTAGATTCATAGATACTTGTGAGGTTACCAAAATAAATTGCTTTAAAGGTGAGGTCATTTTCAGAACTCACCAAACCTCACTTTACCTATTTTTCCAAGTGTATCATTAGCGGAAGATACAGCCATTAACATCTATAATTGCCCAATACATATAATCCCAAACATTAAACAGGAACATATTGCTAAGCAGTTAAAGCAATACACTTTAAACACAGTTAAGTTAAATGCATGTAAATGTAATATATGTGCATACCTTTTTTGTTATTGAAAAATAGTCTTGCTGGATAGAACAAGAAGAGTACCATGTGAATTCAGGGGATTTTGTTTGAACTTCTTGCCTACACGTCAGCCAAGCATGTGGAATTAATAAAGTCTCTCTGTCTTGACCTTTTATAGTATCTCATATCAAGGTTGTGTCTCACTATTACAAAGCTTGTCTTATTTTTATTTTACTTGTTTTCAAAGCAATTTTTAGTTTATATTTGTAGAACATATATTTATAATTTGTTTTAATGTAAAATTTTGAAGGTATTTTTCAAAAGTCAGTATACTTAGTGAATGGTTACAAGATAAATTAGGTGATCCATTGATTAAATGGAGGTGAACTTGCATATTTTTTCTAAAAAATATAAATTTCACACATGGGTTTTATTAAATGAAGGACAATGCTTTCAAACTTCAGAGTGGAATCTCTATGAATGCTTAAAGGGAAAGTTTACTCAGTATACCTTTAATTTGATTTACTGTACCTGCTGTAGTGTATTATATTGTTTAAAAGTGTTCCTTAACCCTGATATTGCCTTTTGAAATAATTAATTTAGCCTGTGGTATCCCTACCTATTCTGAATGTTTCTGGCCTTAGGTTCAAGCTATAGATAAAAAAAAAAACACTCCCAGTGGATTATAGAAGTGATAAGGTAATAAAATGCTATGTTTCAATTGTTCTCTCCAAGAATCAGTCTTTGGTTTACAGACAGATATACAAGCAAGTATATGTGCACAATGTGATAAAGTAATGATATTTGATTATACCTACAAGCTCAACCCATGTTATTAGGTTGTGGATTTAAAACACAAAATCAAAAACCTTATAAGGCAGATTCTAATACATTTTCTACTCTGCAGTTGGTATAAAAAAAAAGTATTTGAAAACACACACACAAGTGGAAACAATTTTACAGTATACTGTCTCTTTAACACCTTTGAGGGCTATTTAAATGTGTTGATTTTTTTTTCATAGGTTTTCTTATGGTTTTAAATTAAAACATAACTTACATAATAATGGACTGGATTCCAATAAAGAAGAATTCTCAAACAAAAACATTTTTTTTTTATTTTAGTTTTGTAGCATGTTCCAAATCATAAAAATAACTACTCCAAAAATGTTTCAAATGGAAAACAATATAACAGCAAAATCAAGTTAATTAAACAAAAAAAATTATAAGAAATATGGAAACTTTATATATGAACATGTGAACTAAGCATTACTAAAACTCTGGGGGGGGGGGGGGGAGTAAAAAATGCAAATATACATCTCACATAAGTGAGTACACCCCTCACATTTTTGTTAATATTTTATTATATCTTTTCATGTGACAACACTGAAGAAATTACACTTTGCTGCAATGTAAAGTAGTGAGTGTACAGCCTGTATAACAGTGTAAATTTGCTGTCCCCTCAAAATAACTCAGCACACAGCCATTAATGTCTAAACCGTTGGGAGGGCCCTTTGGAGACTGTATTCCAACATGACCACTGCCTTGCTAAAGCAGCTGAGGGTAAAGGTGATGGGCTAGCCGAGCATGTCTCCAGACCTAAACTCTATTGAGCATCTGTGGGCCATTCTTAAATGGAAAGTTGGGGAGCGCAAGGTCTCTAACATCCACCAGCTCTGTGATGTCATCATGGAGAAGTGGAAGAGGACTCCAGTGTCAACCGTTGAAGCTCTGGTGACCTCCATGCCCAAGAGGGTTAAGGCAGTGCTGGAAAATAATGGTGGCCACATAAAATATTGACACTTTGGGCCCAATTTGGACATTTCCACTTAGGGGTGTACTCACTTTTGTTGCCAATGGTTTTTACATTAATGTCTGTGTATTGGGTTATTTTGAGGGGACAGCAAATTTACACCTGTACAGGCTGTATATTTACATTGTAGCAAAGTGTAATTTCTTCAGTGTTGTCTCATGAAAAGATATAATACAATATTTACAAAAATGTGAGGGGTGAACTTACCTTTTTGAGATACTGTGAGTATAATAACAAAATATGTTTCCAACAGTTAAATGATTTTTTTTTTAAAAAAGGATTTTTTATATTTTCAGACAGTAAATTTTAGCTATTTGCTTTTGTTTTTATTGTTTTACTCTAACACAATCATATTATCAGGAAACCAAAGCCAGGAGTCAGTCTGACAATCAAGGAACTAGGGTTGAAGCAGGCTAATTTCAGAAAACAAGTCTAAAGATCATAGCCAAGAATGCTCACAACAAATTTCCAGTAATCAAATGGAAGGTCAGGAAACAAGCTTGGGTCAAAAACAAGGTTAAAAAACAAAGTGCCCCCTTGTAAAGCAAAGCAACAATACTCTGGAAAAAAGGAAAGATATGTCAATGTAAAGCCAAAACCTTGCCAAATGAAAGGTCACGCAGGTAAAAACAATGATATAACAGCTGCGCTGAAAAATAATTTAACACACAAAAGTAAACAAAACAGCATGTGAAGTTAAGAGATGGGTGGGAGAACAGCTTTTGATCACAAAGATTTTTTTTTTGCTAGTATTACATGTTGCAAATTAAATATGATCACTTGAGCGCAATTCCAGTTAACGCTCGTCGGGTTAGCGCGTCCTCAGAGCTCTAGTTAACTGTTAAGTGAAACAAAAAAGTGTCACAAAACACATGAAAAATACATAAAAAAATTACAGTTAGCGTGTCCTCAGAGCGCTAGTTAACAGTTTAGTGAAACAAAAAAGTGTCACAAAACACATAAAAAATACAACAAAAATTACAGTTACATTCATAATAACACCATCTAATAAAAATTATTCAAAAAAATATTGCTCAAAAAAGTTATAAGGGCTCAAAGAATATAAGCTCTCAGGTGTAAAAAAAAAAAAAAAAGCCAGACAAACGTCAATTTCAGCATAAAAGCAGTAACACCTCTATTGGGAGTCGTGTCGGTATAGCTATACCACAAGCATTTTAGCCAGTAATGCAACGTCCATCCCGCACTAAAGAAAATTATGTTTTTGTGGGAGATTTCCATAGCGCTGGTATTGCAGGTTGTGCAGTGAGGCTAAAATGCTTGTGTTACAGCCTATACCGACACAATCCATACCGCTATCTGAGAGCAGTAGTTATGAGTTTTGCGCCACAAAAATGTTTCACAAAACTCATAACTAAAGTGTTACAAAATACACTAACACCCATAAAATACATATTAACTCCTAAACCGCCGCCTTCTGCATTGCAAATACTATATTAAACCTATTAACCCCTAATCTGCCGCCCACCCACATATAAACTATTCTATAAAGTTAATAATCCCTAATCTACCACACACCCACATTGCCAACATTATTTAAATATATTAATCTCTATGCCCCCGCACCCCGACATCGTCGCCACTATAAAAAAGTTATTAACTCCTATTCCGCCTCTCCCCGACATTGCTGCCAATAAATAAAGTTATTTACCCCTAAACCTCAGGTCTCCCACATCTCTGCCACCAAATAAACATATTAACCCCTAAACTGCCAGCCTGAAATCGCAAAATCCTAAATTAAACTATTAACCCCTAAATCTAACACCTCTCTAACTTTCAATTAAAATTACAATATAACTCTATTTAAATATATAAAAACTTACCTGTGAAATAAATATAAAACTAACATTAAACTATAAATTAACCTAACATAACTAAATCTAATAAAATAAAAATTAAAATATCTAAATTACAAATTTAAAAAACCTGACACTAAGAATTTTTTAAAAAAAATCTCACATTTTCACAGGTAAGTTTTTGTTTATTTAAATAGAATTATATTGTAATTTTAATTTAAAGTTAGCGGGGTGTTAGGTTTAGGGGTTGATAGTTTAATTTAGTGGCGGAGATGTGGGAGGCCGGAGGTTTAGATGTTAATAGCTTTTATTAGTGTTGGCAATGTCGGGGGCGGCAAATTAGCGGTTAATAACTTTATTTAGGTGTCAGCGATGTTGGGGGCTGTGGATTAGTGGTGTTTAGACATGGGGTTTATGTTAGGGTGTTAGGTTTAAATGTAAGTTTTTTCCACATAGACATCAATGGGGTTGAGTTACAGAGATTTTTCTTTCCGTACTTCAGGTGTTTTTTTTTCTAACACTCTCTCCCCATTGATGTCTATGGGGGAAAGTGTGCATGAGATTTTGTGCGGTATGGAGCTTAATGCCAACATATTGCACGCACAATGAGGCTTTTCAGAAACTCATAATGGCAGCGCTATGGAGGGTAAAATAACGCAACTTTTGCTGCGTTAGTTTCGCACCCTGCTTAGCACAATACTCGTAATCTAGGTGAAAGGGCTTTAACATAGTGATACATACATATACATGTCTAAAGATGGATATATACTGTATATATACAATATATGTATATATACATATATATATATATATATATATATATATATATATACAGTATGTGTGTGTACATATGTTTTAATGTATTTATATGTGCATATATGTATTTACAGACATATATTGAAGAGCATTGGAGCCCTTTGCAGTTAAGCAGATGAAAACATGAAAAAAAATATTTATGCAATATTCATTTTTAATAAAGGTTTTAATTATGTATTCACTGTAAATATTTCTCATTACAGTGTTCTGCACATAGCAGAATATAATCCATGTATTTATAAATAGATATTCCTTTACATATCTGTATATCTCTATACCTATTTATAATCATATATATATATATACGTTGATTGCAGTAGTCGTGTTAGTCCAGTGATTTAGATAACAAAATAACAACAATGATACTTTTTTATTGGATTTACTATACATTTATAAGCTGACAAGCTTTCGGAAGTAATCCTTCCTTTTTCAAGTCTGAAGCAATATTGACCAATCCAATGGAGTTTACAGATTATGGGGCCGAATTATTAGGCTGTGAATGCAGACCTCTGCCCCTTAACTCGTCCACCATCTCTGAGGTGGCGGATAGCAATTATTCAGATCGGATTCCGATCGGGATGATTGACACCCCCTAGCAGCCGGTTGGTGATAGCTTTTTGTAGCCTTCTCCTAAACCATAATGTTGAACAATCTTTGTTTTCAGGTCATTTGAGAGTTGTTTTGAGGCCATGTTGCCACTCTTCAGAGGAGAGTCAAAGAGAACAAAAACATGCAATTGGCCACCTTAAATACCTTTTCCCATGATTGGATGCACCTGTCTATGAAGTTCAAGGCTTAATGGGATCACCAGACCAATTGTGTGCTCCAATTAATCAGTGCTAGGTAGTTACAGGTATTCAAATCAACAAAATGACAAGGGTGCCCAAATTTATGCACCCTTCTAATTTCGTTTTGATGCATATTTCACATTTTCTGTTAATCCAATAAACCTCATTTCGCTACTGAAATTTTACTGTGTCCTTCAGTTAATTGATAGATCAAAATGAAATTGTTGATCCAAACACCCAATTATTTATAAATGAAAATCATGGAAATTGTCAGGGGTGCCTAAACTTTTGCATACCACTGTATATATATAGACCAAGAAAGGAAGCACTCGCCGGAAATTCTAAGGATTATAAGTCCTGGAGAGTGCTTCCTTCCTTAATATACATATGTTTACTTTGAATGCACCCCGGGTGGTTGATGATACAGTAAATTGAGTGCAGAGCCCTGTGGATGATATATATATATATATATATATATATATATATATATATATATAAAACACAATCGGTACACAAAGGAGGTGCTTAGGAAGCTCCCCTTTGGGGATTTAAGATAAACTCTCTCCCAAAAAACTGAGACTGCAAAGTCTTAAGTAATAAAAGCCCAATTACAAGTGAATGAAACAAAATGCCAAGAGTAAGCCTTCAGTTGTATAAATAGCACACTCCTTCCGCGGGACACTAGTATTAAAAGTGAAACGAAACAACACTGTTAATGTGAGACTTAGAAATAAATCATAAGCAGCCGGTGGCTGTATTCACTCACGATATAGGTGCTGTGTTATTCTGTCCCTCAGGCTCCGTGTGCTATATTATAGTCCCCGATGATCCTCCACTAAGGTAGTGCTGCACGCTGTGTGCCGAATCCAGTGTGTCTCACTCTACACGCTGTGAGCGTCCGATGACGTAATCACATCCGATCATCTGTCCAAACGGCCAATCGGCTGTCTGACAGTTTCCAGTCGGTCCCTTGGATGCTGTAAGGGCAAGAAGTCGCAGGGAAAAAAAACAAAGTATGCGTTCTGCCTGGAGAGAGGCTTCCGAGCTCAATAAAAGACCCCAGATGCTGGCCAATAGTAGTGAAAAAGCAAAAGGAAATTCAAGGTCAATAATAAAATCCAAATTTATTCATATTCCAAAAAGGATAAAAAAAACCATGGGGGTCTGTACAGAAAACACTCAGCACAAGGTACTTCCAGCTGACATGTTTCGGTGCAATACCGTAATCATAGCTAATGGAATGCACCAGTGGTGCTTGATTTAAAAGACAAAAAAGATCCTAATTGGTTAATTGAATGCTTTCTAATGTGTGAGTTAACAAGTGAATAAATGTAAACCATTAACCATTGGCATACAGTTGGGATGCATACACAAAAATCAATATCGAAATTTGAAACTATTAAATCTTAATAAAGTCCTGCATATTAAATAGACACACTAATACATAAATATATGATGCCTCAACTAACAAAGTATTATAAAAAAGTGACAGGAATCAATATTCAAATGTATCCTACTTGTGTAGAGTGGGGTAGAGAGTAAGACAAGAGCCTATACATGCAAAAACATAACATATTAATGTACACACATATCATATATGCTAAAATAGAAAAATATTATGCTCTTTATACATGCCATACATGCTAGGATGGAAAAATGTTGTACTCTTTACATGTTCACTTTGATGCATAATCTGGGTGCATACACATATAATTACAATCCAGCATCAATGGAAAACATAAAAATTAGTGTGTGAAGCATGCCCAGAAAAGAGTGAAGATGAAAGGGCAAGGGTGGTATACCAAGCAAAGTTATAAATGATAAGACGATGCATAGAAAAATAGGGATAAATACGGAAACAAAGATAAATGATGCAAGATAAGACATTACTGAACAGGCAATCAAACAGTAAAAGACTATAGTTATATAATAGAGATCAAATTGAGAGACCTCACATAATGCCCAAGGATCTACAGATAATATCATCATCTAGAGCATCACTCACTAGTGACCATGAAATAATAGTCACGCTACCCTGATCAACCTGTTACTGCCAATAGTTGATCAGGACGTATTCTAAATTGAGACCCTTGGGGACACGAGTCTTCAACTTAAAAATCCAGAACATCTCACGCTTACCTAAAATTTGTCCTCTATCACCTCCACGTAAGGGAGTTGTGACCTTATCGATGGCTTTCCACCCAAGGGTGGAACTACTTTTATTGTGAACAAATTTGTAGTGTTTGAATAGGGGAGTAGTAGCTTCACCAATTTTAATGATGATTGCGTATCCTAGTATTAACCTCGGTACTGGTGATCCCTACATACTGCAAATGACACTCATTGCATGTGAGGAGATAAATGACATAGGAGGATGTACAGTTGAGACAAGCAGAGATTTTAAAAACCTCTCCTGTGACTTTGGAATGAAATTCATCCGAAATAATGCTAGAATTGCATGGTTTACACCTAGACTTGCCGCACCTGTACACCCCCCTATGTCTGAGCCATGACCCTTGTTCTCTTTCTGAACTACAAGGTAATTAAGATGGGAAAAGTATACAGCATAAACCTTTGTCGACACAGTTCACAAGCTTGTCATCTGCTGACAACAGTCTAAAATGTTTTTTAACAATATTGCAGATTTCTCTATATTCTGTGCTGTAGTCTGTGACAAAGTAGGAGGGTCCGTCTGTCAATTTTGTCAACCTGTGCTTGGGCCTAATTAATGACATATTTGGGGTAGCCCCTCTCTCTTAGTCTAGTTCTCAGATCTTGACTTTGAGTGCGGTATGCAAACTCTTCAGTACAATAGCGTTTGATCCTTACCAGTTTCCCTTTGGCAACTGCCAGAGGTACATGCTTTGGGTGGCAACTCTTAGCGTGTAATAAGGTATTTCTTGTAATAGTTTTTCTTGTAATAGTTTTTCTATATATACTACTCAGAACTCTTCCTTCCCCATCTGCTGTAAGGGTGAGATCTAGGTAATTAATAACAGTCGGATGTTGCTCAAACCCACCTCATTGTCATTAAGTCCATTGACGAAACCTGTCAAGTCTGTGATAGGGCCACGCCACACAAAGACGAAGTCATCTATATAATGCCTATAAAAGGCTATACAGTCCTTGTACAAATTATTATCCCCAAAGATATGGGACAGCTCCCACCAACCCATGAAGAGGTTGGCATATGAGGGCGCAAAATTGGCCCACATAGCTGTCCCACATCTCTGGAGATAAAAAGTTTCCTCAAAACAAAAATAGTTGTGTGAGCATGAAATGTGTGACCCTCAGTATAAATTCAACAAAAGCTATATCAAAGGTAGAAAAATTCTACAAAAAATATCTAATGGCATGTAAACCCTCCTCGTGTGGAATAGAGGAGTAAAGGGCCACTACGTCTACTGTCAGCCATCTATGAACCCCTACATCCCAAATTAAGTAATCCATAAGATTTAAAAGATCATTGGTATCTTTAAGGTGGATGTGTAGACTCGCCACAAAGGGGTAAAGAAGTGCGTCGAGCCGTAGGGATAGATGTTCAAAAATGGACCCTATTCCACTTAAAAAAGGTCGTCCCTTGACTTCTGTCAAGGTTTTGTGTACTTTTGGAAGATGGTGGAAGATGGGCACTACCGGATAATCAATATACAGATATTCATAGGTAGCAAAATCGAAGTGCCCATCCTCCAAACCATCATCCAAGAGTGTCTTAAGATCCCTTTGAAAACTTATGGTTGGATCCCTATCCAACAACGTATAGTTATTTATGTCATGTAGCTGTCTATGTGCTTCACTAATGTAAGCTACTCTGTCTAAGACAACCACGGCACCTCCCTTGTCTGCTGTTCGAATCACAAGGTTCTTGTTTTTCTGTAAGTCAAAAAGTGCTTTTCTTTCTGTGCCTGTTAAGTTAGACTTAGTATTTGAGCACCCATTAGTACCAGTTCTGGAGGAGAGGAGTGTAAGGCCATTCTCAACTCTTTTAAAGAAAGTTTTGAGAATTGAACCTCTTGTCTGAATTGGGTAGAACTCGGAATGCTTCTTATAGCCACTAAAGCTAGTTATGCAATTAAATGGGTCTGAAGCATCCCCTTTTCCCCCCAATTGCTGCAATGTGATCACATCACATGCCTCCAAAAAGTCAAGATGCCCAATACTATCAGAGCCATGTTGGATTAAAACATTGTTAACCAAAATGTCAGAATTTCCACCTGTGATTACTTTTTCCCCTTGGAAATATTTCTTCAAGGTTAGATTTCTGATTAATTTATTTACATCCAACATGGTTTTGAAGAGGTCAAATAAGCAGGTGGGGGCAAAGGACATACCATAACTGAGAACTTTAAGTTGAATATGTGAGAGTGGCACTGTAGAACGGTTGATGACATATTTATTATTGCTTGCATTTACTACTGGTATTTGGTTGCCTTGTTCCCCCTCAATGGATACCTTTCTTGTTTTGCCTGACCAATGCCCATTTTGTCCTTGGTCTGGTAATAAAACCTGCTCAAAAACCCTCCTGTCTTCACCTGTGTTGGTGCTATTAATATTGGAAGGCTGGTCATTACTATTCACATATTTGGAATTAGAGTTCTTACCATCTTTGCTAGTATGGGACCTGATGTATTCTGCTTAGTGGATTTGGGTTAGGTTTGTTGACAGGAGCCGGTATTTGTATGTTGACTTGTTTATGTGTAGTTTTCAATATGCCTTTTGGTATAGCACCTGACTCCTCGCCTCCTGACGTACCTGCCTCTTCCCCTGAGTCTTCCTCGCTATATGAAAACTGGCCTTGTCTTCCTTGTTAAAAAAAATCAGAACCCTGGTCCCCCCCCCCCCCCAACTCTACTTCTATTTCTACTCCTGGATCTACCTCGTCTATTACTGGACCTTCTTTGATTTCTACTAGAATGACTCCAAAAGTAAACTATGTGGTTATCATAATCCGATTGGTCCCTGAGGTATTTAGGGTGTTTCATATTAAGAATGAGGTTTTTGGACTCTATAAGTGTGACCCTAAGTATGCCATCAAGTTTGGGATAATCTATGTCAAGTTTCCTATAATTTAAAGCTTGTTGTAACGTGTCAATTTCTGTTCTGATGGTGACTAATAATCTTGTTTTATAAAGAATGAGCAAATTCATCAATCTAAGGGAACAATCTGTCAGTACAGCATTCCATGAGTCCTCAAATTCACTGTCCATGACTTCAAAAGTTGGAAAATTATTTATTCTCAGTCCCCTTGGTATGATGTTTAATTTGACATATTTCTCAAAAGTCCACACATTGAACTGTAACTTGTGTTCCTTTATATATATAAAACACAATGTGTGTGCACTCTCACCAAAAACAATACATCCGCAAGGGTGCTGTTTTGGATGTCAATAGTAGAAAATTATAAAGCACTCACCGGCCTTCAGACAACTGTGCAAAAAGATTTCTTAAAGGTGAAATTTCAGGGTAAACAAACCCCTTCTTCTGACAATCAAACATGGTGAAATACAAAAATATATAGGCCTATCAGATCCACCCTAAGGGCAATTAAGGAATCAGTGAGTACCATGTGCAAAATCATCACTCTTGAGGCCAAGAGTGATCTTCAAAATCATCATGGAACAATCATTTGTGTTGCTGGTGGCTCCAGCATGGCCCCACAAGTTTTGGCATGCGGATCTTGTTCTGATGTCCAGTTGCCAACCTTGGCCACTTCCGTTATGGCCGGACCTACTGTCTCAAGGTCCATTTTTCCATCAGGATCTCAAATCATTAAATTTAAAGGTATGGAAATTGAACGCTTAGTGCTAAGTCATAGAGGTTTCTCTGACTCAGTAATTGATACTATGTTACAAGCTTGTAAATGTGTCTCTAGGAAGATTTATTATCGAGTTTGGAAGACTTACATTTCATGGTGTTCTTCTCATAAATTCTCTTGGCATTCTTTTAGAATTCCTAGAATTTTACAGTTTCTTCAGTGTGGTTTGGATAAAGGTTTCCCACAAGGAGTGGAGGTGATAAAGTCACTTCCACAAAAGAATGCGGTTATAGCACTCACTGTCTTGACCCCTATGCGGCGTCAAATTTTTCCTGAGTATAAAACTTAACTTTTATTTAATTTGACTAAAAATTAAACAATTAAAAACCTAGGATAGAGTAGTCATGTATAGATTCCTTTATATACAGGAATTATGTAAATAGGCCTTTGGGGTATGATAGCCCAAATAGTAATACTACAGTATAATCTATACACAAATCGCTGTGGCACAAAGGCTCAATTGAATAAAGCTGGGTAAATGCTGTGTAGATTGGTATAAAACCGCCAAGTGAAGGATTACTTCTAATATGATTGATTAAATGTTGTAGGTTTACAGCAATGATTAGGATATCGAGTGAAATAATTAGTCAGTTTAATACTGACATAATGTATTTATATAAATATTGCTGTGATCCATACTATAAGATTGTTATTTGTTTGAAGTAACGTTCACACGTGGAATAATCTACACAACAGATACTGGATTTATATGGGTTGTCCAGTAGGGGAAACAATATGTGTGTTCCAGTGTTGGGCTATTTATTTTTATATGAAATACCTTAGATATAATAACTAGCAGTATTGTGATTCAGTTACTCATTATTGTATCAATGTGAATCACTTGAAACAAACAGTGTTATTCTTGATATTATCTATCCATTCACTCACTTCTTCATTTACTTATAGTTCTCTAACCAGTCAGTAGTATGAAGGTTAATGTCGAGTAAAATTGGTTTACATAAATTAGAATGTCCCAATGATACTGTTGTAATTATATGTGACCGTTTAGTCTGGGATAGATTTACATTAAGAGTGACCTAGATATTCAGTACTGTCAAGCTATTATTATTTCAGGCTTGAATGTAAACTGCTATATGTATATTTTCATTTTATTTGACAATAGCAGAGTGTGCAATGGAAAGGCACTTGGTACTTTGCACTACCATGTCAGAGCAGTGGTGTGATGTTAATGGTAAATGCAATAGGTAACTTTGTTTTTATGCAGCAGTGATTTTGCTAACGTACTGTCACTGTGAATGCCACAGTATAGTGTTATGTACTATCGGTGGCTGTTAATATGATTAATTTAACTTATTATGTTGCAGTAATATCACTGCAAGTACCAAAGTGTATAGGTACACTTTTCTGCACCAGTTGTGGTTAGTACAATCGGTTAGCTAAATTCTGTAGACAATAATGGTATAACTTTAGTAGTATCGATACTGGTGCCAGAATATAGTATTGTGTAACAACGGTAGTGACTATAATAGGTCACGTAAGTTCAATAGGTGTGGATGGAATTACGTTAGTAGTATCGTTATTGGTACCTAAGTATAGGATTTTGTACTTGAATGATGATTAACTTGGACTCTTTAAGCGTATAAATTGTGTTGCAGTTGTATCGCTACAAGTGCTAAGGTATATACTGATGTAACAATTATCATTAAAAACACCATAAACTTTGATGCTTATAAGCGATGGTAATGTTACCACAAGTGCCCAAATCTCTTCTTCTATAGCAATAGCAGTTAATATAATAATTAACTTGTATTCTGTAGGAAATAATAGTATTGCTATAGCAGTGTCACTGCTGGTATTGAAGTATAGTGTTATGCAGCACCTGTAGTGAATGTGATGGTAAACTTAAGTTCACTAAGCGTTAATAATACTGCTTCAGTAGTATCACTATCGGTACCTAAATGTAAAGTTTTACAACAGTAGTAACACGTAATATACTTAACTTGGACTATATAAGCAGGAATAGTATTACTGCAGTAAGATCGCTATGAGTGCCTCTGTACACTATTGGTGTAGATATTTTAACACACTTATGCAATGTAGTTACATGCTGTTTAAATTATATTTTCTATTCACAAGATAATATGAAGCTGCCGACGGGTACTGAATTGTGTTTGTTTTCTATTATAAGACTGTCTATATGTCAGTTGCCTGATTTAGCAGTAGATTGTTGTGTTGTAGTTTTGCTTGTAGTATTGATTAGCCCAGTTACCCACGTAAAAACCACATTTTAGTTATAGCCGTGTTGTCTACAATCAACAGTTAACATATAATTCACTAAGATATGAAGAGGTCATTAGTTTGAATATGAACATAAAGGACTACTCTTTCCTAATATTAAAAAGAGAGCTTAACAGTGCTCTGTCTCTACACCTAACGTGTTTTGCCCGTACAGGGCTTTATCAAAGGCGGCGGGCCGCCCGTCTCTGTGGAATTTAAACCCGGTACAAACCGGAAGTGCCGCCTTAGTTATTTTCTGATTGGGCAATTCTTGTGTCATTCCATGTTCTCATTAATTCGTGTTATGGGTCCCGGATGTTTTTAAGGAGGATTTCTATAGATAGATTTAAGGTGGAATATGTTCGCTTGTTTCATAAAGATCGATCTAATGTGTATTTATTATTATGTGTATACATAAATCTATCCCTTAATTCGAGTATCGTGTCATCCATGACAAGTTTGTTCAGTTATGTAGGAAATAGTTTCAGTTCCTGAAATTGTTTTAATGCAATGATAAATATGTATCTTTAGTAAGATGTATGTAATGAATCTAAAATGTGATTTTTGAATAATTTATATTTTGCAATTTTTGTAGTAATTTGATGGAGGTGCCGATTGAAAGGTTGAATAATTTGATGATGCAACCTCATGAATCTTTTACCAAAATGGCCATATCTGTGTTGGCTTTTTGATTATTTATGAGTTGCAGGTTTCTACTGGGACTTTGTGTTTTGATTCAGAGATCTTGAATGGCTAGTCAGCTGGTGATTTTATATTTAAGATCAACTGTTTAGGCCTGTGGTGTTCTTATTACTCCTTCAGCTCTCATTAGAAATTTGTCTCATAAGGGGAGTAATTGATGAGATGAGATAAGAGTAGGTAAGATGAAGAGCCATATTAGAATAGGAAAGTAAATGATTTCTTACATATTTTTATATTCCAATATTTTATTTATTCTGTAAAAACGTATGACTTGTGGATTATAAAAAATAATAACCGTAAGTGCTACTAGTGACGTGATAGCATTTAATTAAGTGTAGATAGTGAACAATGTGATATGAAACTTCAAACAATTAAAAAAAACAAAAAAAAAAACAAAAGAACAAATTATAAGTGAACGGTGAGAGTGTAAGTATAATTTTTTTTTAAATTATTCTAATAGTGAGGTACTTTGTGTCTTGACACATTATAGTGAATGTATATAAACTGAAGTGAGTGAATGATAGGGTGATTTGAAGTGGTGAGAGTGATATCATTCTCCTGCTTTTATTTTTAAAAAGGAGGAAATGTAGTTAATTTACTTGTGTAGTGTGAGAAAGAGGGATGTTGATTAAATATACAGAATGTTCCCTTTGTGGGGGTTACTTCTGTGAAAGTTAAAGATTGAATGTTAGTGATGGTTTGGTGCACAAATGTGTCAATACTCAAATTTTGTCATCGTATTGAGAAGTTCTTGATATCGTAGAATATGTTATATGAGTTATTGTTGAGTCCATCTAACCTAGAAATTCTTGTCTTAGTATCTTTCCAAATGTTGTATTTACTATATTAATACATTTTTAGATCTAAACATGGTTATAATTTTTATTAAGTAAAAAATGACTATCACAGTTTATTGTAGCATAGACTGTTATTATTAATTGTGATTGTACAATTATTTCCCCATTGGTGATGGGATTGGGGTGTTCAGAAGATATTTACATAGAGAATTTTTTGAATCAAGTACGTGATTGATTCTTCTTGTCTACATATTTTATAAGAATGTAAAATAATTGTTTTGTTCATTTAAACCTGTTGGATATACTGAATTAAGTAAGTATATCCATCTGCTTTCCGCTCGTAATAGAGCAGTTTTGAGATCTCCTCCTCTTATGCCTAGAGTCACTTTTTCTATGCCCCAGCAAAGGATGTCTACTTGTTTCGAGTTGTGGTATTCCAAGAAGTGTGTTGCTACACTAGTGATGGATTTACCGTCCGATTTGTCCTTTGCTGCATTTTTGATGTTCCTTAGGTGTTCCATCAGCCTGGTTCTTAATTTTCTAGTCGTCATGCCGACATAGTATTTATCACATGTACATTGGAGTACATAGATTACCCCTTCAGTTTGACAGCTGATATATCTCCTAATTTTGTGTATTTTACCGAATCGGTCCCTGATGCTGGTGGTTTTCTTAATGTGTTTACAGGTACTGCAATTTCCACATTTATGGCACCCTGGATTAAATGCAGTTTTTGTTTTCTTGTGTTGGAAATGACTGCTAGTTAATAGATCTTTTAAATTCTTGGTTCGTCTGTAACTTATAGCAGGTCTATTTCCTAGACATCTCTTTAAGGTAGGGTCAGTCATTAAGATATCCCAGTGCTTGGATATAATTTGTACTACTTCAGAGGTTTGTGAATTATATGTAAGGACCAACCTGGGTTTGTTGTCACTAGTTTTTGTCTTTTTGTATAAAAGTTCTTGTCTTTTGGTTCTCTGAGCTCTAAATTTGGCTTGTTTGATTTTCCTTTTACTATAGCCTCTTTCTATTAACCGTTAGGTTACTTGTTTGGCTCGTGTTTGAAATGTGGTGTCTTCCGAGCAGTTCCTCCTGGCTCTGAGAAATTCACCCGTTGGTGAACCTCGAATGGTACCCGGTGCATGCGCACTGGTACTGTATAGAAGACTGTTGGTTGCTGTACGTTTTCTATACAGATCCGTTTGAATGTTGCCTTCAGGATCTTTTTTAATAGTAAGGTCTAGGAAGTTTATTTCACTTTGACTAGCTTCATATGTTAGTTTAATATTTAAGTTGTTCCTGTTCAATATATTTAAGAATGTCAGAAGTTCCTCTTGGGTTCCTTCCCAGATGAAAAAGATGTCATCTATGTACCTTATCCACATGGGTATAAGGTCTGTATATATATTGTTGATATCAGAAAACACTTCTTCTGCCTCCCACCAAAAAGAGATTGGCATAGGTCGGGGCACAAGCTGTGCCCATGGCAGTGCACCGAACCTGTAGATAATGTTGGTTGTCGAAAATGAATATGTTGTTGGTTAGTACAAATTCCAGTAAGTTAAGGATGAAATCATCATGTGGTTTGCCCTCTTCAGATTTTTGTTCTAAAAAGTAGCGAACTGCTTGTAGACCATCTTTATGTTGGATTGATGTATACAATGACTCAACGTCCGTTGTTACCAGCCATGTTGATTTATTCAAAGAGATATTATTTAATCTTTTTTTAATTTAAATTTAATCTTTGAAGGACCTGCATGGTATCTTGGACGTATGAATTTATGAGTTTATACCAATCTACACAGCATTTACCCAGCTTTATTCAATTGAGCCTTTGTGCCACAGCGATTTGTGTATAGATTATACCGTAGTATTACTATTTGGGCTATCATACCCCAAAGGCCTATTTACATAATTCCTGTATATAAAGGAATCTATACATGACTACTCTATCCTAGGTTTTTAATTGTTTATGTCTTTTTTCCCCCTTCTCCCTCATTTTTAGTCAAATTAAATAAAAGTTAAGGTAATTTGAAGGTAATTTGACGCCGCATAGGGGTCAAGACAGTGAGTGCTATAACCGCATTCTTTCGTGGAAGTGACTTTATCACCTCCACTCCTTGTGTGAATGCAACCTTTGTGCGGTAGCACCCCTCTCTCTAACATCACAGAAAGATTTCACAATAACCAATTGTGACTAACCACCATAGATATATTGGGGAGCATGTCCAAGTGTAGTGCCATTGCTCAAACTTGTTTCTAATAATTGGATAAAGGTTTGTCTGCAAGTATTTTGAAGGGACAAATCTCTGCTCTTTCTGTTTTATTTCACAGAAAGATTGCTACTCTTCCTGATATTCACTGTTTTGTTCAGGCTTTAGTTTGTATTAAGCCTGTCATTAAATCAATTTCTCCTCCTTGGAGTCTTAATTTGGTTTAGAGGGTGTTGCAAGCTCCCTCCATTTGAGCCTATGCACTCTTTGGACATTTAACTACTTTCTTGGAAAGTGTTGTTCCTTTTGGCCATCTCTTCTGCTAGAAGAGTTTCTGAGCTTTCTGCTCTTTCTTGTGAATCTCCTTTTCTGCTTTTTCATCAGGATAAGGCGGTTTTGCGGACTTCATTTAAGTTCTTACCTAAGGTTGTGAATTCTAACAACATTAGTAGAGAAATTGTTGTCCCTTCCTTGTGTCCTAATCCTAAGAATTCTTTGGAAAAATCCTTATATTCTTTGGATGTGGTGAGATCTTTGAAATATTATGTTGAAGCTACTAAAGATTTCAGAAAGACTTCTAGTCTATTTGTTATATTCTCTGGTTCTAGGAAAGGTCAGAAGGCTTCTGCTATTTCCTTGACTTCTTGGTTAAAGCTTTTGATTCCTCAAGCTTATTTAGAGTCGGGTCAGACCCCGCCTCAGAGAATTACAGCCCATTCTACTAGATCAGTCTCCACTTCATGGGCTTTTAAGAATGAAGCTTCAGTTAATCAGATTTGCAAAGCGGCGACTTGGTCCTCTTTGCATACATTTACTAAATTCTACCGTTTTGATGTATTTGCTTCTTCAGAAGCAATTTTTGGTAGAAAAGTTATTCAGGCAGTTGTTTTAGTTTGATTCTTCTGCTGATGTTTTAAGTTTTTATTTTCTTAATAAGAATAATTTATATTTTGGGTTGTGGATTAATTTTTCAGTATATGGCTGTTGTTTATTTATATCCCTCCCTCTCTAGTGACTCTTGCATGGAGTTCCACATCTTGGGTACTTGATATCCCATACATCACTAGCTCATGGAATCTTTCCAATTGCATGAAAGAAAACATAACTTACCTGATAAATTCATTTCTTTCATATTGGCAAGAGTCCATGAGGCCCACCCTTTTTTTATGGTGGTTATGATTTTATGTATAAAGCACAATTATTTCCAGATTCCTTTGTTGATGCTTTTTACTCCTTTCTTTATCACCCCACTACTTGGCTATTCGTTAAACTGAATTGTGGGTGTGGTGAGGGGTGTATTTATAAGCATTTTGAGGTTTGGGAAACTTTGTCCCTCCCGGTAGGATTGTATATCCCATACGTCACTAGCTCATGGACTCTTGCCAATATGAAAGTAATGAATTTATCAGGTAAGTTCTTACATAAATTATGTTTTTATATTCTGTAAATATATATATATATATATATATACTGTATATATATATATATATATATATATATATATATATATATATATATATATATACACACACATACACTAATATGTAATACACACACACACACACACTAATATGTAATGATAAACAGTATCCCACAAAAGTGAGTACACCCCTCACATTTTTGTAAATATTTTATTATAGCTTTTCATGTGACAACACTGAAGAAATGGCACTTTGCTACAATGTTAAGTAGTGAGTTTACAGCCTTTATAACAATGTTAATTTGTTGTTTCCTAAAAATAACTTAACACACAGCCATTAATGTCTAAACCATTGGCAACAAAATTAGGACACCCCTAATTGGAAATGTCCAAAATGGGCCCAAAGTGTCAATATTTTGTGTGGCAACCATTATTTTCCAGCACTGCCTTAAACCTCTTGGTCATGAAGTTAACTAGAGTGTCACAGGTTACCACTGGAGTCCTCTTCCACTCCTCCATGATGACATCACAAGCTGGTGGATGTTAGAGACCTTGCGCTCCCCCACCTTCCATTTGTGGATGCCCCACAGATGCTCAATAGGGTTTAGGTCTGGAGACATGCATGGCCAGTCCATCACCTTTACCCTCAGCTTCTTTAGCAAGGCAGTAGTCATCTTGGAGGTGTGTTTGGGGTCGTTATCATGTTGGAATACTGCCCTGTGGCCCAGTCTCCAGAAGGAGGGGATCATGCTCTGCTTCAGTATGTCACAGTAAATGTTGGCATTCATGGTTCCCTCAATGAACTGGAGCTCCCCAGTGCCGGTAGCACTCATGCAGTGCCAGACTATGACACTCCCACCACCATGCATGACTGTAGGCAAGACACACTTGTTTTTGTACTCCTCATCTGGTTGCCGTCAAACATGCTTGACACCATCTGAACCAAAAAAGTTTATCTTGATCTCATTGGACCAGAGGACATGGTTCCAGTAATCCATGTCCTTAGCCTGCTTTTCTTCAGCAAACTGTTTGCAGGCTTTCTTGTGCATCATCTTTAGAAGAGACTTCCTTCTGGGACGACAGCCATGCAGACCAATTTGATCCAGTGTGTGGCATATGGTCTGAGCACTGACAGACTGACCCACCACCCCTTCCGCCTCTGCAGCAATGCTGGCAGCACTCATAAGTCTATTTCCCAAAGAAAACCTCTGGATATGATGCTGAGCACGTGCACCCAACTTCTTTGGTTGACAATGGCGAGGCCTGTTCTGAGTGAAACCTATCCTGGGAAACCACTGTATGTTCCTGTACACCATGCTGCAGCTCAGTTTCAGGGTCTTGGCAATCTTCTTATGGCCTAGGCCATCTTTATGTAGAGCAACAATTCTTTTTTTCAGATCCTCAGAGAGTTCTTTGCCATGAGGTGGTCCAGTGACCAGTATGAGAGAGTGTGAGAGCGATAACACCAAATTTAACACACCTGCTCCCCATTCACACCTGAGACCTTGTAACACTAACAAGTCACATGACAGCGGGGAGGGAAAATTGCTTATTGGGCCCAATTTGGACATTTCTACTTAGGGGTGTACTCACTTTTGTTGCAAACGGTTTAGACATTTATGGCTGTGTGTTGAGTTATTTTGAGGGAACAGCACATTTACATTGTTATACAGGCTGTACACTCACTACTTTACATTGTAGCAATACATATACACACACACAGAGACATATATACATATACATCTTTAGACTTGTATATGTATTTATCTCAATGTTAAAGCCCTTTGCTTGCCTTTTTTTCCCTAACACCTGAGGCCTCATGTCTTTGAGCCCTTATAACTTTTATGTGCAATGTTTTGTTTTTTTAATGAGTGTAACTGTACTTTGTAACGTATTTTTGATGTGTTTTGTGACACTTTTTGTTCTGTGAAACAGTTAAGCACAACTCTAAGGATACACTAACCAGATGAGCATTAACTTGAATTGCGCTCAAGCAATCATGTTTACTTTCATCTTTTAATATGAACGCAATGTAATCTTTGCTCAAACGAACGTGAAAACTCGATATTGCTTGCACGCAAACATTTGTGCTCCACTCGTAATCTGGCCCACAGTAACAAGATAATTTGACATTGGAAGTAAAGAAGAGGTCAAGAAAAAGGGTGTATTTGTTTAATTCAAATGAGTTTGTAACTATATGACATTATTAACTGATGCAGATCCAATAGAGAATAGCTAAGAACAGACAGATGAACTGTCACTTAACTACTGAGTGCATCTTGCAGTTCATTATAAGATATGTCCCTAAAACAAATAACCTGCAAGTTCCTCTAAAGGGACTTCATTGCACCTGGCTCTAATAGAAGTGATCTGTGGTAAATTATGATCACATATTTATTGTAAAATAAAAAAAAAATTATAATTTGAGGGTTTCAGCAAAATATCAGCTTTGTTTTACGTCTCAGCTCACACAACCTCTGTCATAGTTTATGATCTCTTTGTCAGAAAAAAAGGAGGAAACATTGAAATCTTTTACAATCACAAAGCTACTTGTTTTTTAGACATTTCAAAGATTAAATTAAGCGAGGCATCGCAAAACATCAACTATCAAAGTACTGACCCTTTTGTTTTCTGCACCACTAAAGTCGCTCTAATTACTACAAGCACTGATTATGAATACAAATAACACATCATTTTCTTTTTCCTTCGGAGACTTGTCAAGTAGTAGCTTCTTCATGAGTTGATTTCAATTCTCCTGAGAAAGATGCCAAGAACAAACACTGCAATAGAAGTGTACAGGGTTACACGCTAACTGCATCAGAATTTTACCCAGCAATGAATAGCAGAAAATAAAAAAAAAAATGCATAGCACTGCTGTCTCCCCCAGGAGTTCTCTGCATCATTCAGTATGATTAGAAAATTAGAAAAAAAGAACCCTTCACAATCCCTCCTCAAATGTCAAGTAGTCATACCCTTTAACTTACTGAGAAAGGGAAATATATTTTCTTTGCACTTGCTCTTGTGACTTTGATTTTTTTTACAGTTTTAATAAAAATGAGCTGAAAGGTTACACCTTTTTAAAGATGTAACCTTTCCATGTTTAAAAAATACATATGTATGTAGTGGTTTAACAATTATAATCCCTTTTACTTATTGAATAACTTAGGCTAAAGGAAAAAGAGAGAAGCACACAATAAACTTAAAAATTAGAATCTATATAGTTTTGCCTTTTATGAAATATGTATAAATAATGAATAAGTGAAATAATGATAAACTTTAAAAATATAACTTTCAGAACAAAAATAAACCATTCAAAACTATGACCCCATTCATTAGTGGTTTGACGTGAGAAAGTTATATACAGTAGTGATGATTTTGGGTTTTGATTTCTGTGCTATTCCAATCCTTCTGAACAACTGCTATTATATTTAGCAGACAATATTTCCAGGATATGTAGCTAACAATTTACTCAAATGCATGTGTTTATTTGGCCTTTTCTTATCTTTTTATCTTGAAAGCTTTTTTGCTAGTTTTTCACTGACCTTACTCAAAAACCTAATCATCCAACTGCACCCAGGATACATTGTTGTTGTACCCTATATAAGACTACTTGCATTTCCACATATTTTTTTTCAAGACCATATTTTACAAACACTGAAAACACATACAGAAAACAGACCACACTACGTATATAACATACACACATTTATAATATAGGTGTTTATGTAGTGTAAGTGATTCTACTGTATATACTTTCTGTATAATTATGAAAGAGAGGCACTTTAACAGAAATAACAAGGTGGACATTGACTGAGGGACTGAGATGGCTCTATGAGAGGGAGTGATATAGCTAGAAATATGGGGAATAAGAAGGGGGTTGGTGAGTCATGGAGACTGTAAAAGGAAGTGGGAGGTTAAGTGAGTGCGAAGGCTCAGTAGGTAGAAATGAGAAAATTTAAGAGTCTTCCTTCTCCTCAGGACGTATAATTCAATGCTCGTTATGATGGCAAGGTGTCCTGATGTTCAGATGAGATCATATTCAAAATGAATTGCAGCTCTTTTTACCTGTCCTCTCCTAGGCAATCTCCAGTGGAGCTCACCTGCTATTAACATGTATAGTGGCATTAATTGGCCCAATTCAGGATATCTCATACAACAAACATGGACCTCTAGAAATTCAGAAAAACAATTAATATAACCACACATTTTGAAAATATGTTTTCAAAACAGGATCTCTAAATTTGGGTTAATGTTAAAAGGACAGTAAAGACAATTTTTTTTTTATATGCGACAGGAAGATAATGGTTTTGAGATAGAATAGTAATTCCATAGAATGAAGCTGAATTGCGAATTTTTCATTGATATATTAGTTTCACTAATGAATTTTATTAAATCTAGATCACAGACAATTCATTCAAATTATACAACCAGTATATTTTAAAATTATTTTGTTTTTACTAAAAACATGTAGACTACCTAAAATATGCATACGAATATATAATTTAATTAAGTAAATACACTATTATATCTTATGATTTACAATAAATAAAAATAAATACCATGAAATGGGTAGGTTTCCAAAACTAATTATAAACAATATTTTAAAAGGGAAAATAAAATTATGCCATGGCCTACATAACAATATTTATACAAGCAGCTGGTACTAAAGAAGCTGCGATATTAAAACCATTTTATAACCTCATATTAAAATTTCATAACCTCTCCTCCATCTCTGAGGTTGTGGTTCATATTTACCCTGGACTAATAACACTGGGTGGTTGACATCCCCTGCTCTTATGCAAAAAGGCAGTGTTGCATGCAATGATAAATGTGGGCAACATAATTTTTCCCACTCTATGCTATTACAGGTGGACAGGTTTCTTAGCTGGGGGCATTGTCCTCCAACACAATGATAAATGGAGCCCTTTATCTGAATACTGATTGCCATAGACTTGTATAAAACAGTGAATATTTAAATGAGCATAATATTTGAAGATTGTAACCAATAAAGTTTAACATTTATTTCCATAAACAAATGTTCCATATTATTAACGGGACAGGAAACCCAAAAATTTTCTTTCATGATTTGGATAGAAAATTCCATTTCAAACAACTTTCCAATTGACATATTATAAAATGTGCTTCATTATTTTGTTGTGCTTTGCTGGAGGAACAGCATTGCACTACTGGCAGCTAGCTGAACACATCTAGTTAGCCAATCACAAGAGACAAATGTATACAGGCACCAATCAGCAGCTAGCTCCCATATGTGCGTTTCCTTTTTCTACAAGAGATACCAAGAAAACAAACCACATTTAAAAAATAGAAGTGAATTTATAAGTGTCTTACAATGACATGCTCTATCTGAATCATGCAAGTTTAAGTTTGATTTTCCTATCCTTTAAAACCATCCATTTAAAATGAAACATGCAGAAACATCAATGTTAAAAATCTATTGCAAAAGTAACTGCTTCACTTGTCATATGCTGTAATAATGCTGCACTTTTTTAGCAATTCACTGTAATATTGTATCAAAAGGAAGTGGAAGAAAAAAATCTCTAAGAAGGAAAGGCCTTTATAAGAATTATGAATTTCCTGATAGACATCTCAGGCAGGGAATGTTCAAACAACTTCTGAGTAAGATGGATGTGTTCTTTTAAAAATATACCCTCTGTGGGGTGTTGCTGTGCTATTATATTTGGGTAGGAAAGACTGAAAGCAAAATTTCTCTTCCTTGACATATTATATGTGTTATTTATTGAATTACTTAAACTACAGAGAGCTGTGTTGTTTCTTTTGTAACCATAAGGCCCACTGCTCCCTAGCTGAAAGTTAGCAAAGTCCGTGAGCTGAATATTGCTGAAGCAAGAGAATAAGTTCTCAGAAGCATATGCAATTCTTCATGTAAGAGAAGGAAAAAGAGAATGGAAAGACAGAAGCAGAAATGCTGACTGTAATTTAAACAGAGGAGACTTGTCCTCCATGTTGAGTTGCTCATCATATTTTGTGACACTAAAATGTGAATAGAGAAATGAAAATCATGAAACCAGAGAGAAGAAATATATTTATAGCTACAAACAAAGCAACATTTCTATTTTCTGAAAAGCTTTTTTCACAAATTTAAATGGTAAATATAGAAAAAATACTGACGTTTAAATGGACACTCAAGTCAAAATTAAACTTTTATGACACAGAGTATGCAGTTTTTAAAGACTTTCCATTTAACTTATTTTAAAAAACTGTGCCTTTGTATATGCACACATTCTGAAGCATCAGCTCCTACTGAGCATGTGCAAAAGTTCACAGTGTATACGTATATGAGTCTGTGACTTTTGATGACTGTCACGTGATATATGAGGCCAGCAAATGAAAGGCAATTTTGACATTTGTTTTAAGGGAAAATAGCTCATTTAAAATGTATTACTCATTAAGATGGAGTAAGTGCGATTTCATTGTCTATTTATTATTCACATTTTGATTATGCGATTCTACTTTATTTATTTGTCCTTTAAAGTGACCTTTTAAAGAAAAAATAGCATGCTCTAATTGATTACAGATGTGAATGCTTATATTTATTTATTATTTATTTATAAAATATTTTACCAGGAAGGATACATTGAGATTTCTCTCGTTTTCAAGTATGTCCTGGGACCACAAAACATTGTATTGATACAATAGGGTACAATAAAATACAAAAACAATAATAATACACAATATATGCAAACATTTAACATAGAACTGGTAGGACATATTTAATCAACCATGAAAGGCACATTCTGTTTTGAGATATGTAGAGAGGGATTTCTTAAAGGATATTAGGCTTGGGGAAGTTTTTAAAGTGTGAGGGATGTCATTCTATAATTGTGGTGCTCTGTAGGAAAAGGAGGATCGAGCTGCTTTCTTTTTGTATTGAGGCAAGCTAAATAATGTGCTGGTACTGGATCGGAGGTTATAGGAGGTGGGAATACCTGGGGACAGCATTCTGCTCAGGTAGGGTGGGAGGTAAGGCTCTTAAACACAAGGCAGGAAAGATGGAGGGTGTGCGTCTGGATTCCAGCGTCAGCCACTTTAGTTCTTTTAGCATGTCACAATGGTGGGTCCTGTAGTCACATTATAGCACAAAGCGGCAGAACGAGTATTAAGTTTATTAAGATGAGTTTGCGGTGCAGGTGCATATACTACGTCCTTATAATCCATGATAGGCATCAACATTTGCTGTACAATCTTTTCCTTAAATGTAGGGCTGAGGCAGGATTTGTTTCCGTACAGGGCACTTAGTTTTGGATAAAGTTTAGATGCAAGTTTTTCTATGTGGAGGCCAAAAGATAGATTGGGGTCTAATAACATACCCAAGTATTTAAAAGAGTGGACTGCGGTCAGCGTGCAATTGGATTTTGTTTTGATGCGAAGATGGGAATTTTGTAATTTGTGTAATTTAGGTCCCGTTCCAAAGATCATTATGACAGTTTTTTCAGTGTTTAGGAAGAGTTTGTTTTTTGAGATCCACTTTTCTACCTCTGTGAACTGGTCTTGGAGCACTGCTTCAAGCTGCGACAGATCGAAATTGCATAGATTACCATGTCATCTGCATACATGTGTACAGTTGAGGAATTGCAGACATTAGGTAGATCATTTATAAATAATGTGAATAGTAGGGGTCGGAGAATGGAACCTTGGGGTACACCACACATGACAGGGAGAGGGATGGAGTCACTGTCAGAAATGGAGACATATTGCGACCGATCCGATACATATGATCGAAACCAGGTTAATGGACGATCAGCAATACCAGAGTTTTTTTACTTTGAGCAGTAGTATGTCGTGGTCCACTGTGTCAAAGGCCTTTGCAAAATCAAGGAAAATAGCTCCAGTTAGGTCTCCTTGTTCCATGCCAGTTTGGATGTCGTTGCAAACTTTTAGGAGGGCAGTTGTAGTGGAGTGATTCAGGCGAAAACCGGATTGATCAGGGGTCAGATAGTTAGATTGTTGGTAATACTCACATAATTGCATATGGACGCATTTTTCTAAGATTTTTGACAATGCTGGGAGCAAAGATATAGGGGGATAATTAGAAACCAAGGTTAACTCCCCACTTTTATGGATAGGCACTACTCTTGCAGTTTTCCAAAGTTTGGGTATGTATCCAGACACCAAGGATTCATTAATTAGGGTTGCGACCGGTTTAGCAATTGCCTGCACACTGAGCTTCAACAGCATTGCTGGGATTTGATCAGGTCCAGACTGGTTTTTCATTTTTAGACTATGAAGGTGTTTCTTAATGACATTGATGGGTACAGGTCTAAAATTGAACTTCTCTATATTGGGTCTTTGCTGATTTAGTGGAGCCTGATCCACATTTGTAGTTTCAGGATGCGTGTCATCTATAAGTTTGTCAATCAGGGTGGTGGAGCATCTGACAAAATAAATATTAAAGGCATTTGCTACTTCTAAGGGGAGTTGCAGGGTATGGTTGTCCACAATGACAGTGGGGGGTTGGGAGTGGATTGGTGGATTTTGTAAGTTATTTATGAGTTTCCAAAACTTTCTAGGGTTTGATACGTTATTGTTCAGATTTTCACAGAAATATTGGGCCTTGACCAATTTTGTTTGTTTAGAACATATATTTTGCCATTTTCTACATACACAGTGATCGATCATAGAGCCTGTATGTTTGAATCTTGACCACAATGAATCCCGAAACTGGTACATTTGAATGAGGTCAGCTGTGATCCAATTCAGGTGTGCTCCTTTTACTCTCACCTTACGCAGCGAGGCATGTAAATTCCAAACTTGTAGGAATTCAGACTGAAAGAATTCAACTGCAGAGTCTAGATCAGGGATTAAGTTTAATCTGTGCCAGGGTAGGTTCTGGATGTCAATTAGAAAAGATTGAAGATTAAATTTTTTGAAGGATATGGTGATTTTAACCTTGGGAGAGGATTTAGTTGCCTTTATTTTGCGCACGCAGTACACTAAGCAGTGATCACTGAAATTGTTAGGGAGAACACCTGCCTCCTGGATTCGGTCAGGAGAAGTGGAGAGAATCCAGTCGAGCAGGGTGTGATTATGGCTTTTGATGTTTATGCGAGTTGTTGAGGAGATTAATTGCGTTATCTGCAAAGATTTAAACAGCGAGCGACAAGTATTATTTATTGGATTCAGCCAATCAATATTAAAATCTCCAAAAACCAAAATTTCACTTTTTGGGTTTTGAGCTATGGTTTCATATGTGCTATGTTAGAAATGGAATGCACAGGGGAGCTAGGGGGGCTGTAGATTCCTGCAACAATGATTGATTTACTGCATGGGATCTCAATTTTGCCAGAAAGGAAATCAAAGGTGGCAGAAGAGCTATATTTTTGTAAGGGGGTGTACTTTATGGAAATGTCAGCATAAATTACAATGCCGCCTCCTCTCTTTGCTCTATCATTTATATGGCATGAATACCCATGTATTGCAATGGCAAAGTCAGGTATTTTTGCGGTTATCCACTATTCAGAGATCATAATGATTTTGGGCTTGTAATGTGAACACCAAGCTTGCAAGGCATCGATTTTTGGTAGTAAGCTCCGAATATTACAAGTGCACAAAGGCAAGGCCTTTTTTAGCTGGAAGGCTAGGAATGGAATTTGTTGCTGGACCAGGGTTAGACTCTACATCATTTGCAAGGGTAAGTAACATAAGGAAAAGGAATTTTGAAATCATTTTTGTTTGGCCATATTGTGAATGTGATACTTTATAATTTTGTGAGGTGGGGGTAGGATTGTTATTTTTAATTACCCTCCACCAGCACTCAGCAGATAAGTTACAGCAACAGAGCAGGCCATGGTGTATGGTAATGTGTTTTCCAGTTTGAAATATGTGTTTATGGTGGTAATGATAGGAACAAAATTGGAGTGATTAAAGAGTTATCATGAATAACAGTATGGTCATATTTGGATTCATGTTAGTGGTATAAGGTGTGTAGATGGGAGGGGGAAAAATATATATATATATACTATTGTTGTCTGATATGTAGTTATTTGTAGGAAGAGAGGGTATGTATTCTAAAGGGTTAAGCAAAAGGAAGGATGTGTTGATTAGTGTTTGCACCTGTCATTTAATGAGAAATAAAGTAGTGTGGGAGACTATCTATAAATGAAGAAATCAAATGAGCCTGGTGTGGGTTGGATGAGGGGCAGGGTGGGAGGGAAACTAACTTCCACAGGCTACCTGTTTGCATAGCAATGGTACTGCTGAGGTGAATGTCTGTCTGTATTTTCTTATTAAGACTGGGGTGCTTTTAAAATCAAGCTGAAGGAAAGAGATATATTAGCGTCAGATTGGCCAGCAAAAGTTTAAAGGAATGGGGAGGTACTATGTCTTAAGCAAATACAGGGAAAGTTGAAAGTTACAGAGATAAGACAGAGGCATTCATGCAGGGAAATAAACCATTAAACAAAGTACAAAAAATATATATGGGCTTTAACTGGTTAAACTAACTTTTAACACAATGGTCAGACATAATCGTGACAAAATATGCATTTACAATTATCTAAGCAAAAAAAAAAAAAAAAAAACAATATATATAGCAATACACACATCAGAAAATAACAGGGTAAGTAAAATAAAGTGATATTATTATCTTCCACAGGCTACCTGTTTGCATAGCAATGGTACAGCTGAGGTGAATGTCTGTCTGTATTTTCTTATTAAGACTGGGGTGCTTTTAAAATCAAGCTGTTTGCATAGGTGAATGTCTGTCTGTATTTTCTTATATTATTTATCCTAGCTAATTATGGGGTCAATTCCAATCCAGTCCATCATGCTTATGGTCTGTTTTTCAGCTCCTGTTATGCCTTTTTTTTACTTCGCTTTACTATGATCAAAATGCAAACAATAACATTCTTATATTTGAAAAAATAATGGATAGGATAAGGAACCCATATGATACTTGTACAGCAAACCACCTGACCACAAGTTATTGACTAAATATTAACAACAAAATTGACATATTGAATGCAACTGCAAAAGGCACTTTCTCAAAACCTACAGATCGACCAGTAACACACATTAAGTAAAATAAAAAAATGGCCACTGACTAGCACATGTTCTGACCTGGAAAACAAGATGCACACAACATTGAAGGCCCTTTTTTTTTCTTTCTTTTTTTTCTTTTTTTTTTTCCTTATTATTTTTATTGATATTCAACAAGCAATTTATAAGTAATTTCAAACAAGGAAGATAATTTTCTCAAATATTGCAGGCATGTACAGAAATTTGATTTAGCTAAACAAAGACACCAACAATGTGAATATTCTACAAGATAGCAAAAAAACATCAGATAATTAGTATTTTCACAAGCATGTTTCACAGACATGTACAAAATTTGTTGTAACTTAATCAAGAAACCAAAGCTGTGAATGGCTTGGGCCTTTAAGGGATTCCTTGGAACATTGGACAGAAAAAACTTTTCTCTGAATTCTATCTGATAACTCTGGGAAACTATTTTCAGAACCGTGGGAACTGGAACAGACTAAAACTAAGCTTCCTTAAAAAAGGCCTAACCTGCCCCCTACCTACCCTGGATCGGGAGCCGTACCTTCATGCAAACTTGGCATTATGGTAGAGTTTTTTGCTTGCTCAAAACTGTTACACATTGCACTAGGCCTCCAGTCTGGACCAGATGCGCTTTGCTTTTGAGAGGACAACTTTCTGTTCCTTGTTCTAACTAAAGGAACAAAAATGATTAGAGGCTTTAGATTTTCCCTTGGATTTTTTGTCCTGAGAAAGAAAAGCATTTTTTTCCTCCAGTAAAAGTAGAAATTATAGAATCCAAATCAGAACCAAACAATTTCTTTCCTGGAAAAGCAAGAGGTAAAAGTCATGGGTTTAGACACCATGGGGCTGATTTATCAAAGTGTCAATCTCTGCGCATTCGCTGGAGTCAATACACTGACACAAATCTACATATGATGGCCTTATTTATTAAAAAGCCTGTCAAAAACACATGAGTCAAGTATGGCGCAATGAGCATCAGACTGTTGACAAATATGAGTAATCAATGTCGCAGATATTCTGTTTTTTCCCACTTTATTTATACCATTTTATTACTGTCCATGAACAAGGATATTTCTCTAAAGCTAATCTTTTATTTTTCATCTGTTAATGTCCAAGAAATAGCTAGATTTAGGGCACCATGTACTAAGCAGTCAATTTATCCGACATTGTAGACACGGATAAACTCGCTTTAGCTCGCAGCCAGCGAAATGATGTATTATGTACTAAAACACCACTCTGAAATAGTCACGTCTAGTCCACCGCGAGCAGTGGCAGAGGATTGATAAATTTGATGCCTTGCTCGTCACGACTAATTTAATGTACTAAAATGTCTGGAGAATTGTATGGCCTATTATTAACATGTGACCTGCAAGGTGTCACAAACATCATAGTAGTCGCGGGAATAGAAATCAGCAACTATAAAAGGGCAACATTAGTAAAAAAAACTTTATATTGTTAAAAAAAAAATTGGAACATTTCATTCCCTGTGTTCTTTTTGTAAAATTTAAATTCAAATTTCGATATGATTTCATCTGGATCTGAGTCCCAGACTTCTAAATCAAAGAATCCACACTTTTTGCATCAACAAAACGTTGTTTTGATAGATATGATTATCAAATCATATGACTACTTATTCAGATGTTATGTAAAACAGACCAATTTTGCATCTGGCAATGAATAAGCAATGCAGTTAGTGCCCAGGGTCCTGAAAAAAAAGAAGTTGAACAGATCAAAAAACATTATAATGACATCAAACATTTCGCCAAAGCTAAATTGGCCAATGAAAAATATTCTGCACGTGCTACCGGAGGTGGACCACGATATGTTGTGGGCTTAAACGACTACGAAAAGAAGCTTGTTCAGCGGCTAGGGCCTGAAATAATTACCAGTATAACGGACGATTTGAGAGGTAAATATATAACTTACAAATTGATGTAAAATTAATATAAAAAATTGATTGTTGAATGTATAAAATATTAGTTATGATAATTTACATTATTTGTCAAAATATAAATAAATTTGCGGCCTATGTATGTTACATCGCAAATAGGCCTCATTTACTTTTATGCATATAATAAATCACACAATATCGATAATTTTGCATAGGGATTGATTTATCAAATATATATATATGAAAGCGACTTTTAAGTTCACTTTTATTCTATAATAAGCTTGGTTATCTTTTTATCCCTTGTATAACAGTATGACAGGAATATCTACAATAATTGTTAACTATATTGTCTACTGTATTGTTCCTGCATACAGTAGTCTATTATGTTTTACATTATTGTCATTTTTACTGTTTTGATTTACTATAATTTTTTTTTTTTTTTTATAGATAAACCTGTTGTTACATTTGTAAGCTTTGATATGCGTTACAAGAAAAAGAAAACATCTAATGTCACTATTATACTTATCTGTCCGTTGTGGGCAAGCTTAGCCTCAAGTGGTAGAGTCTTTTATGTAATAATGTCTCTCATTGAAGAAGTCGCTTGCTGCAATGGGGTATTTTTGTTGTGGTCTTCCCTGTCTTGTCCTGCTGGTTTTCGTGCTCCCGTTGTCATATTCTCTGAGGGCGTCGGGACTTGTATCTTTAATATTTCACAAAACGTTGTAAGATCCTCCATATGGCGAAGAGTTGCTGACTTGTCTCCCCTCGTGGCAGTGAGGCTCACTGGGAATCCCCAGCGGTACGGAATTTTCTGCGATCTCAGAACTGAGGTCACGAACTGTAGATCTCTGCGTTTTTGTAATGTGGTGGGACTTAAGTCTGTAAATATTTGTATTGCTATACCGGCATGCGTGAGTTGGTTCTTCTGCCTGGCATGCCTTAGAACTTCCTCTTTGTCTGGGAAACTAAGAAATTTCACTATGATGTCTCTTGGTGGTGCTTTTGCAGGCGGTTTGGGCCTTAGCGCCCTATGAGCCCTTTCCAGTACTATATCTGGCGATGTATTGTTGCCTTTCACAGTTCTGAAGAGGTCTTGCAGATAGCCGGGTATTGCTGCTGGAAGTATACTCTCTGGTACCCCTCTGATTCTCAGATTGTTGCGGCGCCCCCTATTGTCTAGATCTTCTACCTTTTCCATAAGGTTTTGTATAATTTCGTCTTGGTTATATGTTAATTGGGAAAGGTGATGTATGTCTTGTATGGCAGTGTCGTGACTTTCCTCTAGGGTATTGACCTTACGCTCTACTTTCTTGATGTCTTTCTTAATTTCGTTGAACATATCACGCATATCAGTCATTGCTGTTCTGATGTCATCTTTTGTTGCTAGCTGCATTAAATCTGCTTTAGTAATTTCTCCTGTTTTGTTCTCCTGTTGGGACCCTGTTAATTGATCTTTTGTCTGCGCCATTTCTTCTGTTTGTTCTTTGTTCTGTGGGGTATTATCTATTGGTTTTAAATACTGATTTATTTTTTTTGCTTTAGTTGTAGTGTCTGTTTTAGTTTTTTTTGCTGGCATACCCAACAGTTAGTCCTTTTCCTGCTTTAGTGCACTCAGTTGTTATGTTTGTTACTGCAGCACAAATTGTGGTGAAAGTCTGCTTGCCATTCAAGTTATTGTATTTTGTTATATTCTATGTAGAGGCAAATGATAACAAGATTTGTGTCTTTTCAGTCTCTTCAGTATTGAGTTAACCTCTTGCCTGTTCACAGATATTATTAAGCTTTTTATGGTTAATTTACTTCTCTGCAAGTCTATCACTTCTCTTTCTCACTGATTTCTAGTAATCAGTTAGGGTCTTTTGATAATTACGGTGTACAATAAACTTGCTTTGTATACATTTTTACCCCCTGTTATGCATGTTTTCTTATTGTTTTGGTGCCCAGTGTTTGGGTTTGTGCGTGGTTAAGGGATATTTATTACCTTTATTTTAAAATTATAGTCCCGCTTTTCTCTCGCTGACCTCCGGTGCTTGTAATTGCAGCTGCAGGGCCTAGATCTCTTTGTGACCCTCCAGTATCGCTTTCGTGTTATACCGGTAGGTACTCACATGACCCCTTTCACTTCTGTCTTATTGTTCTATGTGGCAGTGAGTCCCAGTGTCCTGCGGCGGTGTTTGATGACCGCTCTGCGGTCCGTTACATATGCCTTGCTGTGATCGCGCTTGGCTGGTGCCCACGTGGCGGCCGCAACCCTGCAAGCTTCTCTATGTCGCGGCTCTCAGTATGCCGCTCCGGTGTTCTGGTTTAGCAGCGGTAGTCACTTCTTGCCTAGTTGCGATCTCTTCTTGTTGATGCACCCTTCTATCAAATATTCTGTTCTTTGGGCTCTGCTTTTTCAGGTATGAGTGCCTGTCTGGAGGATTACGGCCTAAGAGCTATGCTAAGCAGCGGCCATTACTCTGTGCGGCCAAGCTTCGCCCCTACTATAATTTTTATATATGTTTAAAAATATAGATAATGCCCTTGGTAGCCATCCCTCAGTTGTTCCTAACAAACACTGTTATATTAAAATATTTTCTGATCCAATTTTATTAAAGGGACATTGACCCCAAATTTTTTTCTTTCGTGATTTAGATAGAGCATGAAATTTTAAGCAACTTTCTAATTTACTCCTATTATCAAATTTTCTTCATTCTCTTGGAATCTTTATTTGAAATGCAAGAATGTAAGTTTAGATGTTGGCCCATTTTTGGTGAACAACCTGGGTTGTTCTTGCTGATTGGTGGATAAATTGATCCACCAATAAAAAAAAGTGCTGTCCAGAGTCTGAACCAAAAAAAAGCTAGAATGTTTTTTTTTTCAAATAAAGATAGAAAGAGAACAAAGAGAAATAGATAATAGAAGTAAATTAGAAAGTTGCTTAAAATTGCATGCTCTATCTGAATCATGAAAGAAAAAAAATTGGGTTCAGTGTCCCTTTAACTTTTATCTACACATTTATTTATTTTTTTTAATCATTAAATTAACAATTCTTTTGCATTTTATATTTTTTTGTGCAACATTAGAAATAAATACTCTTGCATTATCACTATCTTATCTATATTATACAAAAGAACTTGCTCTTTGTGAAAATATATATAAAAAACTATTTAAAAAGAGGCTTTCTTGAATGGACAGTCAAGTCCAAAAAAATTTAATGTTTCAAATAGGGCATGAAATTTGAATAAACTTTCAAATTTACTTTTATCAACAATTTTGCTTTGTTCTCTTGGTATTGTTATTTGAAAGCTAAACCAAGGAAATCTCACATGATAATTTATAAGCCCTTGAAGTCTGCATGTTATCACTTTCTTTTTGATCTGCTTTGCAATATAGGAGAGACCTAGTTGATGTGAGGCATATAGATAACATTGTGATCAAGCCATGGCTTATGTCAGACATTGCACTAATTTGCTCAAATTAAAGTCAATAGATAATAAATAAAATGACATATAATCATGGCGCTTTCAAAAGATGCTTAGATACAAGGTAATCACAGAATTAAAAACTATATACATGTAAATTTAACAGTGTTGGTTATGCAAAACTGTGGAATGGTAAATAACATAATTTATGTAAGAATTTACAAGATAAATTCATTTCTTTCATATTGGCAAGAGTCCATGAGCTAGTGACGTATGGGATATACAATCCTACCAGGAGGGACAAAGTTTCCCAAACCTCAAAATGCCTATCAATACACCCATCACCACACCCACAATTCAGTTTAACGAATATCCAAGTAGTGGGGTGATAAAGAAAGGAGTAAAAAGCATCAACAAAGGAATTTGGAAATAATTGTGCTTTATACAAAAAAATCACAACCACCATAAAAAGGGTGGGCCTCATGGACTCTTGCCAATATGAAAGAAATTAATTTATCTTGTAAATTCTTACATAAATTATGTTTTCTTTCATGTAATTGGCAAGAGTCCATGAGCTAGTGACGTATGGGATATCAATACCCAAGATGTGGAACTAGAGAGGGATAAAAAAAAAAAAACAACAGCCATTTTCTGCTGAAAAAATAATCCACAACCCAAACTATAAGTTTATTCTTCAAATGACAAGAAAAACTTAAAACATCAGCAGATGAATCAAACTGAAACAGCTGCTTGAAGAACTTTTCTACCAAAAACTGCTTCTGAAGAAGCAAATACAACAAAACGGTAGAATTTAGTAAATTAATTTAAAGAAGACCAAGTTGCCGCTTGCAAATTTGATCAACTGAAGCTTCATTCTTAAAAGCCCACGAAGTGGAGACTGATCTAGTAGAATGAGCTGTAATTCTCTGAGGCGGGGCCTGACCCGACTCCAATAAGCTTGAAGAATCAAAAGCTTTAACCAAGAAGCCAAAGAAATAGCAGAAGCCCTCTGACCTTCCTAGGACCAGAAAATATAACAAATGTTCCTGAAATCTTTAGTAGCTTCAAAATAATATTTCAAAGCTCTCATCACATCCATAGAATGTAAGGATCTTTCCAAAGAATTCTTAGGCTTAGGACACAAGAAAGGGACAACAATTTCTCTACTAATGTTGTTAGAATTCACAACTTCAGGAAAAAAATTAAATAAAGTCTGCAAAACCGCCTTTCTAAATTCTAAAAGAATGCCAAGAAAATTCATAAGAAGAACACCAAGAAATGTAAGTCTTCCAAACTCGATAATAAATCTTTCTAGAGACAGATTTACGAGCTTGTAACATAGTATTAATCACTGAGTCAGAGAAACCTCTATGACTTAACACTAAGCGATCAATTTCCATACCTTAAAATTTAATGATTTGAGAACCTGATAGAAAAACGGACCTTGAAACAGTAGGTCTGGCCTTAACGGAAGTGGCCAAAGTTGGCAACAGGACATCCAAACAAGACCTGTATACCAAAACCTGTGAGGCCATGATGGAGCCACCAGCAACACAAAACGATTGTTCCATGATGATTTTGGAGATCACTCTTGGAAGAAGAACTAGAGGCGGTAAAATGTAATCAGGTTGAAAACACCAAAGAAGTGTTAGTGCACCCACTGCTTCCACCTGAAAATCCCTGGACCTGGACAGGCATCTGGGAAGTCTCATGTTTATATGAGAAAACACATCTGGGTGGAGGGACCACCCCCCTGTATGTAAAGTCTGATGGTTGAAATAATCCACCTCCTAATGTCTATACCTGGGAAATGCACCGCAGAAATTAGACAGGAGCTGGATTCCGCCCAAGCAAGTATCTGAGATACTTCTTCATAGCTTGTGGACTGTAAGTCCTACACTGGTGATTGACAAATGCCACTGTTTGTGATATTTTCTGTCTCAAAACAAATGTACGGTTCTCTCTTCAACAGAGGCCAAAACTAAAGAGCTCTGAGAATTGCATGGAATTCTAAAAAATTGATTGGTAATCTCGCCTCTTGAGATTTCCAAACCCCTTGCGCTGTCAGAGATCCCCAAACAGCTCCCCAACCTGAAAGACTTGCATCTGAAGTGAACATGGTCCAGGTTAGCCGAACAAAAGAAGCCCCTTGAACCAAACGCTGGTGATTTAACCACCACGTCAGAGAGAGTCAAATATTGGGATTTAAGGATATTAATTGTGATATCTTTGTATAATCCCTGCCCCATGGATTCAGCAAACAAAGCTGGAGAGGTCTCATGTGAAAATGAGCAAAGGGAATCGCGTCCAATGCTGCAGTCATGAGACTTAAAATTTCCATGCACATAACCACTGAAAGGAATGACTGAGACTGAAGGTGCCGACAGGCTGCAACCAATTTCAAATGTCTCTAGTATGTTAGAGACAGAGTCATGGACACTGAATCTATCTGGAAACCTAAAAAAGGTGACCCTTGTCTGAGGAATCAAGAAACATTTGGTAAATTTATCCTCCAACCATGTTTCAGAAGAAACAACACTAGTTGATTTGTGTGGGATTCTGCAGAACTTAAAGACTGAGCTAGTACCAAGATATCATCCAAATAAGGAAAGACCGCCATGCCCTGCTCTCTGGTTTCCATAAAGCAGGGCACCTAGAACCTTTAAAAAGATTATTTGAGCTAATCAAAATGGAAGAGGAATGAATTGGTAATGCTTGTCTAGAAAAGAGAATCTCAGGAACTGAAAATGATCTGAATGAATCGGAATATGAAGTTATACATCCTGCAAGTCCATTGAGGACATAAAATGTTATTGCTGAATCAAAGGCAGAATAGACCCGAAAGTCACCATTTGAAAGATGGTACTCTTACATAACGATTCAAAATTTTTAGATCCAAAAATTGGTCTGAATGAAATTTCCTTCTTTGGGACAAATTAATAGATTTGAATAAAACTCCAGACACTGTTCCTGAAAAGGAACTGGCATGACTATCCCTGAAACTCCAGGACTGAAACACACTTCAGGAAAGCCTGAGCTTAACTGGATTTGCTGGGATATGTGAGAGAAAAAAATCTTCTCACAGGAGAACTCACTCAGAATCATATTCGATACCCTTGAGAGACAATACTCTGAAACCATAGATTTTGGACAGAATTTATCCAAACATCCTTGAAAAAACCTTAATCTGCCCTCTACCAGCTGAGCTGGAATGAGAGTCGCACCTTCATGCAGACTTAGGGGCTGGATTTTGGTTTCTTAAATGCTTGGAATTATTCCATTTAATGAAGGTTTCCAATGAAAACGATTAGGAGCTTTATATTTACCCTTAGGTCTCTTATTACCTTGGAAAGAAAGAGATAGCAATCTAGACTTAAAAAGTCATATCAGCATTCCAAGAATAAAGCCACAAAACTCTTCTATCTAAAAATAGCTAAAGACATAGATCTAACATCAATCTTGATGATATAAAAAAAATGGCATCAGGAACTGATTAGTATGTTGCAGTAAGCGAACAATGCTAGATAAATCAGAATCCAATTCTTGTTGCGCTAATTCTCCAACAAAAATGTTGATGCAGCTGCAACATCAGCCAAAGAAATTGCAGACCTGAGACGACCTGAATATAAATAAGCTTTCCTTAGAAAAGATTCAAGTTTCCTATCTAAAGGAACTTAAGTACTCTCTTCCATAGGAATAGAGGTACGTTCAGCAAGATTAGAAATAGCCCCATCAACTTGAGGATCTTTTCCTAAACTCTATATTAATTGCTGGTAAAGGATACAATTTTTAAAACCTTGAAGAAGGAAAAAAAGAAGTACCCGGCTTATTCCATTCCTTATAAATCATATCAGAAATAGCATCAGGAATTGGAAAAAAACCTCTGGAGTAACCACAGGAGGTTAAAAAACAGAATTTACTAGTTCTAATATCAAGAGGACTAGTTTATACAATATCCAAAAATAATTAACACTTCTTACAAAGAACGAAAAATACTTCATTTAAAATAAATACGTAGGTTGTTAGTGTCAATATCTGAGGAAGGATCTTCTGAATCAAAAAGATCCAAAGACAGTTAGGAAGAAATTCAGGCTGCACAGTTAGGAAAATTGTAAAAAGTCCAAAAAGTCTTTTTAGTATGAATTTCTAAGTGGACAGGAACAGGAAGTTCAATTGTGACAACATATTGAAGAAAAAAGGATCCAAACTATTGAGAAATATGGTAATGATGTATATAGTGTATATTTAATAGTGATGTCGAGAACCTAAAATTTTGCGTTCGCGAACGGCGAACACGAAATTCCGCAAATGTTCGCGAACCGGGCGAACCGCCATTGACTTCAATGGGCAGGTGAATTTTAAAACCCACAGGGACTCTTTCTGGCCACAATAGTGATTGAAAAGTTGTTTCAAGGGGACTAACACCTGGACTGTGGCATGCCGGAGGGGGATCCATGGCAAAACTCCCATGGAAAATTACATAGTTGATGCAGAGTCTGGTTTTAAATCATAAAGGGCATAAATCACCTAACATTCCTAAATTGTTTGGAATAACGTGCTTTAAAACATCAGGTATGATGTTGTATCGATCATGTAGTGTAAGGGTTACGCCCGCTTCACAGTGACAGACCAAACTCCCAGTTTAATGCACTGCAAACAACCGCAAACAGTCCATTTGCACAACCACGAGATCGATAGATTTGATAGATAGATAGATAGATAGATAGATTACATAGATTAATAGATGCGATATACATTTGATAGATACAATTTACATAGATCAAAAGATGCAATATACATTTGATAGATACGAATTACATAGATCAAAAGATGCAATTTACCTTTGATACTTACGAATTACATAGATCAAAAGATGCAATATACATTTGATAGATAGGAATTACATGGATCAAAAGATGCAATATACATTTGATAGATACAAATTACATTAATAGATGCAATATACATTTGATAGATACGAATTACATAGATCAAAAGATGCAATATACATTTGATAGATATGAATTACATAGATCAATAGATGCAATATACATTTGATAGATACGAATTGCATAGATCAATAGATGCAATATACATTTGATAGATACCAATTACATAGATCAAAAGATGCAATATACATTTGATAGATACGAATTACATAGATCAAAAGATGCAATTTACATTTGATAGATACGAATTACATAGATCAAAAGATGCCTTATACATTTGATAGATATGAATTACATAGATCAAAAGATGCAATTTACATTTGATAGATATGAATTACATAGATCAAAAGATGCAATATACATTTGATAGATACGAATTACATGGATCAAAAGATGCAATATACATTTGATAGATACGAATAACATAGATCAAAAGATGCAATATACATTTGATAGATACGAATTACAGAGATCAATACATGCAATATATATTTGATTGATACGATTGATAGTTATATAGATTCGATAGATAAATAGATAGATTTGATAGATATATAATTTCCCTGACAGAGTATAACAATAAGACATGCGGTCTGGGACCCGTGGTGTGTTAAGTACTAAGTAGTACTATTCTTAGCAGTTTAATACCTGTTACTCCCACTATCGGGGGAGGTCTATATGGCCTTGATTTTCGGAACATGGAGATGGAAGAAGATGCTTGGTCTATCCTCCTACTTCAAATTTGGCCGAAACACAAGTGGCTGTCACAAAACAGTCCGGCCACGAGATCGATAGATTTGATAGATGGATCCATAGATTACATAGATCAATAGATGCAATATACTTTTGATAGATACCAATTACATAGATCAAAAGAGGCAATATACAGTTGATAGATACAAATTACATAGATCAAAAGATGCAATATACATTTGATAGATACAAATTACATAGATCAAAAGATGCAATATACATTTGATAGATACGAATTACATAGATCAAAAGATGCAATATACATTTGATAGATACGAATTACATAGATCTAAAGATGCAATATACATTTGATAGATACGAATTGCATAGATTAAGATCAATAGATGTAATTTACCTTTAATAGATATGATTTAAATAGATCAAAAGATGCAATATACATTTGATAGATACGAATTACATAGATCAATAGATGCAATATACATTTGATAGATACAAATTACATAGATCAATAGATGCAATATACATTTGATAGATATGAATTCCATAGATCAATAGATGCAATATACATTTGATAGATACAAATTGCATAGATCAATAGATGCAATATACATTTGATAGATACGATTGATAGTTAGATAGATTTGATAGATAAATAGATAATTTGAAAGATATATAATTTCCCAGGCAGAGAATTACAAAGACGTGCGGTCTGAGACCCATGGTAAGGTTACTTCCTTTTGCACAATCTGATTCTTTCAGGTATACCAGTTGCAGAGGTTCTGACCCTGCATTCTGTTACAGAGTCTGTGGGCCTGTATGCAAAGTGCTGGCCTGCCTTAAAGGAGCAGCAAGGCAGAGGGATTGATTCCTGCCTATAAGAAACCAGAGGGCACGCTACCTGCTGGAAGTGTGCAGTGAGGCATAGGGATCTATTCTTGCCTAGAAGCAGACAGGCAGAGGGTAAGCTACCTGCCTGGGAGCCCACTGAGACCAGCCCAGCTGGGGGAGATACAGCCGCTGGCTTAACCCCGGTCTCAGCCACCATAGCCCTCGTCCCACTATTTGGAGGCAGAGGGATCTATTCCTGCCAAGAAGCAGCCTGGCAGGGGGATTTATTCCTGCCTAGAAGCAGACAGGCAGAGGGGACGATACCTGCCAAGAAAGAGCTGCAGGGAAGAGAGGACACTACCTGACTGGGAGTCCACTGAGACCAGCCCAGCTGCGGGAGATACACCCGCTGGCTTGAACCCGGTCTCAGCAACTATATCTCTGGTCCCACTATCCGGTGGCCACCCCTGGGTTTGGACAGAGGAAGGGAGACCCCCTAGTGGAGTACCGCTACATCCGGGAGATGGAAAATGATGTTTTGACACCCAGTACAGGTCGTTCTCCTTCAGCCTTTTTATACGAGGGTCCCCGACCACAAACAGGCACGACAGCATGAAAGACCCCATCTGCCATGACTTACTTTTGAGCAATCGAGTACAGGTATGGCATCGATTTTAGGAACCCAGAGATAATTTTTAGGAACTGGGAGATGGAAAAAGATGCTTGGACACCCAGTACAGGTTGTTCTCCTTCAGCCTTTTTATACGAGGGTTCCCGACCCTCAACAGGCATGACAGCATGAAAGACCCCATCTGCCATGACTATTCTTAACAGTTTAATCACTGTTATGTGCCTTTTTTTTTGGTTTGGGTTTTGTAGCCACAGTGCAGCATCAGAGGCCAGAAAAAATAGGCATGTACAAATGCCTGAAAAATTAGCTATTGTTGCAGACGCTGCTGTAGCAGCGGCCAGAAAAATTTATGTTTGTTTGAAAGTTAGAAAGTACCCTAAAACATTGTGGCTTGAACCCTAGTTGGTGGCGGATAAGTCACACAAGTCATCCAGCATTCGAAGATAAAATACAGCACTGTGTGTACCATTTGTAGCCCAAAGCAGCTCATCTCATCTGGCCTTTTTTACTCTAATGTATCGCACAATGTCAGTCCCTTCAGGATCCATCCCTCATTCATTTTAATAAAGGTGAGAAAATCAAGACTTTTTTGACCTAGGCGACTTCTCTTCTCAGTGACAATACCTCCTGCTGCACTGAAGGTCCTTTCTGACAGGACACTTGAAGCAGGGCAGGCCAGAAGTTCGATTGCAAATTGGGATAGCTCAGGCCACAGGTCAAGCCTGCACACCCAGTAGTCAAGGGGTCCATCGCTCCTCAGAGTGTCGAGATCCGCAGTTAATGCTAGGTAGTCTGCTACCTGTTGGTTGAGTCTTTCTCTGAGGCTGGATTCCAAAGGGCTGTGGCGATGCATAGGAGTTAAAAAGGTCTGCATGTCCTCCATCAACAACAAGTCTGGAAAGCGTCCTGTCCTTGCCGGCGTGGTCGTGGGAGGAGGAGGATTACTTTAATTTTTTCACCTGTTAGATTCACGTTGTGCTGTGACATCACCCTTATACGCTGTGTAAATCATACTTTTTAATTTATTTTTGAACTGCTCCATCCTTTCCAACTTGTGGGAATTCGGTAACATTTCAGTCACTTTATGCTTATACCGAGGGTCTAGTAGCGTGGACACCCAGTACAGTTCGTTCTCCTTCAGCTTTTTTATACGAGTGTCCATCAAAAGGCATGACAGCATGAAAGACCCCATTTGCACAAGGTTGGATGCCGAGCTACTCATGTCCCGTTCCTCATCCTCACTGATCTCACTGAAGGTATCTTCTTCCCCCCAGCCACGTACAACACAATGGGTACCAGATAGGTGACAACAACGAGCACCCTGGGATGCCTGTTGTGCTTGGTCTTCCTCCTCCTCCTCAAAGCCACATTCCTCCTCTGACTCCTCTTCCTCACAATCCTCTTCCTGCGTTGCCGCTGGTCCAGCAAGCGATGCTGATAAGGCTGTTTCTGGTGGTGATGGAGACCACAACTCTTCCTCTTCACGCTCATCTACGGCCTGATCCAGCACTCTTCGCAGGGCACGCTCCAGGAAGAAAACAAATGGTATGATGTCGCTGATGGTGCCTTCGGTGCGACTGACTAGGTTTGTCACCTCCTCAAAAGGACGCATGAGCCTTGCGCATGAGCATCCAGTAATGTGGCAAAAAAATCCCCAGCTCCCCAGAGGCTGTCCTAGCACCCTGGTTATACAAATACTCATTAACAGCTTTTTCGTGTTGGAGCAGGCGGTCGAACATTAGGAGTGTTGAATTTGCAACATGTCGGGATGTCGCAAATCAAGCGCCTCACTGGCAGGTTGTTTCACTGCTGTATATCTGACAAGAAATGGCCACACACCTTCCTGGCCTGCTTCAGGACATCCTGTAAGCCTGGGTACTTATGCACAAAGCATTGTACAATCAGATAACACACATGTGCCATGCACGGCACATGTGTCAACTTGCCCAATTTCAATGCCGCCACCAAATTACTTCCATTGTCAGAAACCACTTTGCCAATCTCCAGTTGGTGCGGAGTCAGCCACTGATCCACCTGTGCGTTCAGGGTGGACAGGAGTGCTGCTGCGGTGTGATTCTCTGCTTTCAGGCAAGTCAACCCCAAGACGGCGTGACACTGCCATATGCGGGTTGTGGAATAGTACCTGGGGACCTGGGGGGGTGCCGTTGATGTGGAGCAAGACGCAGCAGCAGAAGAGGACTCCGCCAAGGAAGAGGTTATGGAAGAGGATGGAGTAGGAGGAGTAGAAGAGGTAGCAGCAGGCCTGCCTGCAAGTCGTGGTGGTGTCACCAACTCCTCTGCAGAGCCACGCATTCCATGCTTGTCAGCCGTCAGCAGGTTTACGTAATGCGCAGTGTAGGTGATATACCTGCCCTGACCATGCTTTGCAGACCAGCTATCAGTGGTCAGATGGACCCTTGCCCCAACACTGTGTGCCAGACATGCCATTACTTCCTTTAGCACAATCGAGTACAGGTTGGGGATTGCCTTTTGTGAAAAGAAATTTCGGCCGGGTACCTTCCACTGCGATGTCCCAATAGATACAAATTTTTTGAACGCCTCAGACTCCACCAGCTTGTATGGTAAAAGCTGCCTGACTGAGACATATCACTGTTATCTACATCCTCTGTCAATGATGGTTGTGCATCACTCATTTCTTCCAACTGATGTGTCAATAACTGCTCTGACAGATCAAGTGAAGTGGCTGTGGTGCTAGTGTTGGTGGTGGCGGCAGGTGGGCGAGTGGCACTGGTCACTTGAGAGGTGCCCGAAACTAAGCTGGAGGTGGATGGTGCATCAAGATTCCGAGCGGAAGCTGTAGAATATTGGGTGTCCTGTGTTAGCCAGTCAACTAGGTCCTCCTCAGAACTTTTCGTGTTCATGGTACGTGGCCTCTGAACACTGTGCATTATTGTAGGGTCAAAGGGAATCAAAGCACCACGACTACGACGGCACCTGCGGGGTGGCCTGCCTCTGCCTATTATTTTTTTTTTTCAATGTAGACTTACAGTAGTATTAAACAAAATATGAGTGGTGCCACTGTGCAAGTGGGCACATAATAAGCTGTAAGCCTGACACAAAAAAGCAGACTGATGTTTCACAATCCAAAAAGTTTATTTTTTTTAAATGTACACTTACACTACAATTAAACAAGATATGAGTGGTGACACTGGGCAAGTGGGCACAGTATACACTGTGAGCCTGACACAAAAAAGCAGACTGATGTTTCACAGTCAAATTTTTTTTTTAAATATTTACACTACTGTTACAACAAATATGAGTGGTGCCACTAACTTGGCAAGTGGGTGTGGCACACACGCTGGCAGGCAGGCAACTGCAATAAGATTACACTAGCAGACTGATGTTTCACAGTCAAATTTTTTTTTTTAAATATTTACACTACGGTTACAACAAATATGAGTGGTGCCACTAACTTGGCAAGTGGGCCTGGCACACACGCTGGCAGGCAGGCAACTGCAATAAGATTACACTAGCAGACTGATATTTCACAGTCAAAAAAGTTTTTTTTTTTAAATATTTACACTACTGTTATAACAAATATGATTGGTGGCACTACTTGGCAAGTGGGCCTGGCACACACGCTGGCAGGCAGGCAACTGCAATTAGATTACACTAGCAAACTGATGTTTCACAGCCAAAAAAGTTTTTTTTAAAAATATTTACACTAATGTTACAACAAATATGAGTGGTGCCACTAACTTGGCAAGTGGGCCTGGCACACACGCTGGCAGGCAGGCAACTGCAATTAGATTACACTAGAAGACTGATGTTTCACAGTCAAAAAAGTTTTTTTTTTAAATATTTACACTACTGTTATAAAAAAAATATGATTGGTGGCACTAGTTGGCAAGTTGGCCTGGCACACACACTGGCAGGCAGGCAGGCAACTGCAATTAGATTACACTAGCAGACTGATGTTTCACAGTCAAAAAAGTTTTTTTTAACCCCTTAATGACCACAGCACTTTTCCATTTTCTGTCCGTTTGGGACCAAGGCTATTTTTACATTTTTGCGGCGTTTGTGTTTAGCTGTAATTTTCCACTTACTCATTTACTCTACCCACACATATTATATACCGTTTTTCTCGCCATTAAATAGACTTTCTAAAGATTCCATTATTTTCATCATATCTTATAATTTACTATAAAAAAATTATAAAATATGAGGAAAAAATGGAAAAAAACACACCTTTTCTAACTTTGACCCCCAAAATCTGTTACACATCTACAACCACCAAAAAACACCCATGCTAAATAGTTTCTAAATTTTGTCCTGAGTTTAGAAATACCCAATGTTTACATGTTCTTTGCTTTTTTTGCAAGTTATAGGGCCATAAATACAAGTAGCACTTTGCTATTTCCAAACCACTTTTCTTTAAAAATTAGCGCTAGTTACGTTGGGACACTGATATCTTTCAGGAATCCCTGAATATCCATTGACATGTATATATATTTTTTTAGAAGACATCCCAAAGTATTGATCTAGGCCCATTTTAGTATATTTCATGCCACCATTTCACTGCCAAATGTGATCAAATAAAAAAAATTGTTCACTTTCTCACAAATTTTTTCACAAACTTTAGGTTTCTCACTGAAATTATTTACAAACAACTTATGCAATTATGAAATAAATGGTTGTAAATGCTTCTCTTGGATCCCCTTTGTTCATAAATAGCAGAGATATATGGCTTTGGCTTTGCTTTTTGGTCCTCTCTGCATCGGATGGCTACTAAGGGTTATTGCAGGATGCCTCGATATCGAGGCATCACTGCAATAACCGGAAAGCAGCTGGAAGCGAGCAGGATCGCTTCCAGCTGCTTTACACACCGAGGACGTGCAGGGTACGTCCTTGGTCGTTAAGGGTATTTTTTTAGAGGACGTACCCTGCACGTCCTCGGTCGTTAAGGGGTTAAATATTTACACTACTGTTACAACAAATATGAGTGGTGCCACTAACTTGGCAAGTGCACACACGCTGACAGGCAGGCAACTGCAATAAGATCACATTAGCAGACTGATGTTTCACAGTCAAAAAAGTTTTTTTTTTTAAATATTTACACTACTGTTATAACAAATATGATTGGTGGCACTACTTGGCAAGTGGGCCTGGCACACACGCTGGCAGGCAGGAAACTGCAATTAGATTACACTAGCAGACTGATGTAAAAGTTTGTTTTTTTTAATTTACACTAATGTTACACCAGATATGACTGGTGGCACTGAGGAAGTAGGCACAGTATATGCTGTGACAGGCTGGCAGTGGCAGGCTGGCCTGGCAACTGAAATTAGATTACACTAGCAGACTGATGTAAAAGTTTTTTTTTAAAAAAAATTACACTAATATTACAACAGATATGAGTGGTGGCACTGAGGAAGTAGGCACAGTATATGCTGTGAGCCTGACACACAGGCTGGCAGTGGCAGGCTGGCCTGGCAACTGAAATTAGATTACACTAGCAGAATGATGTAAAAGTTTTTTTTTTTTAAAAAATGTACACTAATGTTACACCAGATATGACTGGTGGCACAGAGGAAGTAGACACAGTATATGCTGTGACAGGCTGGCAGTGGCAGGCTGGCCTGACAACTGAAATTAGATTAAACTAGCAGACTGATGTAAAAAAAATTTTTTTTTAAAATGTACACTAATGTTACACCAGATATGACTGGTGGCACTGGGGAAGTAGACACAGTATATGCTGTGAGCCTGACACACGGGCTGGCAGTGGCAGGCTGGCCTGGCAACTGAAATTAGATTACACTAGCAGAATGATGTAAAAGTTTTTTTTTAAAAAATTTACACTAATGTTACACCAGATATTAGTGGTGGCACTGAGGAAGTAGGCACAGTATATGCTGTGAGCCTGACACACAGGCTGGCAGTGGCAGGCTGGCCTGGCAACTGAAATTAGATTACACTAGCAGACTGATGTTTCACAGTCAAAAAATTTTTTTTTAAAAAATATTTACACTACTGTTACAACAAATATGAGTGGTGCCACTAACTTGGCAAGTGGGCCTGGCACACACGCTGGCTGGCAGGCAGGCAACTGCAATAAGATTACACTAGCAGACTGATGTTTCACAGTCAAAAAAGTTTTTTTTTTAAATATTTACACTACTGTTATAAAAAAATATGATTGGTGGCACTAGGTGGCAAGTTGGCCTGGCACACATGCTGGCAGGCAGGCAGGCAACTGCAATTAGATTACACTAGCAGACTGATGTTTCACAGTCAAAAAATTCTTTTTAAAATATTTACACTACTTTTACAACAAATATGAGTGGTGCCACTAACTTGGCAAGTGCACACACGCTGGCAGGCAGGCAACTGCAATAAGATCACATTAGCAGACTGATGTTTCACAGTCAAAAACGTTTTTTTTTTTTTAAATATTTACACTACTGTTATAACAAATATGATTGGTGGCACTACTTGGCAAGTGGGCCTGGCACACATGCTGGCAGGCAGGAAACTGCAATTAGATTACACTAGCAGACTGATGTAAAAGTTTTTTTTTTTTAAATTTACACTAATGGTACACCAGATATGACTGGTGGCACTGAGGAAGTAGGCACAGTATATGCTGTGACAGGCTGGCAGTGGCAGGCTGGCCTGGCAACTGAAATTAGATTACACTAGCAGACTGATGTAAAAGTTTTTTTTTTTTAAAAAATTACACTAATATTACAACAGATATGAGTGGTGGCACTGAGGAAGTAGGCACAGTATATGCTGTGAGTCTGACACACAGTCTGGCAGTGGCAGGCTGGCCTGGCAACTGAAATTAGATTAAACTAGCAGACTGATGTAAAAGTTTTTTTAAAAAAAAATGTACACTAATGTTACACCAGATATGACTGGTGGCACTGAGGAAGTAGGCACAGTATATGCTGTGAGCCTGAAACACAGGCTGGCAGTGGCAGGCTGGCCTGGCAACTGAAATTAGATTACACTAGCAGAATGATGTAAAAGTTTTTTTTTAAAAAATTTACACTAATGTTACACCAGATATTAGTGGTGGCACTGAGGAAGTAGGCACAGTATATGCTGTGAGCCTGACACACAGGCCGGCAGTGGCAGGCTGGCCTGGCAACTGAAATTAGATTACACTAGCAGACTGATGTTTCACAGTCAAAAAAGTTTTTTAAAAAAATATTTACACTACTGTTACAACAAATATGAGTGGTGCCACTAACTTGGCAAGTGGGCCTGGCACACACGCTGGCTGGCAGGCAGGCAACTGCAATAAGATTACACTAGCAGACTGATGTTTCACAGTCAAAAAAGTTTTTTTATTAAATATTTATACTACTGTTACAACAAATATGAGTGGTGTGACTAACTTGGCAAGTGGGCCTGGCACACACACTGGCAGTCAGGCAGGCAGGCAACTGCAATTAGATTACACTAGCAGACTGATGTTTCACAGTCAAAAAAGTTTTTTTAAAAATATTTACACTACTGTTATAACAAATATGATTGGTGGCAATAGTTGGCAAGTGGGCCTGGCACACACACTGGCAGGCAGGCAACTGCAATTAGATTACACTAGCAGACTGATGTTTCACAGTCAAAAAAGTTTTTTTTAATATTTACACTACTGTTATAACAAATATGATTGGTGGCACTAGTTGGCAAGTGGGCCTGGCACACACTCTGGCAGGCAGGAAACTGCAATTAGATTACACTAGCAGACTGATGTTTCACAGTCAAAAAAGTTTTTTTTAAATATTTACACTATTGTTACAACAAATATGAGTGGTGCCACCAACTTGGCAAGTAGGCCTGGCACTCACGCTGGCAGGCAGGCAACTGCAATTAGATTACAACAGCAGACTGATGTTTCACAGTCAAAAAAGTTTTTTTATTAAATATTTACACTACTGTTACAACAAATATGAGTGGTGCCACTAACTTGGCAAATGGGCCTGGCACTCACACTGGCAGGCAGGCAGGCAAGCAACTGAAATTAGATTACACTAGCAGACTGATGTAAAAGTTTTTTTTAAAAAAATTACACTAATGTTACACCAGATATGAGTGGTGGCAAAGAGGAAGTAGGCACAGTATATGCTGTGAGCCTGACACACAGGCTGGCAGTGGCAGGCTGGCCTGGCAACTGATATTAGATTAAACTAGCAGACTGATGTAAAAGTTTTTTTTTTTTTAAAATTACACTAATGTTACACCAGATATGACTGGTGGCACTGAGGAAGTAGGCACAGTATATGCTGTGAGCCTGACACACATGCTGGCAGTGGCAGGCTGGCCTGGCAACTAAAATTAGATTACACTAGCAGAATGATGTAAAAGTTTTTTTGTTTTTTTTAAATTACACTAATGTTACACCAGATATGAGTGGTGGCACTGAGCAAGTAGGCACAGTATATGCTGTGAGCCTGACACACAGGCTGGCAGTGGCAGGCTGGCCTGGCAACTGAAATTAGATTACACTAGCAGACTGATGTTACAACAAATATGAGTGGTGCCACTAATTTGGCAAGTGGGTCTGGCACACATGCTGGCAGGCAGGCAACTGCAATAAGATTACACTAGCAGACTAATGTTTCACTGTCAAAAAAGTTTTTTTATTAAATATTTACACTACTGTTACCACAAATATGAGTGGTGTGACTAACTTTGCAAGTGGGCATGGCACACACACTGGCAGGCAGACAGGCAACTGCAATTAGATTACACTAGCAGACTGATGTTTCACAGTCAAAAATGTTTTTTTTTTTAAATATTTACACTACTGTTATAACAAATATGATTGGTGGCACTACTTGGCAAGTGGGCCTGGCACACACGCTGGCAGGCAGGCAACTGCAATTAGATTACACTAGCAAACTGATGTTTCACAGCCAAAAAAGTTTTTTTTTAAAATATTTACACTAATGTTACAACAAATATGAGTGGTGCCACTAACTTGGCAAGTGGGCCTGGCACAAACGCTGGCAGGCAGGCAACTGCAATTAGATTACACTAGAAGACTGATGTTTCACAGTCAAAAAAGTTTTTTTTTTAAATATTTACACTACTGTTATAAAAAAAATATGATTGGTGGCACTAGTTGGCAAGTTGGCCTGGCACACACACTGGCAGGCAGGCAGGCAACTGCAATTAGATTACACTAGCAGACTGATGTTTCACAGTCAAAAAAGTTTTTTTTAACCCCTTAATGACCACAGCACTTTTCCATTTTCTGTCCGTTTGGGACCAAGGCTATTTTTACATTTTTGCGGCGTTTGTGTTTAGCTGTAATTTTCCACTTACTCATTTACTCTACCCACACATATTATATACCGTTTTTCTCGCCATTAAATAGACTTTCTAAAGATTCCATTATTTTCATCATATCTTATAATTTACTATAAAAAAATTATAAAATATGAGGAAAAAATGGAAAAAAACACACCTTTTCTAACTTTGACCCCCAAAATCTGTTACACATCTACAACCACCAAAAAACACCCATGCTAAATAGTTTCTAAATTTTGTCCTGAGTTTAGAAATACCCAATGTTTACATGTTCTTTGCTTTTTTTGCAAGTTATAGGGCCATAAATACAAGTAGCACTTTGCTATTTCCAAACCACTTTTCTTTAAAAATTAGCGCTAGTTACGTTGGGACACTGATATCTTTCAGGAATCCCTGAATATCCATTGACATGTATATATATTTTTTTAGAAGACATCCCAAAGTATTGATCTAGGCCCATTTTAGTATATTTCATGCCACCATTTCACTGCCAAATGTGATCAAATAAAAAAAATTGTTCACTTTCTCACAAATTTTTTCACAAACTTTAGGTTTCTCACTGAAATTATTTACAAACAACTTATGCAATTATGAAATAAATGGTTGTAAATGCTTCTCTTGGATCCCCTTTGTTCATAAATAGCAGAGATATATGGCTTTGGCTTTGCTTTTTGGTCCTCTCTGCATCGGATGGCTACTAAGGGTTATTGCAGGATGCCTCGATATCGAGGCATCCTGCAATAACCGGAAAGCAGCTGGAAGCGAGCAGGATCGCTTCCAGCTGCTTTACACACCGAGGACGTGCAGGGTACGTCCTTGGTCGTTAAGGGTATTTTTTTAGAGGACGTACCCTGCACGTCCTCGGTCGTTAAGGGGTTAAATATTTACACTACTGTTACAACAAATATGAGTGGTGCCACTAACTTGGCAAGTGCACACACGCTGACAGGCAGGCAACTGCAATAAGATCACATTAGCAGACTGATGTTTCACAGTCAAAAAAGTTTTTTTTTTTAAATATTTACACTACTGTTATAACAAATATGATTGGTGGCACTACTTGGCAAGTGGGCCTGGCACACACGCTGGCAGGCAGGAAACTGCAATTAGATTACACTAGCAGACTGATGTAAAAGTTTTTTTTTTTAAATTTACACTAATGTTACACCAGATATGACTGGTGGCACTGAGGAAGTAGGCACAGTATATGCTGTGACAGGCTGGCAGTGGCAGGCTGGCCTGGCAACTGAAATTAGATTACACTAGCAGACTGATGTAAAAGTTTTTTTTTAAAAAAAATTACACTAATATTACAACAGATATGAGTGGTGGCACTGAGGAAGTAGGCACAGTATATGCTGTGAGCCTGACACACAGGCTGGCAGTGGCAGGCTGGCCTGGCAACTGAAATTAGATTACACTAGCAGAATGATGTAAAAGTTTTTTTTTTTTAAAAATGTACACTAATGTTACACCAGATATGACTGGTGGCACTGAGGAAGTAGACACAGTATATGCTGTGACAGGCTGGCAGTGGCAGGCTGGCCTGACAACTGAAAGTAGATTAAACTAGCAGACTGATGTAAAAAAAATTTTTTTTTAAATGTACACTAATGTTACACCAGATATGACTGGTGGCACTGGGGAAGTAGACACAGTATATGCTGTGAGCCTGACACACAGGCTGGCAGTGGCAGGCTGGCCTGGCAACTGAAATTAGATTACACTAGCAGAATGATGTAAAAGTTTTTTTTTAAAAAATTTACACTAATGTTACACCAGATATTAGTGGTGGCACTGAGGAAGTAGGCACAGTATATGCTGTGAGCCTGACACACAGGCTGGCAGTGGCAGGCTGGCCTGGCAACTGAAATTAGATTACACTAGCAGACTGATGTTTCACAGTCAAAAAATTTTTTTAAAAAAAATATTTACACTACTGTTACAACAAATATGAGTGGTGCCACTAACTTGGCAAGTGGGCCTGGCACACACGCTGGCTGGCAGGCAGGCAACTGCAATAAGATTACACTAGCAGACTGATGTTTCACAGTCAAAAAAGTTTTTTTTTTAAATATTTACACTACTGTTATAAAAAAATATGATTGGTGGCACTAGGTGGCAAGTTGGCCTGGCACACATGCTGACAGGCAGGCAGGCAACTGCAATTAGATTACACTAGCAGACTGATGTTTCACAGTCAAAAAATTCTTTTTAAAATATTTACACTACTTTTACAACAAATATGAGTGGTGCCACTAACTTGGCAAGTGCACACAAGCTGGCAGGCAGGCAACTGCAATAAGATCACATTAGCAGACTGATGTTTCACAGTCAAAAACGTTTTTTTTTTTAAATATTTACACTACTGTTATAACAAATATGATTGGTGGCACTACTTGGCAAGTGGGCCTGGCACACATGCTGGCAGGCAGGAAACTGCAATTAGATTACACTAGCAGACTGATGTAAAAGTTTTTTTTTTTAAAATTTACACTAATGTTACACCAGATATGACTGGTGGCACTGAGGAAGTAGGCACAGTATATGCTGTGACAGGCTGGCAGTGGCAGGCTGGCCTGGCAACTGAAATTAGATTACACTAGCAGACTGATGTAAAAGTTTTTTTTTTTTTAAAAATTACACTAATATTACAACAGATATGAGTGGTGGCACTGAGGAAGTAGGCACAGTATATGCTGTGAGTCTGACACACAGTCTGGCAGTGGCAGGCTGGCCTGGCAACTGAAATTAGATTAAACTAGCAGACTGATGTAAAAGTTTTTTTTAAAAAAAAATGTACACTAATGTTACACCAGATATGACTGGTGGCACTGAGGAAGTAGGCACAGTATATGCTGTGAGCCTGAAACACAGGCTGGCAGTGGCAGGCTGGCCTGGCAACTGAAATTAGATTACACTAGCAGAATGATGTAAAAGTTTTTTTTTTTAAATTTACACTAATGTTACACCAGATATTAGTGGTGGCACTGAGGAAGTAGGCACAGTATATGCTGTGAGCCTGACACACAGGCCGGCAGTGGCAGGCTGGCCTGGCAACTGAAATTAGATTACACTAGCAGACTGATGTTTCACAGTCAAAAAAGTTTTTTAAAAAAATATTTACACTACTGTTACAACAAATATGAGTGGTGCCACTAACTTGGCAAGTGGGCCTGGCACACACGCTGGCTGGCAGGCAGGCAACTGCAATAAGATTACACTAGCAGACTGATGTTTCACAGTCAAAAAATTTTTTTATTAAATATTTATACTACTGTTACAACAAATATGAGTGGTGTGACTAACTTGGCAAGTGGGCCTGGCACACACACTGGCAGTCAGGCAGGCAGGCAACTGCAATTAGATTACACTAGCAGACTGATGTTTCACAGTCAAAAAAGTTTTTTTAAAAATATTTACACTACTGTTATAACAAATATGATTGGTGGCAATAGTTGGCAAGTGGGCCTGGCACACACACTGGCAGGCAGGCAACTGCAATTAGATTACACTAGCAGACTGATGTTTCACAGTCAAAAAAGTTTTTTTTAATATTTACACTACTGTTATAACAAATATGATTGGTGGCACTAGTTGGCAAGTGGGCCTGGCACACACTCTGGCAGGCAGGAAACTGCAATTAGATTACACTAGCAGACTGATGTTTCACAGTCAAAAAAGTTTTTTTTAAATATTTACACTATTGTTACAACAAATATGAGTGGTGCCACCAACTTGGCAAGTAGGCCTGGCACTCACGCTGGCAGGCAGGCAACTGCAATTAGATTACAACAGCAGACTGATGTTTCACAGTCAAAAAAGTTTTTTTATTAAATATTTACACTACTGTTACAACAAATATGAGTGGTGCCACTAACTTGGCAAATGGGCCTGGCACTCACACTGGCAGGCAGGCAGGCAAGCAACTGAAATTAGATTACACTAGCAGACTGATGTAAAAGTTTTTTTTTAAAAAATTACACTAATGTTACACCAGATATGAGTGGTGGCACAGAGGAAGTAGGCACAGTATATGCTGTGAGCCTGACACACAGGCTGGCAGTGGCAGGCTGGCCTGGCAACTGATATTAGATTAAACTAGCAGACTGATGTAAAAGTTTTTTTTTAAAAAATTACACTAATGTTACACCAGATATGAGTGGTGGCACAGAGGAAGTAGGCACAGTATATGCTGTGAGCCTGACACACAGGCCGGCAGTGGCAGGCTGGCCTGGCAACTGAAATTAGATTACACTAGCAGACTGATGTTTCACAGTCAAAAAAGTTTTTTAAAAAAATATTTACACTACTGTTACAACAAATATGAGTGGTGCCACTAACTTGGCAAGTGGGCCTGGCACACACGCTGGCTGGCAGGCAGGCAACTGCAATAAGATTACACTAGCAGACTGATGTTTCACAGTCAAAAAATTTTTTTATTAAATATTTATACTACTGTTACAACAAATATGAGTGGTGTGACTAACTTGGCAAGTGGGCCTGGCACACACACTGGCAGTCAGGCAGGCAGGCAACTGCAATTAGATTACACTAGCAGACTGATGTTTCACAGTCAAAAAAGTTTTTTTAAAAATATTTACACTACTGTTATAACAAATATGATTGGTGGCAATAGTTGGCAAGTGGGCCTGGCACACACACTGGCAGGCAGGCAACTGCAATTAGATTACACTAGCAGACTGATGTTTCACAGTCAAAAAAGTTTTTTTTAATATTTACACTACTGTTATAACAAATATGATTGGTGGCACTAGTTGGCAAGTGGGCCTGGCACACACTCTGGCAGGCAGGAAACTGCAATTAGATTACACTAGCAGACTGATGTTTCACAGTCAAAAAAGTTTTTTTTAAATATTTACACTATTGTTACAACAAATATGAGTGGTGCCACCAACTTGGCAAGTAGGCCTGGCACTCACGCTGGCAGGCAGGCAACTGCAATTAGATTACAACAGCAGACTGATGTTTCACAGTCAAAAAAGTTTTTTTATTAAATATTTACACTACTGTTACAACAAATATGAGTGGTGCCACTAACTTGGCAAATGGGCCTGGCACTCACACTGGCAGGCAGGCAGGCAAGCAACTGAAATTAGATTACACTAGCAGACTGATGTAAAAGTTTTTTTTTAAAAAATTACACTAATGTTACACCAGATATGAGTGGTGGCACAGAGGAAGTAGGCACAGTATATGCTGTGAGCCTGACACACAGGCTGGCAGTGGCAGGCTGGCCTGGCAACTGATATTAGATTAAACTAGCAGACTGATGTAAAAGTTTTTTTTTTTTAAAATTACACTAATGTTACACCAGATATGACTGGTGGCACTGAGGAAGTAGGCACAGTATATGCTGTGAGCCTGACACACATGCTGGCAGTGGCAGGCTGGCCTGGCAACTAAAATTAGATTACACTAGCAGAATGATGTAAAAGTTTTTTTGTTTTTTTTAAATTACACTAATGTTACACCAGATATGAGTGGTGGCACTGAGCAAGTAGGCACAGTATATGCTGTGAGCCTGACACACAGGCTGGCAGTGGCAGGCTGGCCTGGCAACTGAAATTAGATTACACTAGCAGACTGATGTTACAACAAATATGAGTGGTGCCACTAATTTGGCAAGTGGGTCTGGCACACATGCTGGCAGGCAGGCAACTGCAATAAGATTACACTAGCAGACTAATGTTTCACTGTCAAAAAAGTTTTTTTATTAAATATTTACACTACTGTTACCACAAATATGAGTGGTGTGACTAACTTTGCAAGTGGGCATGGCACACACACTGGCAGGCAGACAGGCAACTGCAATTAGATTACACTAGCAGACTGATGTTTCACAGTCAAAAATGTTTTTTTTTTTAAAATATTTACACTACTGTTATAACAAATATGATTGGTGGCACTACTTGGCAAGTGGGCCTGGCACACACGCTGGCAGGCAGGCAACTGCAATTAGATTACACTAGCAAACTGATGTTTCACAGCCAAAAAAGTTTTTTTTTAAAATATTTACACTAATGTTACAACAAATATGAGTGGTGCCACTAACTTGGCAAGTGGGCCTGGCACAAACGCTGGCAGGCAGGCAACTGCAATTAGATTACACTAGAAGACTGATGTTTCACAGTCAAAAAAGTTTTTTTTTTAAATATTTACACTACTGTTATAAAAAAAATATGATTGGTGGCACTAGTTGGCAAGTTGGCCTGGCACACACACTGGCAGGCAGGCAGGCAACTGCAATTAGATTACACTAGCAGACTGATGTTTCACAGTCAAAAAAGTTTTTTTTAACCCCTTAATGACCACAGCACTTTTCCATTTTCTGTCCGTTTTGGACCAAGGCTATTTTTACATTTTTGCGGCGTTTGTGTTTAGCTGTAATTTTCCACTTACTCATTTACTCTACCCACACATATTATATACCGTTTTTCTCGCCATTAAATAGACTTTCTAAAGATTCCATTATTTTCATCATATCTTATAATTTACTATAAAAAAATTATAAAATATGAGGAAAAAATGGAAAAAAACACACCTTTTCTAACTTTGACCCCCAAAATCTGTTACACATCTACAACCACCAAAAAACACCCATGCTAAATAGTTTCTAAATTTTGTCCTGAGTTTAGAAATACCCAATGTTTACATGTTCTTTGCTTTTTTTGCAAGTTATAGGGCCATAAATACAAGTAGCACTTTGCTATTTCCAAACCACTTTTCTTTAAAAATTAGCGCTAGTTACGTTGGGACACTGATATCTTTCAGGAATCCCTGAATATCCATGACATGTATATATATTTTTTTAGAAGACATCCCAAAGTATTGATCTAGGCCCATTTTAGTATATTTCATGCCACCATTTCACTGCCAAATGTGATCAAATAAAAAAAATTGTTCACTTTCTCACAAATTTTTTCACAAACTTTAGGTTTCTCACTGAAATTATTTACAAACAACTTATGCAATTATGAAATAAATGGTTGTAAATGCTTCTCTTGGATCCCCTTTGTTCATAAATAGCAGAGATATATGGCTTTGGCTTTGCTTTTTGGTCCTCTCTGCATCGGATGGCTACTAAGGGTTATTGCAGGATGCCTCGATATCGAGGCATCACTGCAATAACCGGAAAGCAGCTGGAAGCGAGCAGGATCGCTTCCAGCTGCTTTACACACCGAGGACGTGCAGGGTACGTCCTTGGTCGTTAAGGGTATTTTTTTAGAGGACGTACCCTGCACGTCCTCGGTCGTTAAGGGGTTAAATATTTACACTACTGTTACAACAAATATGAGTGGTGCCACTAACTTGGCAAGTGCACACACACTGGCAGGCAGGCAACTGCAATAAGATCACATTAGCAGACTGATGTTTCACAGTCAAAAAAGTTTTTTTTTTTAAATATTTACACTACTGTTATAACAAATATGATTGGTGGCACTACTTGGCAAGTGGGCCTGGCACACACGCTGGCAGGCAGGAAACTGCAATTAGATTACACTAGCAGACTGATGTAAAAGTTTTTTTTTTTTAATTTACACTAATGTTACACCAGATATGACTGGTGGCACTGAGGAAGTAGGCACAGTATATGCTGTGACAGGCTGGCAGTGGCAGGCTGGCCTGGCAACTGAAATTAGATTACACTAGCAGACTGATGTAAAAGTTTTTTTTTAAAAAAAATTACACTAATATTACAACAGATATGAGTGGTGGCACTGAGGAAGTAGGCACAGTATATGCTGTGAGCCTGACACACAGGCTGGCAGTGGCAGGCTGGCCTGGCAACTGAAATTAGATTACACTAGCAGAATGATGTAAAAGTTTTTTTTTAAAAAAAATGTACACTAATGTTACACCAGATATGACTGGTGGCACTGGGGAAGTAGACACAGTATATGCTGTGACAGGCTGGCAGTGGCAGGCTGGCCTGACAACTGAAATTAGATTAAACTAGCAGACTGATGTAAAAGTTTTTTTTTTTTTAAAATGTACACTAATGTTACACCAGATATGACTGGTGGCACTGGGGAAGTAGACACAGTATATGCTGTGAGCCTGACACACAGGCTGGCAGTGGCAGGCTGGCCTGGCAACTGAAATTAGAATACACTAGCAGAATGATGTAAAAGTTTTTTTTTAAAAAATTTACACTAATGTTACACCAGATATTAGTGGTGGCACTGAGGAAGTAGGCACAGTATATGCTGTGAGCCTGACACACAGGCTGGCAGTGGCAGGCTGGCCTGGCAACTGAAATTAGATTACACTAGCAGACTGATGTTTCACAGTCAAATAAAATTTTAAAAAAATATTTACACTACTGTTACAACAAATATGAGTGGTGCCACTAACTTGGCAAGTGGGCCTGGCACACACGCTGGCTGGCAGGCAGGCAACTGCAATAAGATTACACTAGCAGACTGATGTTTCACAGTCAAAAAAGTTTTTTTTTTAAAAATTTACACTACTGTTATAAAAAAATATGATTGGTGGCACTAGGTGGCAAGTTGGCCTTGCACACACGCTGGCAGGCAGGCAGGCAACTGCAATTAGATTACACTAGCAGACTGATGTTTCACAGTCAAAAAATTATTTTTAAAATATTTACACTACTTTTACAACAAATATGAGTGGTGCCACTAACTTGGCAAGTGCACACACGCTGGCAGGCAGGCAACTGCAATAAGATCACATTAGCAGACTGATGTTTCACAGTCAAAAAAGTTTTTTTTTTAAAATATTTACACTACTGTTATAACAAATATGATTGGTGGCACTACTTGGCAAGTGGGCCTGGCACACATGCTGGCAGGCAGGAAACTGCAATTAGATTACACTAGCAGACTGATGTAAAAGTTTTTTTTTTTTAAATTTACACTAATGTTACACCAGATATGACTGGTGGCACTGAGGAAGTAGGCACAGTATATGCTGTGACAGGCTGGCAGTGGCAGGCTGGCCTGGCAACTGAAATTAGATTACACTAGCAGACTGATGTAAAAGTTTTTTTTTTTTAAAAATTACACTAATATTACAACAGATATGAGTGGTGGCACTGAGGAAGTAGGCACAGTATATGCTGTGAGTCTGACACACAGTCTGGCAGTGGCAGGCTGGCCTGGCAACTGAAATTAGATTAAACTAGCAGACTGATGTAAAAGTTTTTTTTAAAAAAAATGTACACTAATGTTACACCAGATATGACTGGTGGCACTGAGGAAGTAGGCACAGTATATGCTGTGAGCCTGAAACACAGGCTGGCAGTGGCAGGCTGGCCTGGCAACTGAAATTAGATTACACTAGCAGAATGATATAAAAGTTTTTTTTTAAAAAATTTACACTAATGTTACACCAGATATTAGTGGTGGCACTGAGGAAGTAGGCACAGTATATGCTGTGAGCCTGACACACAGGCCGGCAGTGGCAGGCTGGCCTGGCAACTGAAATTAGATTACACTAGCAGACTGATGTTTCACAGTCAAAAAAGTTTTTTAAAAAAATATTTACACTACTGTTACAACAAATATGAGTGGTGCCACTAACTTGGCAAGTGGGCCTGGCACACACGCTGGCTGGCAGGCAGGCAACTGCAATAAGATTACACTAGCAGACTGATGTTTCACAGTCAAAAAAGTTTTTTTATTAAATATTTATACTACTGTTACAACAAATATGAGTGGTGTGACTAACTTGGCAAGTGGGCCTGGCACACACACTGGCAGTCAGGCAGGCAGGCAACTGCAATTAGATTACACTAGCAGACTGATGTTTCACAGTCAAAAAAGTTTTTTTAAAAATATTTACACTACTGTTATAACAAATATGATTGGTGGCAATAGTTGGCAAGTGGGCCTGGCACACACACTGGCAGGCAGGCAACTGCAATTAGATTACACTAGCAGACTGATGTTTCACAGTCAAAAAAGTTTTTTTTAATATTTACACTACTGTTATAACAAATATGATTGGTGGCACTAGTTGGCAAGTGGGCCTGGCACACACTCTGGCAGGCAGGAAACTGCAATTAGATTACACTAGCAGACTGATGTTTCACAGTCAAAAAAGTTTTTTTTAAATATTTACACTATTGTTACAACAAATATGAGTGGTGCCACCAACTTGGCAAGTAGGCCTGGCACTCACGCTGGCAGGCAGGCAACTGCAATTAGATTACAACAGCAGACTGATGTTTCACAGTCAAAAAAGTTTTTTTATTAAATATTTACACTACTGTTACAACAAATATGAGTGGTGCCACTAACTTGGCAAATGGGCCTGGCACTCACACTGGCAGGCAGGCAGGCAAGCAACTGCAATTAGATTACACTAGCAGACTGATGTAAAAGTTTTTTTTTTTAAAAATTACACTAATGTTACACCAGATATGAGTGGTGGCACAGAGGAAGTAGGCACAGTATATGCTGTGAGCCTGACACACAGGCTGGCAGTGGCAGGCTGGCCTGGCAACTGATATTAGATTAAACTAGCAGACTGATGTAAAAGTTTTTTTTTTAAAAAATTACACTAATGTTACACCAGATATGACTGGTGGCACTGAGGAAGTAGGCACAGTATATGCTGTGAGTCTGACACACATGCTGGCAGTGGCAGGCTGGCCTGGCAACTAAAATTAGATTACACTAGCAGAATGATGTAAAAGTTTTTTTTTTTTTTAAATTACACTAATGTTACACCAGATATGAGTGGTGGCACTGAGCAAGTAGGCACAGTATATGCTGTGAGCCTGACACACAGGCTGGCAGTGGCAGGCTGGCCTGGCAGCTGAAATTAGATTACACTAGCAGACTGATGTTACAACAAATATGAGTGGTGCCACTAATTTGGCAAGTGGGTCTGGCACACATGCTGGCAGGCAGGCAACTGCAATAAGATTACACTAGCAGACTAATGTTTCACTGTCAAAAAAGTTTTTTTATTAAATATTTACACTACTGTTACCACAAATATGAGTGGTGTGACTAACTTTGCAAGTGGGCATGGCACACACACTGGCAGGCAGACAGGCAACTGCAATTAGATTACACTAGCAGACTGATGTTTCACAGTCAAAAATGTTTTTTTTTTTAAAAATATTTACACTACTGTTATAACAAATATGATTGGTGGCACTACTTGGCAAGTGGGCCTGGCACACATGCTGGCAGGCAGGAAACTGCAATTAGATTACACTAGCAGGCTGATGTTTCACAGTCAAAAAAGTGTTTTTTAAAATATGTACACTACTGTTACAACAAATATGAGTGGTGCCACTAACTTGGCAAGTGGGCCTGGCACACACACTGGCAGGCATGCAACTGCAATTAGATTACACTAGCAGACTGATGTTTCACAGTCAATTTTTTTTTTTAAATATTTACACTACTGTTATAACAAATATGATTGGTGGCACTAGTTGGCAAGTGGGCCTGGCACACACACTGGCAGGCAGGCAACTGCAATTAGATTACACTAGCAGACTGATGTTTAACAGTCAAAAAAGTTTTTTTTTTTAAATATTTACACTACTGTTATAACAAATATGATTGGTGGCACTACTTGGCAAGTGGGCCTGGCACACATGCTGACAGGCAGGAAACTGCAATTAGATTACACTAGCAGGCTGATGTTTCACAGTCAAAAAAGTGTTTTTTAAAATATGTACACTACTGTTACAACAAATATGAGTGGTGCCACTAACTTGGCAAGTGGGCCTGGCACACACACTGGCAGGCAGGCAGGCACCTGCAATTAGATTACACTAGCAGACTGATGTTTCACAGTCAAATTTTTTTTTTTTAAAATATTTACACTACTGTTATAACAAATATGATTGGTGGCACTTAGTAAGTGGGCCTGGCACACACGCTGGCAGGCAGGCAACTGCAATTAGATTACACTAGCAGACTGATGTTTCTCAGTCAAAAAAGTTTTTATTTTAAATATTTACACTACTGTTATAACAAATATGATTGGTGGCACTACTTGGCAAGTGGGACTGGCACACACGCTGGCAGGCAGGCAAATGCAATTAGATTACACTAGCAGACTGATGTTTCACAGTCAAAAAAGTTTTTTTAAAAAAATATTTACACTACTGTTATAACAAATATGATTGGTGGCACTACTTGGCAAGTGGGCCTGGCACACACGCTGGCAGGCAGGCAACTGCAATTAGATTACACTAGCAGACTGATGTTTCACAGTCAAAAAAGTTTTTTTTTTAAATATTTACACTACTGTTACAACAAATATGAGTGGAGCCACTAACTTTGCAAGTGAGCCTGGCACACACGCTGGCAGGCATGCAGGCAACTGCAATAAGATTACACTAGCAGACTGATGTTTCACAGTCAAAAAAGATTTTTTATTAAATATTTACACTACTGTTACAACAAATATGAGTGGTGCGACTAACTTGGCAAGTGGGCCTGGCATACATGCTGGCAGGCATGCAGGCAACTGCTATTAGATTACACTAGCAGACTGATGTTTCACATTCAAAAAAGTTTTTTTTTTAAATATTTATACTACTGTTATAACAAATATGATTGGTGGCACTAGTTTGCAAGTGGGCCTGGCACACACGCTGGCAGGCAGGCAACTGCAATTAGATTACACTAGCAGACTGATGTTTCACAGTCCAAAAAGTTTTTTTTTTAAATATTTACACTACTATTATAACAAATATGATTGGTGGCACTAGTTGGCAAGTGGGCCTGGCACACACACTGGCAGGCAGGAAACTGCAATTAGATTACACTAGCAGACTGATGTTTCACAGTCAAAAAAAGTTTTTTATTAAATATTTACACTACTGTTACATCAAATATGAGTGGTGCCACCAACTTGGCAAGTGGGCCTGGCACACACACTGGCAGGCAGGCAACTGCAATTAGATTACAACAGCAGACTGATGTTTCACAGTCAAAAAAGTTTTTTTATTAAATATTTACACTACTGTTACAACAAATATGAGTGGTGCCACTAACTTGGCAAGTGGGCCTGGCACACACACTGGCAGGCAACTGCAATTAGATTACACTAGCAGACTGATGTTTCACAGTCAAAAAAGTTTTTTTAAAATATTTACACTACTGTTATAACAAATATGATTGGTGGCACTTAGCATGTGGGCCTGGCACACACGCTGGCAGGCAGGCAACTGCAATTAGATTACACTAGCTGACTGATGTTTCACAGTCCAAAAAGTTTTTTTTAAAATATTTACACTACTGTTATAACAAATATGATTGGTGGCACTAGTTGGCAAGTTGGCCTGGCACACATGCTAGCAGGCAGGCAACTGCAATTAGATTACACTAGCAGACGGATGTAAAAGTTTTTTCTTTTTAAAAATTACACTAATGTTACACCAGATATGACTGGTGGCACTGAGGAAGTAGGCACAGTATATGCCGTGAGCCTGACACACAGGCTGGCAGTGGCAGGCTGGCCTGGCAACTGAAATTAGATTACACTAGCAGACTGATGTAAAAGTTTTTTTTTTTTAATTTACACTAATGTTACACCAGATATGACTGGTGGCACTGAGCAATTAGACACAGTATATGCTGTGAGCCTGACACACGCTGACAGGCAGGCAAATGCAATTAGATTAGACATGTGCAATTCGGTTCGGTCTGAATCAAAATTCGGACGATTTTGCCAAATTCGGAATTCGGATCGTTTCGAATTTCGGAATTGTGGCAGTGCCGAATCTACCGAATAAATCCGAATCGATTCAAATTTATTCGGATGGATTCGGATGGCCATGTATTACACTAGTATTGTACAGTATACTAGTGTAATACACAGTAAATCCCACTTAACAGTGCCGAAATTCCGAACCGAATTTCACACGAATCCGAAAGAATCCGAGTGAATCCGAAACAAATTCATTCGATTTCTTCCGAATTCGAATCGATCTGAACCGAAATTCGAATCGGTCCGAATCGATCCGAACCGAACCAAATTTTTCGCGGCTGCACATGTCTAAATTAGATTACAAAGAAAAAACAGAAAAAAAAAGACTGATGTTCTAGCCCTAAAAAGGGCTTTTTGTGGTGCTGTCCTTACAGCAGAGATCAGATGAGTCCTTCAGGACTGTAGTGGACACTGAATACACTAGCCTAGCTATCAATTTCCCTATAAAATCATCAGCAGCAGCACTATCCCTCCTCTCACTAAGAATGCAGGATCAGAATGAATCTAAAATGGCTGCTTCCCAGGAGCTGGGAGGGTGTGGGAGGGAGTGTCTGCTGCTGATTGGCTGAAATGTGTCTGCAGACTGTGAGATACAGGGTCAAAGTTTACTCAATGATGATGAATAGGGGGCGGATCGAACATCGCATATGTTCGCCCGCCGCGGCGAACGTGAACAAGCTATGATCGCCGGGAATTGTTCTCCGGCGAACTGTTTGCGACATCACTAATGTTCGCCCGCCGAGGCGAACGTGACATCACTACTTATGAATCAACCAGTAGGCTTCTTTCCCATAGACTATAGTGTTTAAAAGTGCATATACAGCGCCAACATCCAAACAGATACAAGCTCCCAAAGTGAGACCCCTAAAAACTCAAAAAAACTAAAAAAAAAAACTAAAATGAATATAAATACAGAAAGAGGGAGCACCAGTTATAGGCTAATGTATCAGAATAACAGAATAATATTAAAATATTAAAATACATTTTATTGCATTCACATAAACTGTTATAAGTAGTCACTGCTCGAGTTTACATATAGGGTACGCCTATTTTCAACTACATTTATATTCATATTAGCGTTATTGCACTATGTGATTTTTGTTTTTCGCAGGTACTGCAATTTTTGGATCCTATTGGATTTCTTATTCACTGTTTTCACTTGATCCACTTTTCTCCAATTTTTATTTTTATTTTTTATTTTTATTTTTATCATATATATTTTAAATAACCATCTTTATTTTTATTTTTGATTTCTTGGATACCCCATCATACACAAAGGATTAATTGGATTCACAAGGGCACCGGATCTGTTACACAGGATATTTGTTAAGGATATCATCACTCATTAAGACTTTTTATATCATTTGGGACTTTTAATACACATTTTTTTGTGTTTATATGTTTTGGTATTCCCCTCTCTCCTGAGGGGCACTTACTCTATTGTTTTTAACTATTTTTTAATTGTTTTCAATCTAATTGTTAAATGTACATAGGGTACCCTAGTTTATGTGAAAGCAATAAATGTATTTTAATATTTTAATATTATTCTGTTATTCTGATACATTAGCCTATAGCTGGCGCTCTCTCTATCTGTATTTATTTTCTTTCCCATAGACTAGTGGAAGTTATCCTTATGAATCAACCAGTGAGCTTCTTTCACATGGACTGGCTGTTTACACACATGCACTAATGGATGTTTTTTTGCTTAAAGGGACAGTCTATTCCAGAATTTTTATCTTTTAAAAATAAAGATAATGGGGTCTATTTACTATGGTGCGAGCGGACATGATCCGATATAGCCGCCTCTTGCAGATTTGCGGCCGCTAGCAGGGGGTGTCAATCAACCCGATCATATTCAATTGGGTTGATATCTGTCTGCCGCCTCAGAGCAGGTGGACAGTTTACAGAGCAGCGGCCTTTCACGGGGCATCAAGCTCCATACAGACCTTGATAAATATGCCCCAATACCTTTATTACCCATTCCACAGTTTTGCATAACCATCACATTAATATACTTTTTACCTCTGTAATTACCTTGTATCTAAGCCTCTGCAGACTGCCGCCTTATTTCAGTTCTATTGACAGACATGTATTTTAGCCTATCAGTGCTGGCTTCTAGGTTACTCCACGGGCATGAGCACAATGTTATCTATATGGCACACATGAACTAACACTCTCTAGCTGTGCAAAAACTGTTAAATGCATTCAGATAAGAGGTCACCTTTAAGGGCTTAAACATTAGCATATGAGTATACCGGGGTTTAGCTTTCAACTAAGAATACCAAGAGAATAAAGCAAACATGCCCTATCTGAATCATGAAAATGGAATTTTGACTAGACTGTCCCTTTAAAATAAAACTTTATTTTTTTTTCTTATTTCTTATGCTTATATGAATGTCACTGTCTACCCATAGACCTATGCATATAAATATAAATATACCCCATAGTCTCACAAAAATATAGATTAGATTATTAATTATTTGTACATACAAGCATATTCTTGGATGTTTATTATGAGTTGGTCACAAGTAACAGGCACAAAACAAGACATATAACATAGGGTCAAGGTTTCTTTTAAATCTTCTATGTAGCTGACATTTAAAAGAAAAAGGGGGTAAGGTTATTGAGTGCATCATTCTCCTAAACACAAGTAGTGAAATCACTCTATCTCCAATTTATATTAAATGTTGATGAAGATTGAGAATTCACCGTGGGGTAGATTTACCAATGTCTGTCCGACATGATACGCTGTCTGCATTTATCATTATACAAGCAGTTCACCAGAACTGCTTTTTGCAATGCTGCCCCCTGCAGATTCGTGGCCAATTGGCCGCTAGCAGGGGTGTCAATCAGCCCGATCGTATAGGATCGGGAGGATTGATATCCGCAGCCTCAGAGGCAGCGGGCAAGTTATGGAGCAGCGGTCTTTAGACCGCTGCTTCATAACTGCTGTTTCCAGTGAGCCTTAAGGCTTGCGCGGAAACAAGGGGTACAAGGCCCTTTCAGCCCTTGTTAAAGCTACCCCCATATATAGACTAATGTAAATAAATGGATGTTTAAAATATTCTTATTTCTTATGCTTGTATGATTGTCACTGTCTACCCATAGACCTATGCAAATTATCTTTATCAATCAACCAATAGGCTTCTTTCCCATAGACTAGCTGTTTACACACATGCACTTCCATATCCCAGTTTCCATGTCTAAATGACATTTATAATGTTGGCATTTTTGCTCTTTTCTTAAGTCCACCTATACACGTTATTTACCATTTTTTTATTTGTTATACTCTATATGGGTAAAATAACAACACATATGAATCTAATTCTGGAAACTGGGGTGTGTGAAATAGGGCCATTGTCACAGTGATCACATTACCATGGGGCAATTTCTTGTACATCAAAGGACTGCCTAAAATCTGAGGCATCCAGTGATTTCCCACTGACACCAGCAAGCATTGCAGCATGCTAGTACCTAGGCTTCAATAATGTTTGCAATTGCTGTGACTGTCTATCACAACAACTGTAAACATAAAGTAACAGTCATACTTGACTGTTACTGAAGTGTTGCTGGATAGCCTTATGTTAAAGGGACATTAAACACTAAATACATGCTAGATAGAATGATGCATTCAAAGAAAAGATTAGTCCATGACTAACATGTAGATGTATTTTCTAAAGTTTCATTAGTTGTTTAAAAAGTGACAAAATAAGTGTAAAGTTTTAGTGTCTATAAAACACTTGGAGCTGCCATGTTGTAACTTGTGTTATCTTCTCTGCTGTGGCCAATTAGGGTCAGTTATAAATAGGTCACTAGAGTGTGCAGCCAATGATTGTGCTGGATTTAACAGTGTTCTGCACTTCCATTTCTAACAGGAACTGAAAAGCTCACAATTTCAGAATGGAATTACAGGCAAAGAGGACAAAATAAATAATGAAAGTATATTTCAGAGTTGTTTTATTATATACAATTTATCATTTTATATTACCATCTCAAAGTGTTTAATGTCCCTTTAAGGCATCAAGCAATAACATGAAATACGTGCTAGTCTTGTGTATCTATAGAGGTACCCCTGATCTTCACTACTTGCAGGCATATGATCACTGGGACATGTTTTCCTACAGCCCTTTAATGGTCGCTGTCAGGGTACAGCGGTCATCCTTAATGGCTAAAGTGGTGGCATCATACCATGTACGGCTGCACCTGCTAAGGGGTTAACAGCTATTCTCATGCAAAAAATATAAATCTTAACATGTTGCAATAGTCATCTTTCAAAAGCATGATAGAATTTTAGTTTTTGTTTTGTTTAATAGTCTTTTTATTTTTTTCCTCAACAGCCATGAAAAGTAATTTCTTTACTAGTAAGGAGCACTGTCAGTTACAGTTAAAAGTGAACAACACAATTATAACATCTAAATAAAAAATAAAATTAAAAGAAAAAAGTATAAAAGAAAAGACAACTATTAAATATGAAAATATACTTAACAAAATTTAAACTTGGTGGAAAAAAAAATGTAATAAATAAAAAAAAAAAAAAAACGTTATTTAGCAGTTTAAATGCTTCTAATGGGCTTAAGCAGATTGCTTTTTCCTTGGGGTTTGCAAAAAAAAAAAAAAAATGCCCCCAACTCAGTTATGATAGTGCAGGGTTCTTAAGACTAAGGGGTCAATTAATCAAGCTGAAGGCTCGCCGGAAACAGATGTTATGAAGCAGCGGTCTAAAGACTGCTGCTCCATAACCTGTCCGCCTGCTCTGAGGTCGAATTTGATTGGGTTGATTGACACCCCCTGCTAGCGGCCGCAAATCTGCAGGGGGCAGCATTGCACCAGCAGTTCACGAGAACTGCTGGTGCAATGATAAATGCAGAGCATATGCTGTCGGCATTTATCGATGTGCAGCGGACATGATCCGCTATATTGGATCATGTCTGCTCGCACCATAGTAAATAGGCCCCTAAGGGGCTGATTTATGAAAGTGCGAGCGGACATGATACGATGTAGAGTATCATGTCCGCCGCACATCGAAAAATGCCAACAGCATACGCTATTGTCATTTATCATTGCACAAGCAGTTCTTGTGACCTGCTTGTGCAATGCCGCCCCCTGCAGATTCACTGCCAATCGGCTGTTAGCAGGGGGTTTCAATCAGCCCGATCGTATAGGATCGGGTGGATTGATGTCCGCAGCCTCAGAGTAGGTGGACCAGTTATGGAGCAGTGGCCTTTAGACCATTGCTTCATAACTGCTGTTTCTGGAGAGCCTGAAGGCTTGTGCGGAAACAGGGGCATCAAGCTCTATTCGGAAATTGATAATTCTGCTCCTATGGGTCGCGGCCCATTACTGGGTTGCAACCCCATGTTTACTGGGTCTCAATAATATATATTAGAGTGTGGTGTGTGTGTTGTATGAGAGTGTGATGTGTATGTGTGGTGTGTGTAGTGTGTGTGTTGTATGAGTGTGTGTGTGTATGGTGTGTGGTATGAGAGTGTGGTGTGTGTGTTGTATGAGATTGTGAGTTCTGTGTGTTGTTTGAGAGTGTGTCTTTGTGTATTGTATGAGAATGTGTAGTATGTTTGTGTGTTGTATGAGAGTGTGTGTGGTGTATAAGAATGTGTGTCTCTATGGTATGAAAGTGTGTGTTATTACTTTTTACAACACTTCCAAGTTTAACTACAATCAACACATTTTAGACAATTTGACAAAACATGTGCCTATCTTGTATATTACTTAGAAATTATTTGAATTTTTCAAATCAAGCATAAAAACAGGGTTGCATAGGTATGTGGTATCATTGTACTGGTTCTTGGGGAAAAAGTTGGAAAAACCCTGTGTTAGTGGATACATGTACAGCAGGAGAGAGTTGCTGCATGTACAAATGAGCACAGGGTTCTTTAAATCACAGGTCGAGACACATTACTGGGTTGCAAAACCAAGGTTACACGGTCGCAATGAGATATATGAGAGCATGGTGTGTGTGCTGTATGAAATTGTGTGTGTGTGTGTGTTGTATGAGAGTGTGGTGTTTGTATGTGTTGTATGAGAGTGTGGTGTGTATGTGTGTTGTATGTGAGTGTGAGTGTGTGTGGTGTGTGTTGTATGAGAGTGTGGCATTTGTATGTGTTGTATGAGAGTGTGGTGTTTATGTGTGTTGTATTTGAGTGTGTGTTTGTGGTGTGTGTGTTGTATGCGAGTGTGGTGTGTATGTGTCTTGTATAAGAGTGTGTGTTTGTGTGTATTGTATGAGAGTGTGTGTTTTTACATTTTAAAACACTTTCAAGTTTAACTACTATCAAGAATAAAGTATGCAAACATTTTAGTCACTGACAAAAATTGCAGCTATCTTGTTGTATATTACTTAGAAATAATTAGAAATTTTCAGATCAAGCATTAAAATAGGGTTGTGAATTTAAGTCATATCATTGTACTGGGGTCTTAGGAACAAAGTTTGAAGAATCCTGCTTTAAAATATGGGGGTTCATTAGTATCAAAAGAGTGAATTAAGCTGATAATTACAATTGGATATAAATAATATAAATCCAGGGAGGGAATTCCACTCCAGACGTCCATGACACTACCCCAAATAATTTCAGAAAAATAAGTAGAACCACATGCGAGGTAGTTTGAAGTGAGAATTTTTAATGAATCATAGTAACGACAGCATACAGGGTTGCATAAGCTCACAATGCATACATCCTATGCGTTTCATGCTGTAAGGCACTTTGCATAATTGTATGCCTGTCTAACTTTCACTAAAATATTGTAAGCACATTGACTGAACAATTCCTCCACACAAAAATGTTACCATTATGTTTAATTAAAATGTTGGAAAATAATACATGCCCCTTACCTTGCTATGTTACATGAGATGCAAAGAGAATTGTTAAAATGCAAGATATTTTTTTGCCATCCAGATAACTTTGATATCATTAAATGCTTTGACAAAAGAAGACCTTGATACATTTTCAGTATTTTTCATAATGGAGAACATTATCCTAATATTTGCAGAGCACTTATTTTTAAAATGTATTTATATAATGAAACATTTAGGGCTAGATTACAAGTGGAGCACTAATTTATCCGTGCCTACAAACGGGCAAATTTGCCTATTTCTGGGCGCGTGATAAATAATCAGCCATTACAAGCGGCCGGTTACTGCTAGTGCGAGCTCGCGGTAGCAATTAGCGCTTATAAAATAATAGATCTCTGGATTATTTTATATATGTGCCCCAAGGGTTATTTTACTTTTTTCTTTTCTTTTTTTAAATTGGCATTAAAAAAATAAATAAATAAAAGAAATCTGCACTTAGCAGTTTTGGGGGCTAAGATCGGCAGCTGTGGGGTGTTTGAAAAATAATGGCACTGAAAAGTGCCTTTACATTGCGGTTTATGGGAACTGTGTGTCCCCAGTAAATATATATATGTATATGCTTATATACATATATGTTTATGTGTTAATATGTGTATATTCACATATTAACACACAAATATATATCCATATAATCATATACATTTATATTTATACTTTGCTGCCATAGCTGCGCTACTTACCCCATTCCCTGCACGAGGTTCTCATGTCATGTCTTACAGCATGAGAATGAGGATCCCATAGGAGCTTATGGCCTAGATTTGGAGTTTTGTCGGTAACGACCCGCGTAGCTAACGCCGGCTTTTTTCTGGCCGCACCATAAAAATAACTCTGGTATTGAGAGTCCACATAAAGGCTGCGTTAGGCTCCAAAAAAGGAGCGTAGAGCATTTTTAACGCAGCTTCAACTCTCGATACCAGCGGTGCTTACGGACGCGGCCAGCCTCAAAAACGTGCTTGTGCACGATTCCCCCATAGGAAACAATGGGGCTGTTTGAGCTGAAAAAAAAACTAACATCTGCAAAAAAGCCGCGTTCAGATCCTAACGCAGCCCCATTGTTTGCTATGGGGAAACACTTCCTACGTCTGCACTTAACACTCTAACATGTACCCCGAGTCTAAACACCCCTAACCTTATACTTATTAACCCCTAATCTGCCGCCCCCGCTATCGCTGACCCCTGCATATTATTTTTAACCCCTAATCTGCCGCTCCGTAAACCGCCGCTACTTACATTATCCTTATGTACCCCTAATCTGCTGTCCCTAACACCGCCGACCCCTATATTATATTTATTAACCCCTAATCTGCCCCCCACAACGTCGCCTCCACCTAACTACACTTATTAACCCCTAATCTGCCGAGCGGACCTGAGCGCTACTATAATAAAGTTATTAACCCCTAATCCGCCTCACTAACCCTATAATAAATAGTATTAACCCCTAATCTGCCCTCCCTAACATCACCGACACCTAACTTCAAACATTAACCCCTAATCTGCCGACCGGAGCTCACCGCTACTATAATAAATGTATTAACCCCTAAAGCTAAGTCTAACCCTAACACTAACACCCCCCCTAAGTTAAATATAATTTTTTCTAACGAAATTAATTAACTCTTATTAAATAAATTATTCCTATTTAAAGCTAAATACTTACCTGTAAAATAAATCCTAATATAGCTACAATATAAATTATAATTACATTGTAGCTATTTTAGGATTAATATTTATTTTACAGGCAACTTTGTAATTATTTTAACCAGGTACAATAGCTATTAAATAGTTAAGAACTATTTAATAGTTACCTAGTTAAAATAATTACAAAATTACCTGTCAAATAAATCCTAACCTAAGTTACAATTAAACCTAACACTATACTATCATTAAATTAATTAAATAAAATACCTACAATTACCTACAATTAAACCTAACACTACACTATCAATAAATAAATTAAATACAATTCCTACAAATAACTACAATGAAATAAACTAACTAAAGTACAAAAAATAAAAAAGAACTAAGTTACAAAAAATAAAAAAATATTTACAAACATAAGAAAAATATTACAACAATTTTAAACTAATTACACCTACTCTAAGCCCCCTAATAAAATAACAAAGACCCCCAAAATAACAAAATGCCCTACCCTATTCTAAATTACTACATTTCAAAGCTCTTTTACCTTACCAGCCCTGAACAGGGCCCTTTGCGGGGCATGCCCCAAGAAATTCAGCTCTTTTGCCTGTAAAAAAAAACATACAATACCCCCCCCAACATTACAACCCACCACCCACATACCCCTAATCTAACCCAAACCCCCCTTAAATAAACCTAACACTAAGCCCCTGAAGATCTTCCTACCTTGTCTTCACCCTACCAGGTTCACCGATCCGTCCTGAAGAGCTCCTCCGATGTCCTGATTCAAGCCCAAGCGGGGGGCTGAAGAGGTCCATGATCCGGCTGAAGTCTTCATCCAAGCGGGAGCTGAAGAGGTCCATGATCCGGATGAAGTCTTCATCCAAGCGGGAGCTGAAGAGGTCTATGATCCGGATAAAGTCTTCTATCAACGGCATCTTCAATCTTCTTTCTTCCGGATCCATCTTGCAGACCTCCGACGCGGAACATCCTCTTCTCCCGACGCCTACTAGCCGAATGACGGTTCCTTTAAGGGACGTCATCCAAGATGGCGTCCCTCGAATTCCGATTGGCTGATAGGATTCTATCAGCCAATCGGAATTAAGGTAGGAATATTCTGATTGGCTGATGGAATCAGCCAATCAGAATCAAGTTCAATCCGATTGGCAGATTCGATCGGTCAATCAGATTGAGCTTGCATTCTATTGGCTGTTCCGATCAGCCAATAGAATGCGAGCGCAATCTGATTGGCTGATTGGATCAGCCAATCGGATTGATCTTGATTCTGATTGGCTGATTCCATCAGCCAATCAGAATATTCCTACCTTAATTCCGATTGGCTGATAGAATCCTATCAGCCAATCAGAATTCAAGGGACGCCATCTTGGATGACGTCCCTTAAAGGAACCGTCATTCGGCTAGTAGGCGTCGGGAGAAGAGGATGTTCCGCGTCGGAGGTCTGCAAGATGGATCCGGAAGAAAGAAGATTGAAGATGCTGTTGATAGAAGACTTTATCCGGATCATGGACCTTTTCAGCTCCCGCTTGGATGAAGACTTCAGCCGGATCATGGACCTCTTCAGCCCCCCACTTGGGCTTGGATCAGGACATCAGAGGTGTTCTTCAGGATGGATCGGTGAACCTGGTAGGGTGAAGACAAGGTAGGATGATCTTCAGGGGCTTAGTGTTAGGTTTATTTAAGGGGGGTTTGGGTTAGATTAGGGGTATGTGGGTGGTGGGTTGTAATGTGGGGGGGGGGTATTGTATGTTTTTTTTTACAGGCAAAAGAGCTGAATTTCTTGGGGCATGCCCCGCAAAGGGCCCTGTTCAGGGCTGGTAAGGTAAAAGAGCTTTGAAATGTAGTAATTTAGAATAGGGTAGGGCATTTTGTTATTTTGGGGGTCTTTGTTATTTTATTAGGGGGCTTAGAGTAGGTGTAATTAGTTTAAAATTGTTGTAATATTTTTCTTATGTTTGTAAATAATTTTTTATTTTTTGTAACTTAGTTCTTTTTTATTTTTTGTACTTTAGTTAGTTTATTTCATTGTAGTTATTTGTAGGAATTGTATTTAATTTATTTATTGATAGTGTAGTGTTAGGTTTAATTGTAGGTAATTGTAGGTATTTTATTTAATTAATTTAATGATAGTATAGTGTTAGGTTTAATTGTAACTTAGGTTAGGATTTATTTGACAGGTAATTTTGTAATTATTTTGACTAGGTAACTATTAAATAGTTCTTAACTATTTAATAGCTATTGTACCTGGTTAAAATAATTACAAAGTTGCCTGTAAAATAAATATTAATCCTAAAATAGCTACAATGTAATTATAATTTATATTGTAGCTATATTAGGATTTATTTTACAGGTAAGTATTTAGCTTTAAATAGGAATAATTTATTTAATAAGAGTTAATTAATTTCGTTAGATAAAAATTATATTTAACTTAGGGGGTGTTAGTGTTAGGGTTAGACTTAGCTTTAGGGGTTAATACATTTATTATAGTAGCGGTGAGCTCCGGTTGGCAGATTAGGGGTTAACGTTTGAAGTTAGGTGTCGGCGATGTTAGGGAGGGCAGATTAGGGGTTAATACTATTTATTATAGGGTTAGTGATGCGGATTAGGGGTTAATAACTTTATAATAGTAGCGGTGCGGTCCGCTCGGCAGATTAGGGGTTAATAAGTGTAGGCAGGTGGAGGCGACGTTGTGGGGGGCAGATTAGGGGTTAATAAATATAATACAGGGGTCGGCGGTGTTAGGGGCAGCAGATTAGGGGTACATAAGTATAACGTAGGTGGCGGTCGGCAGATGCAGCGATGTGGGGGGGCCTCAGTTTAGGGGTACATAGGTAGTTTATGGGTGTTAGTGTACTTTAGAGTACAGTAGTTAAGAGCTTTATGAACCGGCGTTAGCCCAGAAAGCTCTTAACTACTGACTTTTTTCCTGCAGCTGGAGTTTTGTCGTTAGATGTCTAACGTTCACTTCAGCCACGACTCTAAATACCGGAGTTAGAAAGATCCCATTGAAAAGATAGGATACGCAATTGACGTAAGGGGATCTGCGGTATGGAAAAGTCGCGGCTGAAAAGTGAGCGTTAGACCCTATTTTGAGTGACTCCAAATACCGGAGTTAGCCTAAAACCAGCGTTAGGAGCCTCTAACGCTGGTTTTCACGGCTAACGCCAAACTCCAAATCTAGGCCTATGGAAGCTCGCTCTCTGTTAACTTGTAATACCGTGCACTGGTATTACTAGATGGAAAGCTAATATTGCTTTTGTGCAAGCGATATTTAGCTCTCCACTTTTAATCTAGCCCTTAATAAGATCACAGATTTGTTTATTTCACAAAAATCTTTTCTAGTATCGCTTTCTAGTAGCTTTATCACATTAGTTTCGTTCAACATGGTGCATTAGAGAGTTAGCACACAATACGCAGGGTTAACATCCTGAACAGATTTATTAGGGTATAGGGCTGCAGTTATGTGGTTAACAGAGGGGCCACAGGTGCAGTGGTCTGAACTGATGTGGGTATGTGGCTCACACAAGAGTTGTAGTGGCCAGGTTGGGAGATCTTAGGTCTGAGGTCTGATGTGGGTATATAGCTGACAAATGGGCTGCAGAGACGTGGGTCTGATTTGAGTTTGAAGTATGGAGCTGAAAAAGTGTTACAGAGACGGGTCTTATCTGATCAATGTGGGTATGGAAATTTGGGGTCAGAGATCTGGTTTTAGGACTAACGTAGATATGGGCCTTTAATAGGGGCTACAGTGCCTGGAATCTGATTTGAATATGAATTAGAATGCCATCTACTTCCCCTGATCACCTGCTAGTTATGCAGTATTTTTTTGGAGGGCCCCTGATAGTCTTGGACAACTTTGCCAACATGGACCACAGCAGGGGGGCACATGCTCCCTCCTGCATATTAACTGCATATAACTGTGCACCCTTGCAATATTTATATGACCCACCAGTACCCACCAATAGTTACTCACTCCTTGCAGTACCCTGGGCTCTTAACACAATGCTGACAGTAAGTGAAAAAAATGCCCAAAATAAGCCCGTACTGTAACATTATGTTGCTTGGGGTATGTTTATTTATTTTCTTTTTTTTGTGCACCCTTTGAAAAAAATTCCTGCTGATACCCATGCCTGAAACTCGTTTCCAGGTCGCCTGGAAACGGCAGTTAAGAAGCAGCGGTCATAAGACCACTGCTCCTTAACTTGTCTGCCACATTTTAGGTGGCGGACTGCAATCATCCTGATCAGATATAATCTGGATGATTGACACCCCCTGCTTGCAGAAGATTGGCCGTGAATGTGCAGGGGGTGGCACTGCATGAGTATTTCACAAGGAATGCTTGTACAATGTTAAATGCAGACGGCGTATGCTGTCGGCATTTAGTGATGTCAGGCAGACCTGCTTTGCTATAGTGAATCATGTCGGCCCGACATTTGGAAAATGTACCCCATGTCTGTAATTAACCTTAACTGAGAGTTACCACCTGCCATTAAACCCATAACTACCAAATGTTTTTGCCGCCCCCCCACTACCAGATCCAACTCACATCTCAGCCCGCTAGCCATCAGCCAGATATGTCATTAAATAGATTTCATCTCCAGGATAGTAGTGGTGAGTTTTGCCCAATTCCAAAAGGATTCTGCTGCAAAGGGCCTTGCAAAAGGGCCAAATTAGGCAGTGAGGCACCATAACCTTCACAGAAGGTAGGGAAAATTGCTTTTCTTATAATTGTATAACACTACATTGTGACAGGTGCTCGCATCAGCATTATAGTCATGTTCACTCTCATTGTGGAACTTTTCAAAAGCTCTGTTGCCATTTGTCAATAAGGTCTGGTGGATGTTATATACATAAGAGAGTAGCCTTTTAAACAGCAAGAAGGAATAGATTCTGTTTAATAGGGTGTGTTTGCATTAGTTACACTGTCACAGCAGTCTGGCTTTCAGGTTATGTGCTTCATTGGAAAGTGATGTGTTCATCCCCTTAATATTGTGGTGTACTGTACTGTACTTTGATGAAGCTCATGTGTGCATGCGTGTGGTGTGCATGCATATGATTGTGTGTATGTGTAGTGTGTGTATGTGGAGTATGTGTAGTGTGTGTATGTGTAGTGTGTGTATGTGGAGTATGTGTAGTGTGTGTATGTGTAGTATGTGTAGTGTGTGTATGTGTAGTGTGTGTATGTGGAGTATGTGTAGTGTGAGTATGTGGAGTATGTGTAGTGTGTGTATGTGTAGTGTGTGTATGTGGAGTATGTGTAGTGTGTGTATGTGGAGTATGTGTAGTGCGTGTATGTGTAGTGTGTGTATGTGTAGTGTGTGGAGTATGTGTAGTGTGTGTGTGTGGAGTATGTGTAGTGTGTGTTTGTGGAGTATGTGTAGTGTGTGTGTGTGTGTGTGTGTGGTGTGCGTGCATATGATTGTGTGTGTGGTGTGCGTGCATATGATTGTGTGTGTATGTGTAGTGTCCATGCATATGAGTGTGTGTATGTGGTGTATGTGTAGTGTGTGTTGTGTGCATGCCTATGAGTGTGTATGTGTGTGTTTGTGGTGTGTGTGCATATGAGTGTGTGCATGTGTAGTGTGCGTGCATTTGAGTGTGTGTATGTGTGGTGTGCATGCATATGAATGTGTGTATGTGTTGTATGTGTGGTGTGCATGCAAATGAATGTGTGTATGTGTGGTGTGCATGCATATGACTGTGGGTATGTGTGGTGTGAGTATATGTAGTTTGTGTATCTGTGGTGTGTGTGCCTATGATTGTGTGTATATATATATAGTGTGCCTGCATATGAGTGTGTTTGTGTGTATGGGAGGGCCATTTTGCCTTAAAATGCCCGGGCCTATTTTTGGTCCCAGTCCGGCCCTGGCCCCACCTACAATATAATTGGGATGCATTGGGTAATTAGATTGCACCTTAGTTAGGCTAGTTGGGCTAAATGTGGGGGTGACAATTGTCCCTACCTCTTGCTATGCCTTCCTGCCTATACATGTCCTAGACAAGTTAGCCGCACCCCAAAGTAACAAAGGCATGTCCCAAACTATGTAACTGCCCCCAGCAACACACCAAACTCCATCCATGGAACATTCAAGACTCCATCTCCTCCCACCCATGGAATGCAAAAGGCTCCAGCCAAAAGCCTCCTTGGTTCAGTCCCCAACCTACCGGCTTCATACATGGAGCTCTGCTGTTTTTTTGCCACCGCTGACAAATTTGTATTTTTAGAGCAGCCTCTGATTAAGAAAAATGAGACATCAAGTGAACACAAACTGTACATTAGCAGTTTTAGGTATGAAGCAACTAGCGCCCGCTCAATGATGACCCTTAGCTAAGGAGAATTGGCACCTAGCTGCCAATGAGAGAATTGTTGTAAGGTTAGTAAGCTCCAAAGTGCCAAAGCTAGCAAGGCTGGGTCTAAATAATCGACCGTGTGTATTACAAAACCGTATCATTTTAATCATACATTAGAAATACAGTCTAAAATTCAACATAAATACATGGATCCATGTTCATAAAAATAATACAATATTTTAAAATACAATTTAAAAATAATCATACAATATTAATAAAAGTATACAATGATACAAAGTAGATTGCAACAAATAATCTCGATTATGATCTAGGGACACTTGATCTACTAAAGATGTACTATTAAAGTGAAGTGCGATCAATAATGTTGCAACTATATGTTTAAAACAATTGGTGTAACTTGTCTTCGCAATTAAGTGTTGCAACTATGTGTTTAACACAATTAATGTATCTTGTATTTGCAACTATGTATTTAACACAGTTGGTGCATCTTTGATGTGAAGTGGTTCTGTGGGTGGGGTGCGTGAAGTACGGTGTGGTTGATTTGCAACTGTGTGTTTAATAGAGAATTAATGCGTTAAAAATGACAAAAAAGGGAAATGAATATGAAAGAATTAATATGAAAAAATTGAAATAATTAAATGAACAATACGTGAACACTAATTGTAGTATGCTGGAAAAACAAATGTTGTTGGTGCAAAAATAAACTTAAGGATGCAAGTGTAATGGTGAATATACAAATCCAAAAATGAATAAATCCTAATACAAACAGAAAATTCACAAAATGTGTAATCCAATCAGTGGTATAATATACAAATCCAAAAATGAATAAATCCTAATACAAACAGAAAGTTCAAAAAATGTGTACATCCAAATACAAACAGAGGCCTAGATTTGGAGTTCGGCGGTAAAAGGGCTGTTAACGCTCCGCGGGCTTTTTTCTGGCCGCACCATAAATTTAACTCTGGTATCGAGAGTTTAATCAAATGCTGCGTTAGGCTCCAAAAAAGGAGCGTAGAGCATTTTTACCGCAAATGCAACTCTCGATACCAGAGTTGCTTACGGACGCGGCCGGCCTCAAAAACGTGCTCGTGCACGATTCTCCCATAGGAAACAATGGGGCTGTTTGAGCTGAAAAAAAACCTAACACCTGCAAAAAAGCAGCGTTCAGCTCCTAACGCAGCCCCATTGTTTCCTATGGGGAAACACTTCCTACGTCTGCACCTAACACCCTAACATGTACCCCGAGTCTAAACACCCCTAACCTTACACTTACTAACCCCTAATCTGCCGCCCCCGCTATCTCTGACCCCTGCATATTTTTTTTAACCCCTAATCTGCCGCTCCGTAAACCGCCGCAACCTACGTTATCCCTATGTACCCCTAATCTGCTGCCCTAACATCGCCGACCCCTATATTATATTTATTAACCCCTAATCTGCCCCCCTCAACGTCGCCGACACCTGCCTACACTTATTAACCCCTAATCTGCCGAGCGGACCTGAGCGCTACTATAATAAAGTTATTAACCCCTAATCCGCCTCACTAACCCTATCATAAATAGTATTAACCCCTAATCTGCCCTCCCTAACATCGCCGACACCTACCTTCAATTATTAACCCCTAATCTGCCGAGCGGACCTCACCGCTACTATAATAAATGTATTAACCCCTAAAGCTAAGTCTAACCCTAATACTAACACCCCCCTAATTTAAATATAATTTACATCTAACGAAATAAATTAACTCTTATTAAATAACTTATTCCTATTTAAAGCTAAATACTTACCTGTAAAATAAATCCTAATATAGCTACAATATAAATTATAATTATATTATAGCTATTTTAGGATTAATATTTATTTTACAGGCAACTTTGTAATTATTTTAACCAGGTACAATAGCTATTAAATAGTTAAGAACTATTTAATAGTTACCTAGTTAAAATAATAACAAATTTACCTGTAAAATAAATCCTAACCTAAGATATAATTAAACCTAACACTACCCTATCAATAAAATAATTAAATAAACTACCTACAATTACCTACAATTAACCTAACACTACACTATCAATAAATTAATTAAACACAATTCCTACAAATAAATACAATTAAATAAACTAGCTAAAGTACAAAAAATAAAAAAGAACTAAGTTACAAAAAATAATAAACTATTTACAAACATAAGAAAAATCTTACAACAATTTTAAACTAATTACACCTACTCTAAGCCCCCTAATAAAATAACAAAGCCCCCCAAAATAAAAAATGCCCTACCCTATTCTAAATTAAAAAAGTTACAAGCTCTTTTACCTTACCAGCCCTGAACAGGGCCCTTTGCGGGGCATGCCCCAAGGATTTCAGCTCTTTTGCCTGTAAAAAAAAACATACCATACCCCCCCCCAACATTACAACCCACCACCCACATACCCCTAATCTAACCCAAACCCCCCTTAAATAAACCTAACACTAAGCCCCTGAAGATCTTCCTACCTTGTCTTCACCATACCAGGTTCACCGATCCGTCCTGGCTCCAACATCTTCATCCAACCCAAGCGGGGGTTGGCGATCCATCATCCGGTGCTGAAGAGGTCCAGAAGAGGCTCCAAAGTCTTCCTCCTATCCGGCAAGAAGAGGACATCCGGACCGGCAAACATCTTCTCCAAGCGGCATCTTCAATCTTCTTCCATCCGGTGCGGAGCTGGTCCATCTTGAAGCAGGCGACGTGGATCCATCCTCTTCTTCCGTTGTCTCCCGACGAATGACGGTTCCTTTAAGGGACGTCATCCAAGATGGCGTCCCTCGAATTCCGATTGGCTGATAGGATTCTATCAGCCAATCGGAATTAAGGTAGGAATTTTCTGATTGGCTGATGGAATCAGCCAATCAGAATCAAGTTCAATCCGATTGGCTGATCCAATCAGCCAATCAGATTGAGCTCGCATTCTATTGGCTGATCGGAACAGCCAATAGAATGCGAGCTCAATCTGATTGGCTGATTGGATCAGCCAATCGGATTGAACTTGATTCTGATTGGCTGATTCCATCAGCCAATCAGAAAATTCCTACCTTAATTCCGATTGGCTGATAGAATCCTATCAGCCAATCGGAATTTGAGGGACGCCATCTTGGATGACGTCCCTTAAAGGAACCGTCATTCGTCGGGAGACAACGGAAGAAGAGGATGGATCCGCGTCGCCTGCTTCAAGATGGACCCGCTCCGCACCGGATGGAAGAAGATTGAAGATGCCGCTTGGAGAAGATGTTTGCCGGTCCGGATGTCCTCTTCTTGCCGGATAGGAGGAAGACTTTGGAGCCTCTTCTGGACCTCTTCAGCACCGGATGATGGATCGCCAACCCCCGCTTGGGTTGGATGAAGATGTTGGAGCCAGGACGGATCGGTGAACCTGGTATGGTGAAGACAAGGTAGGAAGATCTTCAGGGGCTTAGTGTTAGGTTTATTTAAGGGGGGTTTGGGTTAGATTAGGGGTATGTGGGTGGTGGGTTGTAATGTTGGGGGGGGTATGGTATGTTTTTTTTTACAGGCAAAAGAGCTGAAATCCTTGGGGCATGCCCCGCAAAGGGCCCTGTTCAGGGCTGGTAAGGTAAAAGAGCTTGTAACTTTTTTAATTTAGAATAGGGTAGGGCATTTTTTATTTTGGGGGGCTTTGTTATTTTATTAGGGGGCTTAGAGTAGGTGTAATTAGTTTAAAATTGTTGTAAGATTTTTCTTATGTTTGTAAATATTTTATTATTTTTTGTAACTTAGTTCTTTTTTATTTTTTGTACTTTAGCTAGTTTATTTAATTGTATTTATTTGTAGCAATTGTGTTTAATTAATTTATTGATAGTGTAGTGTTAGGTTAATTGTAGGTAATTGTAGGTAGTTTATTTAATTATTTTATTGATAGGGTAGTGTTAGGTTTAATTATATCTTAGGTTAGGATTTATTTTACAGGTAAATTTGTTATTATTTTAACTAGGTAACTATTAAATAGTTCTTAACTATTTAATAGCTATTGTACCTGGTTAAAATAATTACAAAGTTGCCTGTAAAATAAATATTAATCCTAAAATAGCTATAATATAATTATAATTTATATTGTAGCTATATTAGGATTTATTTTACAGGTAAGTATTTAGCTTTAAATAGGAATCATTTATTTAATAAGAGTTAATTAATTTCGTTAGATTTAAATTATATTTAACTTAGGGGGGTGTTAGTGTTAGGGTTAGACTTAGCTTTAGGGGTTAATCAATTTATTAGAATAGCGGTGAGCTCCGGTCGTCAGATTAGGGGTTAATAATTGAAGTTAGGTGTTGGCGATGTTAGGGAGGGCAGATTAGGGGTTAATACTATTTATGATAGGGTTAGTGAGGCGGGTTAGGGGTTAATAACTTTATTATAGTAGCGCTCAGGTCCGCTCGGCAGATTAGGGGTTAATAAGTGTAGGCAGGTGTCGGCGACGTTGAGGGGGGCAGATTAGGGGTTAATAAATATAATATAGGGGTCGGCGGTGTTAGGGGTAGCAGATTAGGGGTACATAGGGATAACGTAGGTGGCGGCGCTTTGCGGTCGGAAGATTAGGGGTTAATTATTTTAAGTAGCTGGCGGCGACGTTGTGGGGGGCAGGTTAGGGGTTAATAAATGTAATACAGGGGTCGGCGGGGTTAGGGGCAGCAGATTAGGGGTACATAAGTATAACGTAGGTGGCGGTCGGCAGATTAGGGGTTAAAAATTTTAATCGAGTGGCGGCGGTGTGGGGGGACCTCGGTTTAGGGGTACATAGGTAGTTTATGGGTGTTAGTGTACTTTAGGGTACAGTAGTTAAGAGCTTTATGAACCGGCGTTAGCCAGAAAGCTCTTAACTCCTGCTATTTTCAGGCGGCTGGAATCTTGTCGTTAGAGCTCTAACGCTCACTTCAGAAACGACTCTAAATACCAGCGTTAGAAATATCCCATTGAAAAGATAGGCTACGCAAATGGCGTAGGGGGATCTGCGGTATGGAAAAGTCGCGGCTGAAAAGTAAGCGTTAGACACATTAATCACTGACTCCAAATACCAGCGGGCGGCCAAAACCAGCGTTAGGAGCCTCTAACGCTGGTTTTGACGGCTACCGCCGAACTCCAAATCTAGGCCAGAAAGTTTAAAAAATGTGTAATCCAATCAGTGGTTATGTAAAATACAAAACCAAATAAGTGTTCTTGTTAGTGTTAGTTTTGGTATGTCAAATGATTTCAGCTCCAAAAATGGCAATTACTCCTATGGTGTAGCCCTTAGTTGTAGTCTACCGAACATGGCATCAAAACAGTGGTGTAAAATCTTCTTAATAAATAAAATGAATGATCCCTGAATGATCCAGCTGCAAAAGAAAAATATATAGTGCAGATTGTCTTTTTCTCAAATATACCAATGAAATCAGGCTTACCAGAAGACGCGTTTCAGTTTCTCCAAGACCTTTATCAAGACTGGTGTTTAGGAAAATATAATGGACTTTTATACCGGATTGTAAACCGGTCAGTGTGATTGTAAACCAGAAGTGTTTCTCTAGTACTTCCGGTTTCTTAAAATTAATAAATTCAATAAAATTCATAGATGTTCATAATAATGTATGTGATTAGTATGCAACGATCCTTTATACATAAAAAAGTTGTATGTAGTACCAAACATTCAGATACACTGAGTTAGATTTCTTCAATTGGACCCAGCCTATTACGTTTATACCACTACATATCATAGCTTTTTGCTAACTTTTGCGCTAACGGAACATAATAACCCCAAGAATTAATTCAAATGTGGTACGGAAGGATAAAGGGAGAACAGATCATAATTATAACTACATATTTCCTGTTATAGTTGTTATATAATGTGATTGGATCACGCTTGAGGTGTGTAAAATAAAGCCAGTTTCATTGGATAACGTTAGAGGTGTGGGGAGGATACTAATCCTGTTGGTGCTCTTCTTTTCTTTTTTTTTCTTTGGGGAGATACCATACATTTAGATGAACTAAGTTAGATTTATTCAATCGGACCCAGCCTCTTACGTTTATACAGCTACCTATCGTAGCTTTTTGCTAGCTTTTGCGCTAACATAACAGAATGACCCTAAGAATTAATTCAAATGTAGTGCGAAAAGATAAAGGGAAAACAGATGACCAGATCGTAATTTTAACTAAATATTTCTTGTTATTGTTGTTATATAGCGTGATTGGATCACGCTGTAGGTGTGTAAAATAAACCCAGTTTCATTGGATGACGTTAGAAGTGTGGGGAAAATACTAATCTTATTGGTGCTCTTCTCTCCCTTGGGGAATATACGAGTTTGCTTAGTAGAGGAATTGGTATTCAAGAAATCCATGCAAATAGCGAAAGGGCAATCTACTGCTAATGCTGCTAACCTCATTGTATTTGTAATTCAATCATACACACAAATTGTTAAAGGAGGATTCAGTTCCATTATGTGGCATGGGATATATTGATCCTAATCTTGCTTATCTCTTATCTGTTATGTGATATATATATATATATATATTCGTTCATACTCAGACATTTACCTATCTTATTGGGGCTAATACTGTATGCGGGTTATATGCGTAGCTATTTATACACTTGGTTTAAATTTGGAATGTGCGAAGTGTCTTGATTGATATTTATAATCATGACTACATGGAGCAGATAAGTCTATGGTCTCTCATATCTGTACTCGGTATTCTAAATATTCCAGCATTATATAGTAATTAACTTCATTGTAAAATATAATATATAAAATAGCCTTCGTTATTCTTTATAATCAGTTGGAAAAAACAATGGTAAAAAACAATGTGCTAACCTAGCCCATAATGCAACGGATTAATTAGATTAACAAAGTATATCTGCCAAGTCCATAAAGTTTTGGTACAAAATGGCTAACAGCTTAGTAACGTGATACTATAATATGAATCAGTCATGTTTAAGGTTTAGTATAGCCTAATGTGTATATATAAAAAATCCTTAAAATATAAATTCCAAACGTGTATTATAGTTTCTAGAGGAGCTGATAGTTTAACCCCTTAAGGACCAGCGACGTACCCTGTATGTCGCTGGCCTTTTTTTGGGACTTGTTTGTTTTATAGTGCGGTCTTGCCACCAGCGTTGAGACTGCTCTATTCCACAAAGCCTGCTGGAGGGAGGGCATTAATAGCGTGTTCTTGCTAGACTTGTGCTATTATGTCCTGAAAAAACCCTTAACGACCAGTGACATACAGGGTACATTGTGGTCATTAAGGGGTTAAAGACAAGGGTATATTTAAAGAGGAAGTTTCGTTAACAGATCTTGACACATCAGAAAATCTATAACATTAGGTTTTTCTTTAATTGTAAGTCAGAAGGAGTAGTTTATCTTTTATGTTGCTCCTGCCTGGTCTTTTACGTTGGTAAAACAAAGAGATTGATAAAGGACCGGGTAAAGGAGCACCGGGATGATATTTTATATCCCAGAGATACCAATGTCGCTAGACATTTTAATCTGATACATAATGGAGAAGTGGAATCCCTTACATTTGTGGTTATTGATAAGGGTATAACAAATGGTCGTGGAGGTGATAACGACAGAGTACTGCTTCAAAAAGAAGCAAAATGGATTTACAGATTAGGGACTAGAATCCCTGCAGGTTTAAATAACAAAATGGAGTTTGCTAGCTTCCTGTAAGGTGCAGTGTAAGAACCTTAGGTTATACACAGCTTGATTTGTATATTTATGGTGTATACATCAATGTTCTATCCGATGGGGTGAATGTCATATAAATAGGGTGAGTTTATTCAGCAAACATAGGGAGATAGAAAATCACAAAATACACTAGGAATTATGTGTTATGTGTGAAAATATGATGATATCTCCTATTCGCTTAATTATGTAAGAAGGACAGTGGCATAAATGCATTTATTGTATGTGCTGATATGTTCCTTTAAGAAAGTGCAAGAAGGTGTATCCTAATTAAACAGACTCAGGTGCTATAAAAGGCGGAGGTCCACAGAGGACTAAAGATGCCCTGATGAGCCCCTGTGACACATATCCATTGTGGGGGTGAAACATGCGTTGGCACTTTGTGTGTTTGACACCTATGTGTCTTTACCTATGGAGTAAGCCGACTATCTCCTAGATTTGTAAGAGTGGGAACCATCAGTTACACGGTTGACCAGCTTTGACATTTTGACAGCTTTCTGTTATGTCTGCACCTGTAGCAAGACATTGCTGTGTGGAATTACACTATGAATAACGCATGACTCTCAACTTTTGTGATACAGTGGTTATCCGCAGCAGAGTGAGCAGCACAAGCAGTCGTAAAGAACGGTACATCTGTGGTAAGACTCGATATACACTATATATGAGTGTTGGATGTATAAAGTTACATTTATGGTACATACAGTATGGGCAATATCCCTATCAGTTTTATAGGCTTTTAGAGGAAATATGGTATTTGTAGGTATTCCTATTTAACAACTCTCAAACAGATTAATGAAGTTGTTTTTTTCTAGGAATATCAGTTTAGTAGTTATTATCTCAATAGGTAACCCACTGACAAAACTATGTGTTTAACAGAGAGCTTATTCAACTCTGAATATGATTTTATAAATCCTCTGGATAACCTGCTAAATGCTTTCAATATTTACTAATAAAGAACTTTGATTTTTCAAAGCAATTCTGATTTTATTCAAAGTCTTAGTTGTGAGTCTCAGATGAGCTAAACAGCAGGTATGAAAAAGCAGGCAGATTTCATGCAATGAGGAAGAAGATTGCAACACCTGATATGTAGAAATTAGTATAGAAATATACCCAAAAATAAAGCTATTTGCAGTTAGTCAGAGACAGTCAAATTTACAGATAGCTGAGATAAAAGTACTTGCTATTAGTATATAGCTTTCTTACGTGTATACTTCTGATGTCCGGTCTGCTGTTGATCCTTTGAAATAACTTACTTAGGACTTGAAGATCCTGGATTCAATAAACGTTATGCAGTCTGGTTAGAGAGCAGAGTGTTCTGTGACTTCCTCAGAACACAGCGTGTGGATGATGATGTCAGTGCACAGCTGATTCAGTGTGAAGTGGCTGCAGAGGTAGAGGATGATACTCACAGCTGTTAGAGGATTAATGCAGGTAACAGAGTTCAGAGATGATTCAAGCTGCAATGTAGTGAATCCTTCTGAAAAGAGAAGTATAGAAACTTCAAATATCAAATAGTTTGGCTTGAGAGAAAAGCTCAGGAAGAGCACAGCAACAATGGGAGAGAAAATAAATTTCCCAAACACTTGCAGTGATCAAGCAGTTTGTGTAGGAATAGGCCCCTCCTTAAATAGGGATATGAGTAGGAACAAGGATATGCAAGTAAATGAGGAGCATGTAAATCGTGGGCTGGAATCCATGAATCCTCATCTGGACCATACCCCTTCCAATGGACCAAATATTCTACTCTTCTCCATCTACGTCGTGAATCTAGTATACTCTCCACTTCATATTCTTCTTGGTCGGATGAAACGACAGGTGAAGTTGTTGTATCCGCAACAGGAGGAGGTGTGTTCCCTAAGTAAGGTTTCAGAATGGACACATGGAATGATGGATGAATTCTGAGCGTGTGAGGTAAATTGAGTATTACAGCATTGGAATTAATGATTTTCTTAATTGTAAATGGACCTATGAATTGATTGGCCAGCTTCTTACAGGGAACTGTAAGTTTAAGGTTTTTGGTAGATAGCCAGACATGGTCACCGATAGTATATACAGGAGGAGTTGATCATTTGTATTGAAGGATTTCTTTTGAGTCTTTTTTGCTTCTTCCAGATGGTCTTTTAGCATTGCTAGTGAGGATTTTATGTTCTGACTGTAGTTACTTACTGTAGGATTAGTGGTTATTAAATCTTTTACTGGTAAAGATTTAGGATGAAAACCATAAGTTGCATAAAATGGGGATGTTTTGGTGGAGGTATTTATGGAATTGTTGTTCGCAAATTCAGCAAAGGGTAACCAATCCATCCAGTCATCTTGTGAGATATATAGCATCTCATTTATTGTTCCAGTATTTGGTTGGTGCGTTCAGTTAAACCGTTAGACTGAGGATGGAAAGCGGTTGAATATTGTGGTGAAATTCTGAGAAGTCTACATAGTTCTCTCCAAAACTTTGATGTGAATTGCGTTCCTCGATCGGACACTGTGGATGTGGGAAGTCCATGCAATTTAACAATATTGAAAAGAAAACCTTGGTTGTTGTCACAGCGGTTGGTAAGGATTTTAGTGGTATAAAATGGGCTAATTTCGTAAGGTGGTCAACCACTACTAATATGGTAGTGTTGTTGTTAGAGGGTGGTAGGTCTACTATAAAGTCAATAGAAATCATACTCCATGGGACTTCTGGTATAGGTAGAGGGCACATGAGACCAAAAGGTTTTTGATGTGATTTTTTGTTTCTAGAGCAGACATGACAATCTTTAATGAAGTTGAGGACATCCTGTCCTAATTGGGGCCACCAAAAAGCTCTACTTAAAAGTTCCCTTGTTTTTGTTGTTCCTGGATGACCACTAAGTGGTGATTTGTGGAAGTGTTGTAAGAATTCCTTTCGTAGAGATGGAGGAACATAAGTCAAGTCGTTGTAGTAATAGATCCCAGAAGTATCGTCCTTTGTACAGATAGAGGGAACCTCTTTATCTGACTGTAAAGCTTTTAGAATGTCAGCATGCAAGGGGGTACTAGTTGCCACAATTTTCTCTTGATCGTCTGGCAGTGGTTCAAGTGATCGTGAGAGAGCATCTGCTTTAATATTTTTTTAACCCAGTCTGTAAGTGATTAGGAAATTGAAACGGTCCAGAAACAGAGCCCATATTACCTGTCTAGATGAAAGGGTTTTATTGTTTCTCAGGTATTGCAGATTCTTATGGTCTGTGAAGATGTAGAATGGTTTTGGGGTGCCTTCCAGCAGATGACTCAAGTTTTCCAGAGCACATTTTATCGCCAGTAGCTAGTTATCCCCAACTGAGTAGTTTCTTTCAGGAGCTGTAAGTGACCTGGAGTAATACCCTATTGGGTGTAAAGAAGGATTCTCTAGGCTCTGTTGTGAAAGAACAGCTCCGATACCAGTATTAGAGGCATCAACCTCTAGTGTGTATTGGGAGTCAGCATTAGGTAACTGTAATATGGGAGCAGTTGAGAAATGTTCTTTTAATGACTCAAATGCATTCTGGGTTTCATTGGTCCATATGAATTTATGTTTCCCAGTTAATCTTGCTAGGGGCTGTACTATAGTAGAGAAAAAATTTTATGAAGCGTTTGTAAAAATTTGTGAAGCCCAGGAACCTCTGAAGTGATTTTACTGTTGTGGGTGTGGCCCAATTTAAAATGGAAGAGACTTTTTCAGGATCCATAGTTATATAGCCTAGGAATTTTATCTTCTTTACATGGAAACAGCACTTCTCCATTTTAGCATAGAGGCAATGTTCCCTCAGCCTGGCTAAAACCCACCTTACATGTTTGATGTGTTTGTTAATATCTCGTGAGTAGATTAAAATGTCATCTAAATATATTACCACGCACACATCCATCAGATCTTTAAAGATGTCATTTATAAAAAATTGGAATGTTGTGGGTGCGTTTGTTAGACCGAATGGCATTACGTTGTATTGGAAAAGCATGTATCGGGTCCTGAAAGCAGTTTTCCACTCATCCCCACTCCTCATCCTAATGAGGTTATAAGCACCCTTTAAGTCAAGTTTTGTAAAAATCTTGGCATCTCTTAGCCTTTCTAGGAGCTCAGGGATGAGTGGAAGTGGGTATCTGTTTTTTATCATTACAGAATTTAAAGCCCTATAGTCAATGATGGGTCTGAGGGTGCCGTCTTTATTGGTGACGATAAATATGCCTGCTGCTGCAGAGGAGGTGGAAGGTGAAATAAAACCTTTCTGTACGTTTTCGTCTAGGTACTCCCTTAAAAATGTCAACTCTATTTGTGATAGGGGAAAAATTCTGCCAAAGGGTATGACTGCACCAGGTTTGGTGTCTATAGGGCAGTCATACGGTCTGTGTGGTGGTAAATTTTCTGCATCCTTTAGGTTAAAGACGTCAGAATATTCCGTATAAGCTGTGGGTAAAGATGGTTCAATATGTTGTATGCTGGTGTAAGGAAAACAGGTAGTAGTACAGTATGGTGAGTTGAAAGTGAGATTATTAGAGGACCAGTCTATTGTAGGATTGTGTTTTGTTAACCATGGGTAACCAAGTATCAAAGGGTGTATGGAACCAGGGATTACGTCGAAGGTGATGTATTCCTTATGGCCAGTGTTATTGGTGCAGAGAATTGGTATTGTGTGGTGGGTTATAGGACCCTTTAAGAAATTAGAACCATCAATAACTCTGACATAAACAGGTGTTTTTTTAAGTACACAGGGTATTTTATTAGTGGTTACAACTTTAAGGTCTATAAACATGCCAAATGCCCCCGAATCAATCATAACCTCTTTCTGGAGGATGTGCTGATCCCACTGTAAAGACAACAAAATAGACAAGTGAGTTTTTGTGACTGGTACAGTATGTGAACGTATGTGGCAAATCTTACCCTTCTTCTGATGGATTAGCAAGGGACATGTAGAAACGGTATGATCATTATTGGCGCAGTACATGCATAAGTTTGCAAGACGACGTCTTGATTTTTCTTCTTGAGACAGTGGTCCTTTGAGGGTTCCAATCTCCATGGCAACAGTAGGGGTGCTATGTTTATCATAGTGTGGAGTGAATGATAAATACTGACAGTGTATGCTGTCAGCATTTATTGATGTCTGGAGGACATGATCTTCTACAGCGGATCATTCCCGCCAAACATTGATAAATCGGCCCCATGATGTCTGTGCTAGCTCCACCTGCCTTCCATTTGTAGACAGTTTAGTAATAAACACAGACTATTTACGGCTTAACTAATCACTCCCTACCCTCAAATTGAGCCACTTATTGTTAGTGACATTTCCTGCTATTCTGCTACCTGCTGCATGCTTCTCTAGTTTTGACTCAACTTTATCATCTGTGTTTGCCTTTTGGATTACCCTTTTTAATAATTTGTGCAAGTATTACAAGTTAAATAAATATGTAAATAAATATGTATATGCTGATATATATATATATATATATATATATATATATATATATATATATATATATATATATATATATATATATATATTGTTAGTTATATGTTAAATATATATATGTATAGACCACAAAGTAAAGGCACTTTTCAGTGCTGTTTATTTTTCTAACACCCCACTCCCACCAGCTTTAAACCCCGAAAAACTATAAGGCCCTCTATTTTAAAGGGCATTTGGGGCACTTTTAGAAAATTAATCAAAATCAGCAATTGTAATTGCTTTTAAATTATTGCACGCTTGCAAACGGGCAAATTTGACCGTTTGCGGGCGTGCAATAATTTAGCTCTTTACTTGTAATCTAGCCCTACTTTGTAACTTTTCCTGCTTGACTGGTTCTGACCCTGGATGTCCCTGACCATTCTGTGTTTGCTGTTCTGGATCTTTGATGGGTATTCTGCCCAGTACCCTGAGTCTCTAGTATCCAGCCTGTGTCCTTGTGAAAAAAATATTGAGTCTGTGTCCCTGTGGTGCCAAAATCCAGAATTCATCTCATTTGTACCTGATCTTAGCCCTGGCATGGGCCCACAGTTTAACCCAGACGTGAGCAATCCTCCATCCTAGCTTGAGTCTTTATCCTATTCAGCCAGGGTCCACAGTCTTGGCAGGTGCTTTCCTCAGTGTTCTGGTGGTGAAAGTACTGTGCACAGTATTCTAATAGTGCCAGTACCTGTACGCTGCCTTGGGTTTCTGTCAGTCCCAGCTTTTCTGCCATTACTATAAAACCATTTAAATTAACAATTCGCTAGATTACGAGTTTTGTGTTAGCCTTAAAAATACAACGGATACCAAAGCGCCAAAATAGGCTGGGTCTGAACTAACAAAAGCTAAACACAAAATTATGTAAAATAAATTACACTTTAATTACAAATAAGCATGGTCCATGTGCTAAACAACTTAAGAAATATAAAAATGACTAGTAAAAACAAGATAATACAGTCAGAGACACTTGCCTTTGACAATGGCTAAGTGTGATACAGGGTAATAAAATCAAATGCACTTGCCTTTAGCAATGTCTATTGAGAAGATCGCTAAAAATTCCTGGTTTCCCAGTATACAGTACTCAGAATGTCCTTGGACTAGGGTGGACACTTGGTTTGATGGTGTGATGAAGATAGACTACACCAAAATTCTACAAATGTATAGAGTAAAACAATATATATACAACTTCCCAAACTAGAATATGTAAATGGTGTGTAGAAGATAGAGTACACCAAAAATCCTACAGATGTCTTGGAGTAGAAAAATGTAAAGGTATATACAACTGTCCCAAATTTGAGTGTGTGAAGGGAAATTTGTCCTTAATCGTATCAGCTATGTCTGTGAGCTACAATCCTGTGTCGTTGAGGTGGTGTGGGTTAACGAATAGAGGTGGCTGCGTGTGTAGAAAGAGCACAATAAAACTGTGTTGCACAACTCGGTGCTAAATCAAATATCTGTGAACGTGCAAACTAAGTGGCAATAGATATAAGTCCAAACAGTTACGTAATCTAAAATATGTATAAACTGCAACCTTCAAAATATATGTATAAACTGCAACCTTCAAAATATATGTGACAAAGATTGGCCAATCATAACAGAATCTGTGTATAGTGAACAAAATTCAAACTCAGCAGTGCAGAATATATAAATACAAACAATTAAAAATTAAAAATGTTTAGACTCAGGGTTCATGTTAGGGTGTTAGGTGTAGACATAAAATATATTTTCCCTTAGGAATCAATGGGGCTGCATTAGGAGCTGAACGCTGCTTTTTTGCAGGTGTTAGGGTTTTTTTCAGCCGAATCTGCCCCATTGATTCCTATGGGGAAATCATGCATGAGCACGTTTTGCCAGCTCACCGCTAACGTAAGCAGCGCTGGTATTGAGGTGAGATGTGGAGCTAAATTTTGCTCTACGCTCACTTTTTTGCGGCTAACACCGGGTTTAAAAAACCCCGTAATACCAGCGTTGTCTGTAGGTGAGCAGTGAGCTGAAACTGCTGTTAGCCCCGCAAGTCTTACCGACAAAAACTCGTAATCTAGCCGTTTGTTTTTTCTTAGTGCTGTAATTATACCCAAAAGCAAAGCAGTAAAATTAGCTCCATTCAAAGAACATAACACTATAGGGTAGATTTATCACTGTGCGGAGGGACATGATCCTCTGTAGCGGATCATGTCCGCTACACATCGATAAATGCAAACAGCATACACTGTTGGCATTTATAATTGAATAAGCATTTCTAGTGAAATGCTTGTGTGATGCCACCCCCTGCACTTTCATGGTCAATCAGTCACTAGCAGGGGGTGTCAACCAACCCGATCGTATCCAATCGGGCTGATTGCTGTCCGCAACCTCAGAGGGGGTGGACGGGTTAAAGAGCAGCCAGAAAGTACGGAGGTAGATAACAGCATCCACTGCTTGGTAAATCTACCCATGTGTCTGCAACCACCTAACAAAGCAAACTCCAGACACCTGATCCCAGCCAAAACTTGACACTATCCATCGTTACATTATTTTTACACACACAGCTGTTGAAATACTCTCTCTCAAAATGGTGAGTGATAACATTATCTCTTTCTCTATAAAGCCACAAAAGAAAGCCTGGATATATTTTGTTACAGACCTATTTAATAGAAGTCTTCTAGACTAGAGTAAACATAGAATCAGTAGGATCAGCTTTAATAGTAGTTATATGCAAATTTGTAATAAAAAATGGATATTTGTTTCATTTTAATGAAATGAACATCTGAATGAATGCAGCAATGAAATGTCAAGAAAACAAAAAAAAAATCTTAATTACTTTTAAGGGGTTAAACACTTACTGCTAGTGTGCTGATGTCAGGGTTACTGTCCCTTTAAGGGTGATTTGCATAGGAAGATTCTATTGGCTGCCGCATTTATAAGTTCCACCATTTTTTCTGGCTCCTTGCTTACTATTTTAGTAGTTAGACTACCTATCACCTGAGCTTATTCACTTTATCCTACAAACTAAATTTCTCGGATTACAAATATTTGTCACTTCCTTGGATTGCTGCCAAGCTGCTTAACTACAGCACTCTGGGTTTAATTCAGCGTTTTCTAACAAATCTGTGTCTGTAATTTAAAGAGCAAACAGCTCTGAGTAACTCCCTTCCAAGTTAACTAAACCGCACTTCTCTCTTCACCTACCTGCTTACAAACACAGCGTTACAGCCGCTGCTGCTAGCTGCAGTCTCGCCACCTGTCTGGTGGTTACGTCATTTGGAAAACACCTTCCCTGCAATCCACGGATTCACTGTGCAGACCGCTTCCACTCTCAACTTGTCTCCCGTTCATACGGCTGAGTAGAAAGTGCGGTGCTTCAACTAACAGCTGACCGGATAACTGGGATTCATACAAGACGCAAATATCACTCTCTTACCTCATTGTTTGTTAAACACATTTGAACTTCCAGGGCCAGTATATTTAACCTTCTCACAAGGCAATTATATTACGGTCACACAAAAGGCTAAATTAAGAGGTCCTGAGACGTTATATGTTGTAACAGAATCATTTGGGCAACTGCTGATTATTCTCATTATCATCAGAGCTAAACTAATTAAATTATCAGGATCTTGGTACTGTTATTTAAATTAAACCTGAATGGTTCTACATATCAGTTGTGGATTTAATTCTTCTGTTCTCCTATTCCTGTGTTTCTAAGGACATAAAAGGAATTGACCTCTTCTGGGGTAATATTTTCAGATTATACTTATTCATTACTTTGCTTGGATTTTACTTCACAATAGTGAAATTCTATACAAGTAGTGATACAAATCTAATTTTACTCTGCAGTTGTGTTCTTCTCTCTGACAACAGAAGCTAACCTTACAGCTGAAGAGCCACGCTAACCTGGTCCTTTTATTCACAGAGCTCATGCCCAAGCTAATAGGATGCTTAGCTCGGTGGCTCCAGTCCCTGTGAGCCACCACACTTAGGGCTCCATGTACAAGACCATAAATATACTCAACATTTGAGATGCGAATAAACTCACTTAAACTGGCAGCGAGAGGAATAATGTCCGCTACCCCTATGTAATAATCCACTGTGAGCAGTGGCAGACGATTGGTAACTTTGACGCATTGCTCACCGTAATTAATCCAATGTAGCGAAAAAAAATGAGCACCAGGCACTGGTAGTGGTTTCAATAAAATTTAGCTTTTATTTTGCTTGTAGGCAGTTTTGCAACAATAGCAATAAAACAAGTTCATTTAATAAACACACAGCATGGTAAGACACAGGTGCAAGAAGGAAGAAGAGTGAGACACAGCACACGGAAGCAAGGAGTGACGTCATCAGCTGTAGCCCGTGGATAAGGAGAGTGAGCGAGCGGAGATTTGAAGACGCTGGGATCCAGGAGCACAGAGAGGTGCAATTGTGTGGATCGGCTTCCAGAAAGCTCCCGCAAACGGAAACCGGGCAGATAAGAGGTATCATACCCATTCAAGCTGATTGACAAAATTTGTTACTGTGATTCTTCATATGAATTGATATATGACGAACTTTGCTTCCTTTTAAAAAACAAGCACAATGAGTGTCATTATTTGAAGGTACCAAAGTTTATTGAAAATATATAAACCCAGGGTGACAACATATGAAAGCAATACCTATTGGGATTATTACTTTGAAACAAAGGAAAGTTAATTACATTGTCTCTGTTTGGGAAAGTTTAACTCTATTTCAAGTGGTGCTGGGACTTTTTGCTCTGTATTTGAATATCACCGTAATTAATATAATGTACTATTCTATCTGAAGATTTGTAAGGCCAATTATTCCCACATGACCTGCAAGGTGTAACACATGTCATAATAGTCGTGGGAATAGAAAGCTCATATAAAAGGAAAATATTTTTGCAGATGTCACATATATATATATATATATATATATATAAAAATTGTTGATAAACTTTAGTAGCTGCATGATTGTATTGATTATTCACTAATGATTTATGTAATAAATTAAGCATAATTATGCAACTTGATAGAGGGTCCACTGGGGGCAGTGTGTAGAATTAATTTCCAGGCAGTGACATCATAGACCAGCCTACCTGATATAGTACCTCCCATGTTTAGAGGAAATTGGGGGTTTTGGAAAAGGCTTGTCTCTTTCCACCATGAGCCAGCAAGGATTAAGGACTGGAGTTGATGCTGCCAGCTGGGCCCTGTAGGTTAGAATTTGTACTGTTGTGAGTATTGTTTTGATTTATGGTTGTGTTTATTGTATTGTAATATGTTATCACTGTGTTGAGTATTGTTTCTGTCTTTTGTACTAGTATTGTTTTATTGTATTAACTTTTAATATGGATTGCCAAGTAAATTGTCAATTGATATTATACTGTTTTGTGTGTTTTTCTTCCACATATTCAACGATAAAACCAAGAACTAAAAAATATTAATGTTGTAATTTGGTTGCATATTAATTTATTTATTGATATTCATAAATTATTGATGCCTAACTTAACATGTGGCGATGTATGGGATTATGCTTGAATATTGGAAAAAATTCAAATGTTTGGCTTTAAAAGTTACAGTAACTTGTGTGTCTTTGTAGATGAATGAATGAAAGAATAGATTATGCATTTTACCCAGTTTTTATTATTTCTGCCTGTGCAAAGATATATCAAATATGTGAATCAATGTGCAACACCTGTATACAGAAAGTTTAATATTATTATGTTTATTGGTGTAGAAGATAGAAATTAATTATTGTGATTTTCTATTTAAATTGTTGATGTTTTGTAGAAGTCTTTTATTTTGTGCCACTGACTGACCATTTGGTAACCACAGGGTGTGTGTTGATGCCTAGTGTAATTTACTTATGAAAATACCTTTAACAGTTCACATTAAAACTGGTTAAACTAGATTTTTGTTTTTTTCCTGCCTCCATAATGAAAAACACAGATTTGGTTTAAATCTGTGTTATTTAGCTAGAATCAACATTCTTTTTTTTTTTATTTGTGTTTTTATTAATTCTTTTCTCTCTTTTTTTACAGGAAGAAAATGGGAACGTTTAGTAGAGTAAACATTTAATACTATGCAGTGTAGTATGTTTATATAATATATATAATGATGACTAGTGAGATAAAGACCATCCTTTTAACAGAGGATGTGTGCAAAGCCATTGGCCCCTAGTTATCAAGCCGTCAACCTCAAATACGCTGGAATTCCACAGCGTATTTGTGGCGAGGCTGATTCGCCTTAGTTATCAAGCCCTAAACACAAGCAAAAGTAGAATATAGTGACGTAAGCTTCGATCCTCTGGACTCGACCCAGATCGATTCTTACGTCACTCCAGATGTTACGCACACAAGTACGGCACAATCTGACTACTTTTGCTAGTTATCAAAAAACTAGCAGGTACGCTCGGCACTTTCCGGCCCAGCGTACCTGGAGGCTGCGGATCCCATAGGAATCAATGGGAGTCTGACCATAGCGAAAGTTCATGTTCGCTGCTGCCAGACATCCCATTGATTCCTATGGGAGCTGTCTGCACCTAACACCCTAACATGTACCCCGAGTCTAAGCACCCCTAATCTGTCCCCCCATACCGCCGCAACTAAATAAATGTATTACCCCCTAAACCGTCGCTCCCGGAGCCCGCCGCCAATATAATAAATATGTTAACCCCTAAAACGCCGCTCCCGGTCCCCGCCGCAACTATATTATATGTATTATCCCCTAAACTGCCACTCCCGGTCCCCGCCACAACTATAATATATGTATTAACCCCTAAACCGCCGCCCCAGGAACCCGCCGCCACCTACATTATACCTATTAACCCCTATCCTGCCCCCTCTACACTGTCGCCACCTATAATAAAGTTATTAACCCCTATCCTGCCGATCCCGGACCCCGCCGCAACTAAATAAATTGTTTAATCCCTAAACCGCCGCTCCCGGACCCCGCCGCCACCTATATTAAACTTATTAACCCATAATCTGCCCCCCTACACCGTTGCCACCTATAATAAATTTATTAACCCCTATCCTGCCCCCCTACACCGCCGACACATTAATAAAATTATTAACCCCTAAACCTAAGTCTAACACTAACCCTAACACCCCCTAACATAAATATTAATTAAATAAATCTAAATAATATTTATCTTATTAACTAAATTAATCCTATTTAAAACTAAATACTTACCTTTAAAATAAACCCTAATATAGCTACAATATAAATAATAATTATATTGTAGCTATCTTAGGATTTATTTATTTTTTACAGGCAACTTTCAATTTATTTTAACTAGGTACAATAGCTATTAAATAGTTATTAACTATTTAATAGCTACCTAGTTAAAATAAAGAGAAATGTACCTATAAAATAAAAACTAACCTAAGTTACAATTACACCTAACACTACACTATACTTTAATAAATTAATCCTATTTAAAACTAAATATTTACCTGTAAAATAAACACATAGGCCTAGATTTGGAGTTTGGCGGTAGCCGTGAAAACCAGCGTTAGAGGCTCCTAACGCTGGTTTTAGGCTACCGCCGGTATTTGGAGTCATTCAAAAAAGGGTCTAACGCTCACTTTTCAGCCGCGACTTTTCCATACCGCAGATCCCCTTACGTCAATTGCGTATCCTATCTTTTCAATGGGATCTTTCTAACGCTGGTATTTAGAGTTGTGTCTGAAGCGAGCGTTAGAATTCTAACGACAAAACTCCAGCCGCAGAAAAAAGTCAGTAGTTAAGAGCTTTCTGGGCTAACGCCGGTTTATAAAGCTCTTAACTACTGTGCTCTAAAGTACACTAACACCCATAAACTACCTATGTACCCCAAAGACCGAGGCCCCCCCACATCGCCGACACTCGATTCAATTTTTTTAACCCCTAATCTGCCGACCGCCACCTTCTTTATACTTATGTACCCCTAATCTGCTGCCCCTAACACCGCCGACCCCTATATTATATTTATTAACCCCTAACCTGCCCCCCACAACGTCGCAGCCAGCTACCTACAATAATTAACCCCTAATCTGCCAACCGCAAAGAGCCGCCACCTACATTATAGCTATGTACCCCTAATCTGCTGCCCCTAACACCGCCGACCCCTATATTATATTTATTAACCCCTAATCTGCCCCCCTCAATGTCGCCTCCACCTGCCTACACTGTTTAACCCCTAATCTGCCGAGCGGACCGCACCGCTACTATAATAAAGTTATTAAACCCTAATCCGCCTCACTAACCCTATAATAAATAGTATTAACCCCTAATCTGCCCTCCCTAACATCGCCGACACCTAACTTCAATTATTAACCCCTAATCTGCCGACTGGAGCTCACCGCTATTCTAATAAATGTATTAACCCCTAAAGCTAAGTCTAACCCTAACACTAACACCCCCCTAACTTAAATATAATTTTAATCTAACGAAATTAATTAACTCTTATTAAATAAATTATTCCTATTTAAAGCTAAATACTTACCTGTAAAATAAATCCTAATATAGCTACAATATAAATTATATTTATATTATAGCTATTTTAGGATTAATATTTATTTTACAGGTAACTTTGTATTTATTTTAACCAGGTACAATAGCTATTAAATAGTTAAGAACTATTTAATAGCTAAAATAGTTAAAATAATTACAAATTTACCTGTAAAATAAATCCTAACCTAAGTTACAATTAAACCTAACACTACACTATCAATAAATTAATTAAATAAAATACCTATAATTATCTACAATTAAACCTAACACTACACTATCAATAAATAAATTAAATACAATTCCTACAAATAAATACAATGAAATAAACTAACTAAAGTACAAAAAATAAAAAAATATTTACAAACATTAGAAATATATTACAACAATTTTAAACTAATTACACCTACTCTAAGCCCTCTAATAAAATAACAAAGCCCCCCAAAGTAAAAAAATGCCCTACCCTATTCTAAATTACTAAAGTTCAAAGCTCTTTTACCTTACCAGCCCTGAACAGGGCCCTTTGCGGGGCATGCCCCAAGAAGTTCAGCTCTTTTGCCTGTAAAAAAAACATACAATACCCCCCCCAACATTACAACCCACCACCCACATACCCCTAATCTAACCCAAACCCCCTTAAATAAACCTAACACTACCCCCCTGAAGATCATCCTACCTTGAGCCGTCTTCAGCCAGCCGACCACCGATGGAACCGAAGAGGAGATCCGGAGCGGCAGAAGTCATCATCCAAGGGGCGCTGAAGAAGTCTTCCATCCAATTGAAGTCATCATCCAAGGGGCGCTGAAGAAGTCTTCCATCCGATTGAAGTCAACATCCAGGTGGCACTGAAGAAGTCTTCCATCTGATTGAAGTCTTCATCCAAGCGGTGTCTTCAATCTTCAATCTTTATTTTATTAAAGTATAGTGTAGTGTTAGGTGTAATTGTAACTTAGGTTAGTTTTTTATTTTACAGGTAAATTTCTCTTTATTTTATCTAGGTAGCTATTAAATAGTTAATAACTATTTAATAGCTATTGTACCTAGTTAAAATAAATTGAAAGTTGCCTGTAAAATATAAATAAATCCTAAGATAGCTACAATATAATTATTATTTATATTGTAGCTATATTAGGGTTTATTTTAAAGGTAAGTATTTAGTTTTAAATAGGATTAATTTAGTTAATAAGATAAATATTATTTAGATTTATTTATTTAATATTTAAGTTAGGGGGTGTTAGGGTTAGTGTTAGACTTAGGTTTAGGGGTTTATAATTTTATTACAGTGGCGGTGGTGTAGGGGGGGCAAGATAGGGGTTAATAAATTTATTATAGGTGGCGACGGTGTAGTGGGGGCAGATTAGGGGTTAATATATTTAATATAGGTTGCGGGCGGGTCCGGGAGTGGTGGTTTAGGGGTTAAACTATTTATTTAGTTGCGGCGTGGTCCGGGATCCTCAGGATAGGGGTTAATAACTTTATTATAGGTGGCGGCGGTATAGGGGGGGCAGGATAGGGGTTACTAGGTATAATGTAGGTGGCGGCGGTGTCCGGGAGCGGCGGTTTAGAGGTTAATACATTTATTATAGTTGCGGCGGTGTCTAGGAGCGGCAGTTTAGGGGTTAATAGCTTTATTTAGTTGCGGGGGGCTCCGGGGGCGCCGATATAGGGGGTAGAACAGTGTAGTTAGTGTGGGTGCTTAGTGACAGCTTGTCAATAAAGCTGTCAAAAAGCCAAAGAGCAGCGAGATCGGATGAGTGATAACTATCACAGTCTGATGCTCATCGCCCCATACTTGGTGCGCGGCTTTTTGACCGATTTATTGATAACTTTGGCGAAATTTTTCAGGTCCGCGGCGGCGATGGTAGGCGAGCTTAGGCAGGCGTATTGGGCCGGCGAAGGCACGTAAAGTAGACACGTTGATAACTAGAGGCCATTGTGTTAAAATATAGTGTACACCTTGGCTAGCAGCTTCAGCCAGGGGGAGGAGCTTTTATTTAAGGTAACCATTGTATGGAGTATGTTTTTCAGTTTTAACATCCAGGACCAAGGAGTTACAGTGTAAATGGTAACATAAGTTAAAGGGACAGTCTACACCAGAATTTTTATTGTTTAAAAAGTTAGATAATCCCTTTATTACCCATTCCTCTGTTTTGTATAACCAACACAGTTATATTAATATATGTTTTACCTCTGTGATTACTTTGTATCTAAGTCTCTGCAATACTGCCCCCTTATCTCAGACAGTGCTTTGGACAGACATGCAGTTTAGCCAATCAGTGTAGACTCCTAAATAAATCCACGGGAGCAAGCACAGTGTTCCAACTGTGAAAAACTTTCAAAATGCTCTGAGCTAAGACGCGGTTTTCAACGGTTTAGAAACCAGTTTGAGCCTACCTAGGTTTAGCTTTTGAAAAATACCACCAAGTGAACAAAGCAAATATAATGATAAAAGTCAGTTGGAAAGCTGTTTAAAATTGCATGCCCTATTGAAATCATGAAAGTTTAATTTTGACTAGACTGTCCATTTAAGTAGCAGAATGCCACTGTCACTACAATGTGCAGCTGTGCAGGCCCTTTGCCGTGAGGTTTAGTATGAAGCGCTATAAGAGTTGCGGCTACATGTCCAGGAGAAAGTCTGAAAGATGAGGAACTTATCCAATGGTTGTGGTGGGGTTGTTTGAATTGCAGGCATAATGGTCTATAACCTTTAAAACAGCTGGAAGTTCGCTTCACTAACTTTATATGTCCGGTAGGATTAAAAGATAGGAAGCATACCCATAGCTGTCATTGAGACATATTGGCCCATAATCCTTTACTGATCCAGAAAGAAATGCTGTATGTTCTGCATTTCTAAATTTGACGTGTCCAGGTAAGGGTGGAGATGGGAAGCATGACCATAGCTGTTAAGTGATTTCTTTTTGGAATTGAAGACATATTGGTCCATAGCCCTTAAACGAGCTGGAAGAGGTAAGCTGCATGTTTGCTCCTCTTTAAAAATGAATGCAGGGAAGGCAAAAGGTAGGAAATGACCCCATTAGTCCCTGAATAAGGGTAGTGGCTACAGCCTTCAACCCAATAATGTAGGAACATTTGTGGTTTAGTTTATGGGGCGGACATCTCAGGATGAACACATTTGTGGCCTTGCGGGAGGGCCAAAGTAGAGGAAACCAGATGTCCATGTGCAAGAATAGTGGATAATGCCCAAATCCTGAGGGGTGGAGAGATATTTAGAACTGTGTATGTAGATAGGGAGGAGAAAGTAGCTACAAGCTGGTAGTTTAAGTTGCCAGAGTATATATAATTATATATACATACTTGCTAGTGTTGGATCTTATATGCTATAAATGGCCGGGAAGATAATTATGACCTGTGTTCTTTCCTTTTAGATATAACAGAGGTGAAAATAGGAACACGGTTACGATCCAAGAAGAAGACTATTATTTAAATTCTGAACTAATGTGTTTTATATTATTGCATCTATTTAACATGTGTATACTATGATCTCATGCATACTCTTCTCTTATAAGTTAATGACAGTTGCACAATGCTTCTATAACTAAGGTGACTTAGCCAAAGTTATTTAGTAGGTGGATGTGTGAGGGGTTTAACCTTTTTATTCTGGTTGGGCTAGTAATTGGTTGCCTTTATCCCTTTTGGGCAGTGATGTGCGGTGAGGTCAGAGGTTGGTGAGGCACTGGCTTGGTGTGGCTATAATATGCCCCAAGAAGCACATATATGAACCCAACAGAGGTATCTTAAATTTACAATAAAATTAACAGGTTGCACAATGACACAAAATTAGAGGCTGCAGCAATCAGCACTGCAATTACCTGCTACAGCCTTCGCCACACATAAACATGTGCACTCATCTCACATATAGTGCAGGAGCGAGTAAGAACAAAGGACAGGAAGTGTGAGAGGCTCAAATCATCCTAATGACACAAAATGAGAGGCTGCAGCAATAACAACCTCAATCAGCACTGCAATTAACTGCTTCACATATAGTGTGGGGAGAGAGGAGAGAGAGAGAGAAAGAGAGAGAGAGAGAGAGAAAGGGAGGGAGGGAGGGAGAGAGAGAGAAAAAATATAAAGATGGGGGGAGAGGGAGAAAGAGGGAGAGAGAAAGAGAGAGGGAGAAAGGAGAGAGAGCGGGGAGAGAGAGAGAGAGAGAGGGGGGGGGAGAGAGAGAGAGAGAGAGAGAGAGAGAGCGGGAAGAGAAAGAGAGCGGGAAGAGAGAGAGAGAGAGAGAGAGAGAGAGAGAGAGAGAGAGAGAGAGAGAGAGAGAGAGAGAGAGAGAGAGAGAGAGGGAAGAGAAAGAGAGGGGGAAGAGAAAGAGAGGGGGAAGAGAAAGAGAGACTGGGGGAGAGAGAGAAAGAGAGAAGATAAAAAAAGAGAGAGGGGGAGAAAGAGAGAGATTGAGAGTGGGGGGAGGGGAGAGAGAGAGAGAGAGAGAGAGAGAGAGAGAGAGAGAGAGAGAGAGAGAGAGAGAGAGAGAGAGAGAGAGAGAGAAAGAAAGAGAGAGAGACGGGGATGGGGAGAGAGGGAGACTATTTGTTTAGTTGTGACAAGTTTGAATGACAGTTGTGAATAGATAGAGTGACAGTGTACTGCACCTCTTAGAACACAAACTCAGGGATTGGCAAAGAGTGCATATCTTGAAATTAAAAAGTCGAAAGGAGCCTTTTTTATAACCACAGTTTAAATTGCTAAGTGAATTACATCCTTGGCATACTATTTCCTTGTTTATAATAAGAACTGGAGAGAATGGAGAGGTTAGGAATGTTAAATAGGCTGTTAATAAACCAACTACAATACATATCAATCACCTAGCAATACATTTATATTCCATAATAATTTGCATCACTTTAGACATTCCACTGATTATGCACATGTTGTATATGGGTATGAGGCTCAGCCTGTGACTCCCTCAGCTAGCTTGCCTCTCTTGAAAGTTCCAATCAGCTGCCACTAGCCACCCTCACGCTGCAGAGTCCGACTCACAGACTGTCAGACACTGTCACCACCACTCACTGACTATTTCAGTGCCCCTTGTATGTCTCCATGCTTCCCTATTTATCTCAGCATTCTGCCGTTTATCTCTGAGACCATGAGTCTTTTATATACTCATGTGTCTGTCTTATTGTCTTCTTGTTAGTTTTTGTGTCCCCTTTTTATTTATATTTACTCATTAACCATTTTACTGCTGAACCCTCCCCTGTGCCCTGCTCTTGTCTCCCAGCCTGTGCCATATTATGGATTGCATTGTAAATATAGCGGGAGGATTAAAGGGACAGTAAAGTCCTAATTAGACATTCATGATTTAGACGAATAGAGCATACAATTTTAAACAACTTTCCAATTTACTTCTATTATTTAATTTGCTTCCTTCTTTTGTTATCCTTTGCTGAAAGGTTTATCTAGGTAAGCTCAGGAGTAGCAAAGAACCTAGGTTCTAGCTGCTGATTGGTGGCTGTATAAACATTGTCATTGGCTCACCCATGTGTTCAGTTAGAAGCCAGTAGTACATTGCTGTTCCTTTAACAAATGATACCAAAAGAATGAAGCAAATTCGATACATCTAAAAGGATTTATCCCTGAGGGAGCAATAGGGTGAGAGTGAGATCACATAACATGCGATATAAGACTAACCACCATGCGCAGTGCGAGGTGACTATCACAGACAGCTATCTATCTATCTCTCTATCTAAATCTATACAGTATATCTTATTTGCACCCAATATACAGCATATACATTTAAAAAAGAGGAACATATAACATTTATTTTCAAAATATACTGCCACAAATTAAGGTCCTACACAAATGCATCACTAAGCAGTAGTAGATATAAAAAACAAAGTCCCTTACTTTCACATAGACACAGGTCACTTCAATTCACATGCACCTTCACTGCACAGGCCAACACACATCTCAGCCAGTGAGCCAGATTCAATAGGACTCAGGCATGTGGCAACCCCCCTCTTTTTGGTGCACCTCAGTTAACAGCCAGCCCTTCAGGTACTTCCTGTGTTCTGGCACTGAGGGAGGGCAAGGCAGCCTAACATAGGATTGTGATCGAGCTGGGTAGCTCATTTTATGTCACTCAGTCAATCTTAATATTTACTATCTGACCAATTATATATTTAAGTACAGTTCAAACTTTATAAAGATTGTATGCTATATTTCACAGAAATAGAGCATACAATCTTGATAAAGTTACAGTGTACTCTTATGTTCTATCTAGATGAGATGTTGATTAGAATGTGCCAATGTCTTGAAGTATAAGCATCAGCTTAGCTTGCTACTCTGTGCTACTAACTGGCTGTGTGTGCTCTGGGAAGCACTAGGCAGCTTTCAAACCATGGAGCTCAGCTAGAGAGGGAAGAGGGTGACAGAACAGCAGAGATTCAGCAGAAGAAAAGAAAACTGACTGAAAGGATTTTTGACTCGTTTTTCTTTCTTTTTTTCCTCTGCAGTTCTGTCACTGCTTTCCCTCTCTAGCTGAGCTCCGTGGTTGAAAAGCTGCCTAGTGCTTCCCAGAGCACACACAGCCAGTTAGTAGCACAGAGCTATCAGACCATGACCAGAGAGGATAGTAAGTCCACACAATGTCAGCCCAAGCAGTAACTTGTTAGAGAAACTGTGCTGGGGTGTGCATACAATTGACAGTCACAGTGCACACATATTACATGTCATGCTGCCAGTGCCAGGTGCCGGTTTGTAAAAAAAAATCATCACACAACCCTGCTTAATCCCCAATCTATCAGTTAGAATAGAATTAGAGGATCAGATGAGAGTTTTTCAAATTCCATTCCAACTGTTAGATTGTGCATTATTTGATTTTTTTTACCCCAATATGCAGCTGGAACTTGTAAAACCTACTCATCTCCTCCTCTATTCCAACTGATAGATTGCGCATTATGTATTTTATTTTTTCAAAAAAATAAAATACTTAAATGAACAATCTATCAATTGGAATTAGAGGAGCAGATGAGTAGGTTTGGAGCTGAAGCATCAGATATTTTTTTTACCTACTGCTTTGTGTAGAATCAAGTAGCTGTAGGTTCAGTGTCTCACTCTTAGACAGGACAGGGTAGCAGCTGATCGCAGCTCAAGATCGGAGGAAAGGAGGCAGTAGTCTGTTCTCTTCAAGCTTCCCGCCAGTTCTGCTGCTCTCTTGTGCATACGCAGGGAGCTAATCAGCGCTGGTCATGTTCTCCTGCTTCTGTCAATCACCAGGAAAACATGACCTTCTGATTGGCTCCCACGCTAGGAGGCAGCAAGAGGGCTGCCTCCCATTGGTCCCTATTTTCAGTGTAGATATTTTGACCACCAATTGGTGGCGCTTCAGCATGGGTAATGCTATGTCCCATATAGCTCTATGGAGAGAAGCGCTCCTGTAGGCTGCCTCTCCATAGCGTTACATGGGGGAGAAAAAAAATGGTGATTTATTTTTTTTTTGACAATTTTTTGTTTGTTTTTTATTTCATTAAATTTAATTACAATTTTGCCCCATATGGCAGGGTAGGCACTGCCTCCCCTGCCTCCTATGACTGCACGTCCCTGCTTTTGGGTTTACATTTAGAACTAAGTACGAAGGATTGCAATGCATACCACTATCATTGCAATGTATTAGAATGTCAACATGGAGACAGCAACTTGGAGTTAAGAGGAATAAGAGAAAGTAGGCATTTTGGTTAAATAACATATGGGTTAATAGTAAGGTTAATAGTAAGTGCGATGATTTTATTTATTTTTTTATTTTTTTATTTGGGGTTTAGTTAACAGTCCCAACAAGATAAGTTTGATTTCCAGTTTAATCTGTGACGACTCTGCTGAAATTGTGTTTATCAGGGAATTAGGAGTGGCGTGGATGTATAGAGACAATTCTCAGGAGATATGTGTAGGTATTTTATCTATCTCCATAGGGTAAAATATACTTAAGACACCACAACCAAATAGTTACTTGTGATAACTGGCACAAAGTGATCAGCCGACCATCGTTGCCTGTGTTCAAGAACTTTCCAGCAAGAGAATTTTATCTGCATTTTCTGTCTGTGCACGTCAATGCCTGTGTTTTTTCATTTAAGAACTTTTCAGCAATGGGAATTGTATTGCCACGCGGGACCCATAAGAAGAGGCCACATCTCTGGACACCAAGCTCATCTTTTCTTGTGAGAAGAAGTACTGCAGCTGAGAATAATGGGAGTAGGTAACAAAAAAAAGGAGCAGGAGCCTGTGTTACGTGAAGGTGGTAAAGGAAATAAAGAAAAATCTATGACCGCAAAACACAGAATAGCCCCTGCAAACACAAACTGTTATCCAACATCCTTCTTCTTTGTTTGCGCAAATTATTTCTCTCATCTGTCTCCGTTTGTCAAGTTCTTTGAGACTTTTAAAACTGTTCCAGATCCAGTTTCCCGGGATTAAAGTTTAGGAAATATCAGGCACACAGACCAACCATAGGCTACAGGAGTCCAGTTCCAGTGATTGCCCAACAGTGTCATGATTCAGAGGTGCTATTAGGTTGTTGTGTCTATTATATTAAGCTCCACCTCACATCCTCACATGAATACAATATTATTGGCTTATTATAAAAAAAAAATGGATTTCAGTTGTTCATGATTGTAAGGGTGGATATGTGCCTATTTTATGCTAAGGTTTCCAACTGGTGAGGCATGTGCTCAATTGTGTACGTTTGAAAGAGCAGATAATATGTAATAACTTTCTGGTGTATTTCAATAAGAGTATGTAAAAGAAACAGCTATTAAGGGTAAATGTCTATTGTTCTATGGAATAATGGGTCTTGTTGTGGGGCAGGTAATGGTGAAAGCTGGGGAGAGTTGAGAGGTAAATGTTTTATAAATGCTTGTTTATGACATAAGTCAAAGGGTGGTTTGTATTGATTATTCACTAATGATTTATGTCATAAATGAAGCATAATTATGCAATTTGTGTAGAATTAATTTCCAGGCAGTGACATCATAGACCAGCCTACCTGATCTAGTACCTCCCATGTTTAGAGTAAATTGGGGAATTTTGAAAAGGCTTGTCTCTTTCCACCATGAGCCAGCAAGGATTAAGGACTGCAGTTAAGGCTGGGCCCAGCTGGCAGGCTGGGCCATGTAGGTTAGAATTTGTACTGTTGTGAGTATTGTTTTGATTAATGGTTGTGTTTATTGTATTGTAATATGCTATCACTGTGTTGAGTATTGTTTCTGTCTTTTGTACTAGTATTTTTTTATTGTATTAACTTTTAATATGGATTGCCAAGTAAATTGTCAATTGATATTATACTGTTTTGTGTGTTTTTCCTTCACATATTCGACCATAAAACCAAGAACTAAAAAATATCAATGTTGTAATTCGGTTGCATATTAATTTATTTATTGATATTCATAAATTATTGATGCCTAACTTAACAATGATTTACTGAAAAATATAATTACCCATTATGGCTTCATCTGGATCTGAATAACTACCTACAAAATCAAAGAACCCCCATTTTCTCACCAGCAGAATGTTGTTCTAATTGATATGATTCTAGATTCACATGAATATCTCTTTGTTTGTCGTGTAAAACAGACACATTTTGCACAACCTAAAATAATCTGGCAAAGAATAAATGATGCCGTTATTGCCCAGGGTCCAGGCAAGGAATGTCGACCAGATCAAAAAGAGGTATAATGACATAAAATGTTTTGCCAAAGCCAAATTGGCAAAAGATAAAAATTCTTCCCATGCTACTGGAGGGGGACCATTATATGTCACAGAATTAACAGATTATGAACAGAAGCTGGTTCAAAGTTTAGGCACTGAGGTCATAACTATTATAACTGATGACTGAGACAGCGACAAGAGAGGTAAATGTAGTAATCATAAATTGATGCCAAGATTTATTTAAATAGCTTATAATAACTTTTTAATTCAAGTTAAGTTTTTTTTATAATTTATATTCCATTTGTATATTAATTTATTGCATCAAATGGCTTACTCAATGGCTTACTTAATCAATAATGTAAGTTAATAGAGAGGTTAGATCCTTTATATAGCTAGTGACAGATATCTTTGTTATACCTCCTATTGTGTTGTACTGTGCTCGCCACCTAGAATGTGCCGAGGCAAAATCCACAAGATGGACACGGAAAAAGTCGAGTGGATAAATTGATTATTTAGTAACTTTGGATTATTGCGAGTTTGGTGTTGAACAATGCCTTTATAATTACAAAAAGGATGTGATCGAGGATTGGGGACAAGTTCGCTCGCAAGTTTAAAATTGCGGGTTTTGGCATAGTTGACTACTTTGTACATACAATTTTCTATCTGTGCACAGATATTTATAAAATAAAAAACACAGACATCTCATTGACTGCTAGTTCTTGGGGCCCTTAACCTCTTATTAGCGCAGCCAGGACTCTGTGAATAAGAGAAGTGAGTTAGCTTGGCTCTCCAGCAAGCTAAAGGTAGATATTGACTTTTAAACTGTTCACCTGTAGCTTTTATAACATTTACATTTGTTTAACAAAAATACATGTAAATATTTTATGAATCTTCATTATTTGTTTCATTAAAAATTAAGCGAATATCGTATAGCGCAGTCAACGAATATTAAATATAAAAACTATTAAATCTAAAAATATAAATATAAAAACTTATTTCCCCCGAATATTTGCTCAGAAAGATTTGGATGAACCAATTTTTTTTGTGCTGCACAAGTCTATTTAGTAATTACAGGATGGTCAGAACTAAATGGAAATTAAATTACCATGTTTACTCTTTTAAATTGCCCTGTTCACCCTTTCTTGGGCATTTTAAAAAGATGGTATTCCAAAGAAAACTAGTAAAAAGAAGCAAAGATTTCCTTGGTGTCAGGGAAGTTTAGCATAAGTAGAACATACTTTGGGATTTACCTTCAGATTGAAGATTCAGATATACAGAAAAAAAATTGTTCATACTAGAAAATGTCATATAATCTGGCAAGAAGGAAAAATGGATGGCAAATGACTAGTAACCCTCTCAGATATGCCTGTATTAGTTAAATCTTTCTTAAAAGTTAACAAAAGGTTTAATTAATTGGGGTAAAATAAAAGCTGTATAAAGACTGTGGTTTGAGAGTGGAGAGACTGGCTGGGGCTGAAAATAAATATGTAGGGGACTACTGTTTCATGTATGTTGTAGTCTGGAAGGCTAAAGGACCAGATCAGAGTATTAAGGACTGCTCTCCTGGGGATATAAAGTTGGTTCTGTGAGTAATGAAACAGCTGCTGTTACATATCAGTAAACACTTGGAACTGGAGATCTGTTTGTTATATCTAACATTTTGTTTGTTATACTCTCCATATATAATTTATTTCTTCAGTTAATTAATCTATTTAAATAAAGATATTAAATGCAATCTATCTAGCAAGAAAAGATAACACATCCTTTCAGAGGATATTATTGTGATAAATTTGTGAATTAGTTGCATGTTAGTATCATTTCCAGCAGAAGAACTTAAGATTTAAGTATAGAAAAAAAGCAGGTTTTAAGGTCTGACTGTACATCTGGAAGTAGAAAGCTCAAAACTTCCAAAACTATAAGAAACTGATACTGACTTATGAAGTTCTGGAGCTTATATGGCTTTGATAGACTTGTAGATTTTAATTTCACGGAATATATGAAAAGATGAAAAAAACACAAATTTGAATCTGATTTAAAAAAGATTGCCCCTGAAGTTATATATATTTTTTTATCTTTGTGACTTAATGCACTGTTTCCCAGAAAAAGAAGACCTATATGATTAAAAAAATAAAAAATAAAAAATACACACAGACTACTTTCAAAGCAGCAACTTTACCTCAAATAACAATACAAATAATTAACATTATTCACTTTTTATAATAGTATAGAAGGGTTTATGAATTGTTGTTTCAAGTGTAACTTTAATTATGATTTTGTGCACTCAAACATTTTACTAGAAGCAACACAAACTGAACTGCTAACTTATATCAATGTCTTGTTTTTTTGACTCAACTCATTTTATGACTGGCAGATGAAAAGAACAAGTTTGACCAGGGGGAAGTTATAGATTTGAGTAAGAGAAAGGGGTTATATTAAGCCTTTATAAGCTCTTCTTCTCTTTCCTTGTTTTCATTTTCCAACTCTAAAGTTTGGCCTTCAGGGATCACAAAGCAGATGCAACATTTCGTCCGCAGCGAAAGGCAGAAGGTGGGTTGCTATGGAAATAGCTCATGTGACTTTTTTAAGGTAGCAAAATAAAAAAGAAATTGGAACGCAAGCCTTGAACTTCATCCACCTTTTTTGTGTTTGTCTCTAAGGCAAAGTTTTATTAAGGGTTGTTGCAATAAGTATAGCAATTTAAGTGATTATTGAATGAAAGTATTCTTGACATCCACCAGCTGTTCCATGCTGGGGTAAGGCATAACATACTTCTTTCACTGTGAGATCAACTAAATCAAGAGGTTTCTTATATATTTTTTCTTGGAGCTGTAAAAAATGCTAAAAATACATTTTTACGGCAACATTTAAGCATTATATTACAAACTTGTATTATAACTGCAGTTTTTTTTTCTCATGGGCTATGCATTCTATTGTTTTTCACTTTACATTCCACTAATTGGATACATTAAAAAAAGGTTTGATTGAATTATCAGTGATTATCTACAAAATCAACAAATCCTGTGGTTTTACCATTTGAGGAAGATAATAACTATGTTAAAAAAAAAATTAAAGTAAAAATAATTTATATATAAAGGTTATACAGTAGTTGAATCCATTTATTTCAATAATTGCATTTATAATTTAACCAAGTAAATAAATAAATGTCCTTTAGTTTACCCCTAGAGGAATCACCCATCCCAAGGTTCCATTGACAGTAGATCCACTGTGATCTAGTTCCAGAGCATGTGCCTGGTGCGTGTGATTCTCTTCGTCAGTAGGGCACATTTCTATATTCTTGTGTCACTTGTCACAAGTCTGTTGTACTGGCTAAAGAGCAGTGTTACAGTAACATGACTCCACAGGGACACAAGACTGGTTTCTTTTATATATATAATAATAATACAGCTCCCCTCTAAAACCTGAAGGAACCTGACATTAGTGGTGCAAAGCTACCAAGCTACCCACACTATATGATGCTACGACCAGTGGCATTGCCAGAAAACTGCTGACAGGGGGGGGGGGGGGTCAATTCTTGAAAGTCCACTAGTGTTGTGTTGAAGGGGCTGCAATGTGAAGGGTGGAACTGGACAGGTCAAGGGCAAGTTGGTCATGCTGTGGGTGGGGCCAGGAGGACATGTAGATGCTCTCGGCAGAGTGGCAATGTGAAACCCGGAGGGGATCATGGGGGAACACAGTTGGTGGGAATATAATGAGGCAGACATTATGCTTGGGAGGTGTTGGCTCTCTAAGGAGAGGCCACTGGCTAGGACCCTTAAAAACATATTGTAAAATGTTCCAAATATAGTCCATAGGCAGCTGCATAATATGCACATGACTAATATGTATTTTTAAATTTTTTAAAGCAGTTTTGAAGCATATGGCTTTGAAATTGACTCTCAATTCACCTGCTTATAGTCTTAAAGGTAAGAAAGCTTAATGCACCAGCTTTTGAAATGTTATGTTTGGTAGGAGTTGCCAGCTCCTAAGTGACAAGTTATGAGGACATTGTGATGCATTAGGTTAATGGGTTTTGCATATCACACATAACTAGCCTCAATTAAAGGGAAAATGTTCATTCCAAATATTCAGGGACATTTGTTACCCTGAATATTTGGTATTTGGACTATTCTTTATAAGTTTTGTTTAAAAAAAAAAAACAACAACCCAAAAACTGATTTTTTGTTAAATTGATAATAGGAGTAAATTAGAAATTTGCTTAAAATTGCATGATCTATCTGAATCATGAAATAAAAAATGTGGGTTCAGTATCCCTTTAAGCATCTTAGAGTTTTTATGTTTTATGACCTTAACATGTTAATCTCTGCAAATTTTAATCCTTTACTTATAGATGAATGGAACATCCCTTTACTTTCTTAGCTTTGGAAAATCATAGCTTTTAAAATTAATCTACTTCCCAAACTTACATACTTATTTCATTCTCTTCCTATTCTTCTCCTAAAATCACTGATAAATCAGTTTCAACAACTCTGTAATAGATTTATATGGAGAAATATAGTGCCTAGAATCGCTACTAGAATATTACAACAACCTATTCTATCTGGAGAAGCCTCGGCTCCAAGCATATTAGCCTATCATGAAGCAGTGAGACTTTCGCACATAACTTTGTGGGGCTACATTAGAGAGTAAATGGATGCAATTATACAAAACCCACGGGGAAGACATGCTTTTTTTTAACGTGACCTAATCTGGCTTCCTAAACTCAATAGACAAAGGTCCCTATTTTCCAATCATATTCCAACCTGGCAAGAGAAAGAGATATAAATGGTTAAAGACTTATGTTATAGTAATACTATGATGCCACATCAGATATTTCTCTCATTTTTTGATCCCCCAGTTCCCCTTCATTTTGATTATTTGAGACTTTCCCACTTCTTGAAATAATGGGGTTTTATTGAAGCTCCCCAACAAGAGAAAAGCAGATGGGAGAGAAGATTAGACTCAGGTAAACCCAAATGGATGCTGCTTTCACTTTCATATCAAGACATTTTGAGGGCCCCTCTCTTTCTTAAATCTCCTCTTAGTCAAAGATGGTAAGACTCTATCACAACTATCTATGAACCCTTAGGCTGGAAAAAAACAATAATGTCAACCAGGAAAGCCATTAATTGTGTAATTTTATATGAGATATACCTTAAAGTCCTTTTATAATGTTGTCTGACACCTGTTCAGTTATTCAAAATGTCCCCCCTCAATTTGCTTAAGTGCTGGAGAGGCTGTGACAAATTGGGTACTCCTCTACACATATGATGAGCATGTCCTCACATTGCCCCTCTCTGTAGTCAGACATTTCTTTATTGCTCTACTAAGCATATCTGTCTAGCCTCTTCTCCTTCAGTAGGATTATTTAATATTTTCTCCTCAACTTTAACACTGCCACAGCAATTGTTTTGTATACATCTATTCCTAGCTTTCAAAATGGCTATAACCTAATTTCCTTACTTCACCCCAAGAAAAAATAATGTATTTGAGAACCATATGTCTCCCAGATAAATAACTTGGTTGAATTACAGTGTCTTGTTTGGGAGTTTAGCCTAGACCAGATTGGCTTTGTTCTACTTTTGGGAGAGACATTCTGCTTTTCTTTTTCTTCTCTTCTTCCTTCCCCCTCTCCCTTTCCCCATTTTATCCATCTTCACCAAAAGGAGAAGACCAATTGACACCTCCATCTTTAAATTTCCACTTTCAGCTACTATGTTTGACAAGTAATGTGATTCTAGTTATACTGTTGATTGACACATCTATTGGTCATCTATTAAGAAGATTGTTTATTATTAAATTACTTATATTTTCATAATAAGCTGTATATGGCACCTTGTTAGCAAAATATACTGCTATATAAAATTGAGGTTCAATTTGAAACTCTACATTTTCTCCTTTTAACTCATCCTATATAGACTCTTATCTAGAGGGGCACTACCTTTTTTCTGGTACCACCTTTACATAGAACACCGGAGTGTGCTGTATCAATATAGTTGATACATTGTTTTTTGTATTGTTTACTATATATATATATGTGTGTGTGTATTATATATATATATATATATATATACAGTATATATATATATATATATATATACAGTATATATATATATATATATATATATATATATATAGATAGATAGATAGATAGATAGATAAATATATATATATATATATATATATATGTTTTTTCATTAATGATGTTGGGGGAATTATTTAGGTTGTAGGGAGTCCCTAAAGACACTCAAACAATGCTAAAAGAATCTGTGGCCTAACCTAGATGCTGTCAAGAACGCTATCCGGCGAAATTGCATCCAAACAGGATTTACCGCTGTGCAAGGACACCCGGGCGGCAGCAAAAGAACTGGCAGAAGTGTCTGCAAACATCTACCAATATACACTACAACCGGGCTGTGAGAGGAATACAGTAACCGAGACCGGTACCAAGAGAGCTGCTAGACACCCTCCGGTGTAAGTAAAAAGTGTAATACCTAACCTGAACAATTGATTTGCTTTTGACAAGTCCATTTCTTGTCTCACGTATCCCCATGCATTAGGATTGATGAGCATTGCTGGGGAAACACATCTTTAAATTGACTCTTTAAATTGACTGTTTGAACTTTGAAGCATTATCCGTTCCCTATATTAAGTTTTCTACACTGTTTTATTTTGTACACTTGCTCCTATGGCAAGTTGATTGCATATTTTAATGGCCATTTGACTATATGGTCTCTTGTATCTTACTTTTGTTTTTTATGCATCTTTGCTAGAAGCTGTGTTTTTATTATTATTTTAGCACATATATATTTTTGTAGAGTCTATTTTAATTCTTTTATGAAATTCTATATAATTGTATAAAAATAATTCATATGAATTGTGACCATTAAAATTAACATTTACTTTTAGCTATCTTATCTCTATATATATAATTGGGACCACTACTCACATACCCATATAGGGATTATTTTAGCTGTACTTTCAGCGCCACAGATTCTTTTAGTATTGTTTGAGTGTCTTTAGGGACTCCCTACAACCTAAATAATTCCCCCAATAGTCTCTCCAAGGTGTATTTTATTAGATAACCACCTATATCTGTAGGCCTATAATCACTTTGTATTGCTAGCGCATTCTTCTGCACACACAACTGTTTTTCATTAATGATACCTCAGTTAAAAATAAATAAATGTTACTTTATTTTAAAAACATTTACACTTGGCTAATATTTTTCTTTTTTTTTAGCAACACAACAGGACTCTCTTTTAATTACAAGGCCTTTGCTGTCCCAATAATTGAGACTTGGCAATGCAAACTTGCAAGTAGTTAATATATTTATGTTTTTATTTATTTATTTTTATCTTAATGATTTGTTGTTATAATAATCCAGAAAAAAAAAAATGAGACAGGATAGAAATCTAGGCATATGTTTATTTTAAAATCTTTTCATTTCTTAGTGAAATACAAATTGACTACTCTACAGAATCTAGGATAATGCAAATAATACCTTAGTCTACATATTCATAACTTCTCTACAGATTTATCTGGCTATGTAAACTAGCATGGACTATTCCTCATGGCAGATCATTTTTCTACTTTCAATATTTCAATTATATTTTGTTTAGAGAAATCAGGATATTAAATAGATAACTCCTCTACAGTTAACCTATGCTACTTAATTGCCTATTAAACAGACACACAGGCAGTTTGCAATATTCTTTATTAGTCTTTTTTCGATATATGATACAAAAAATGTAAATAGAAGTATTAATTTACAATTTCATATCCTCGTATTTTCAAATGTTTTGATAAGTTTTATTAAACCAGCATTTGCAATAGACAAATTTTACATTAGATATGCAACCTTTCATCTACGCATCAGATACAGCTTCAAAGCTCTAATTTAAATGCTTATATATAAGCAACATATAAAATGCAGTGAAGCTTAACAATAAATATTGATTAATCTATAAGAGCTGGCATTCTGCAAGAACATTAGCAAATAGAAATAAATATTTACTTTAGTATCTCAGTTATCACAATAGTTTGTAGAAATTACATTATGGGGTCAATTTATCAAGTTCCGTATGGAGCTTGATGCCCCGGAAGGCTCGCCGGAATCAGAAGTTATGAAGCAGAGGTCTAAAGACCGCTGCTCCATAACTTGTCTGCCTGCTCTGATGCGGCGAACAGAAATCAACCCGATCAAATACGATCGGGTTGATTTACACCCCCTGCTAGCGGCCAATTGGCTGCAAATCTGAAGGGGGCGGAATTGCACCAGCAGTTCTTGTGAACTTAGCATATGCTGTTGGCATTTATCGATTTGCAGAGGACATGATACGCTACATCGTATCATGTACACTCGCACATGAATAAATTGACCCCTATGTGTTTATTTAAAAAAGATGAAGAAGACATATAATAAGTTTAATGCAACAATACATTTCTGATGCAATTGAATACCTGCATAGTATTTAGGTTTCCACTCAGGTTCTTCTTAAAGACACATAAAATTAATTTTCTTTTCTATGTAGCATTTAAGAGTGGGCATTGCAGTTGTTTTCTTTGTTTGTTGGTAATGATTATTATTATTTTTTACCTGTGCATGACATTACAGATCATGGTGACCCATTTTCGTCATGAAGTGGAGATGCTGATTGGTGATTACCTCCTCTCTTGTTACCTCCTCACATTCCTGTTTACAAGATTTCTACAGACTGGTTCCCATCTTATGGAACTCTCTGCCTTGCTCCACAAGTCTCTCCCCTAATTTTAAAAGCTTCGGCAGGACCCTCTACACATTTGATCCCTGTAATTGTTTTTTACATACTACCTATGTTCATAGCGCTGCGGAACCTGTTAGCACTCTACAAATACCTGATAATAATAATAATAGCTGCAGGCCCTATCATTGGTTGCATAGTGGGCAGCATTCCCAGATATACATACACCAACATGCATGGTGACATCACTAATGTGGGCAGGACTGCAATATGACAAGCAGGTGAGGGAGCTGGATTGGGGTTGATTTTCAAACCCTTCAATCTCAGCTCTTTTACTAGCCACAAAACTCCAAGACCCCTCATTTGAAAAAAAAATTCACCCATAAGGCAATGTGTTTGTAAAAAAAAAAGTATAAACGTAATTCACTGGAATTTGCTATGGAATTGGACATTATATACTCAATAACAAAATCTGTTATGTCTAGAGACCCATAATACAGTTTATTTTATAATAGACAAGTATCTCTAAAGTACCTTTACAGTTTTTGCCACAGCTATCTCAAATGCCATGAAATATAAATATATTAATTTTCTGAAATTGCTAGGCCTGCTAAATAAATTAATGAATATATATATATAAAAGTAGACAGTGGACAAGCGCACAAGAAGGCACTCCTAGTGAAGATAGTTTTTAACAAATGACTCTATTTAGAGGTAGACAAATGCACACTCACGTGGTTTAACCTCATCCAATATGAGCTATAAGTAAAGCTCAGAGTTAAAGGTGATATCTGTTCAGAATCCACTTGTACAGCCCCTGGTTTCTTTTTCCTCCCTTCCTGATTTTATTCTAGAGAAAAGCCCAGGGCAGCAGAACAACAAAGGCAAACAACGGCCTTTAAACTCATATGATGGTATAGTCACCAGTCAACTAAGGGCCAAGTGTGTGTTTAATTTTTTGGCCAACCATTAAAAGTATATATGTATAATACAACAGAGAAAGCATTGTAAAACAAATCCCGTTAAATGGGGTAAAACAAATCCCGTTAAATGGGGTAAAATCAATAACAAGACCTACATGCCTTTATAAGGGCTGAGCTGATATAAAGCATAAAAATGACTATCCTGCATCAAAAACTGATTTACAGGTGTATGTCCGTTAACCCGCTTCATGGATTGTGGTAAAAAAATGGCGTGAGTGTACCAGCACTTAATGCACTATTTTCTGTGCAACAGCTGGTCACTATTTCATTCCGGTTTTAAGTAAGTTGTCAATGCGTGTAGCGGAGGGCAGGGCCTAACGCGTTTTGCAACACCATTGGTTGCTTCGTCAGAGCGTTGACTCTGTGTTGGTTGCTCACTGAAAATGGACTTCCAATAGTTTTTAACTGTAAGTTGGAAAAAAAATGTTAGTTTAGCACTGGGGTGTGAAAATAATAGTAATAACAACAACATAATATATATATATATATATATATATATATATATATACATATATATATATATATATATATAAATATATACTGTATATATATATATATGTATATATATATATATATATATATATATATATATATATACGTATATATATATATATATATATATATAATTCTTTTTTTTAAAACAACTGTTCTTGTACTGAGAAGAAAACTCTTTATCTACTATCTGTATGCTTGTAGGGCTGATCACTGTCCACCAATAAAGCTATTGGGAATTTTCTTATTGGCTAGTTAATTCTTATCCCACAAAGTAAACAGCTTTAAAATTATATTTTTTTTGCAAAACAATGTATGAAATATAATAGTTGAAATATTGCTAATTTTAATGCTCATTTAATAAAAACTTAACAGGAGCAGAGTAAGTTGTGAACCAAGATGTCCACAAAATTCTTAAACATCTTGTTCACCGTGTTCCAGAGCTGAATGCCAATTGCCCTGCATCCCAACTCCAGAGTGAACATTGCTAAAGCCTTATCTTAGGTGTTCCAGCTTTGATGCCTACACTTCTAAAACACCTATATCCTTCTACTTTAAGGTTACTAGGTAAGCACTATGTGATGTTTGGCCACATACACTATGCAATGTGATGGTGTCAAGCTAACCAAGTGTTTATTGGAAAACCACAATTTAGGTTAAATTTATCATTATAAAATTAATTGTGAACTTAAGGATATGAAAACTTACATTTTGTTTATAATATAATAGTTTATGTAAAAGTGTAATAATGTTAATGACCCAAAGCCCTACAGTGGTTGCTGTATCTAATATCCTGAAGTTAGTGCGCCTTGGTCTTTCACTCACAAGCTAATTTTTTACTTTAAACTTTTACTATGTGTGCTTAACCAGCATTTTTACTTTGAGTGTAGATAGCGCTCAAGCAAAAAAGTTATTTAGTGCGCCACTTGTAATCTGGTGCTATAAACCTAGTCCCATTTAAATAATAGATAGCTTGCATATGTTTACTTCCTATGGATAACCCAGTTATTGATATTGTATTGTTTGTTCTAGTAGTTTGTTTCAATGTGTTTCCCATTTATTATACTGAAGAAAAGAAATGGCACTTCAGCCTTACCCCGGCTACTGTTAACCATGCTAACCTTCTCATATTTTAAGATAACAAATCACAACAATTGAGCCCCAGCAATCTAATCTAGCCTGTTTATAGCTACCCTCTTACCTTCTAGGTCATCTAACATTATTAACAATGATATAACATTTCTAATTTAGTTACTGTCTGGACAGAGGGACAATGTATAATTTTCAAGACAAACTGGGTGAAGGAGCTAAATCTGAGTATGTGGTATTATGGGATCAGTTGGAATAGCTGACTAAATTTATTTCTTCTAGAATTTCTTCATTCTTCTAAGTCTTTCTAACTACACCACTAGAAATAGTTTATAAGTATCTGAGGCTCAAATCTGTAACAAAAGCAATGTCAATGAATATTAATATTAAATTCTGTAAGTATACATACTTAATAATTCTGAAAATATCTTGCATGAAATAATAACTTATTTACACTTGCAAATGCAAGGAAAGATACAATATCTTACCTCACTTAAATGTACCTCAAAAATACTATATAAACATAATTTTATATTTGTCACAACCATCCAAATGAATGATAAAATCAAGATCTAGAAGCCTATTGATGAATACTAAATTTGAAATATCTGTTTTAAAGTGAAAGTAAATTTTAAGAAACCGTATTGATTATATGGATTCACATAGTATCCTACTATGTAGTCGCTAACTCTTTTTTTTTTTTTAAAGTTTGGTCCTATTTTAAAAATATTTATGTTTGATAAATCCTATTTTTAGGTTCCTCCGCCCCCCCCTCATTTTCTGGTTTTCTAATCATACATGTAAGAGTAGTCCCACCCGCTGGTCATCCGTGCTCACTCTCATCAATAAAAATATTGCACATGTGCAAATATCCGCTCTCTGCTGTGATACATATGTAACAATGAATCACTCGATTCATTGTTTAGTATTGTAGCAGAGATCGTAATAGCTTTTGACTGTCTCTTTAATTGAATACTTACTGTTTCCAATTGATGATAAATAGTAACTAGCTACGATCGCTTGTGCCGATGCAGCTACTTCATTATCTGGATTTATCGGTTCAGTTGAATGCACATGCGTGTCTCATAAACGCGCTTCTACACAGGGAGTAAATTAATTAAGACACGCATGCACATTTGAAGGTGGGGGCATAGATTGAAGCATTTCAGATGCCACTGGGGGACTAATCAATTAGGTATATCTATATTCGTCATCGCACAACTAAAAAAATATTTTTAGGTGGGTGGAGGAACGGCAAAATAGTGTTGTGGCTTGCAAGGTAAATTACTTTGCTAAATATAGATGATTACAAAAATTGATGAATGAAACTCAACTTAATTTAAGATGTATTTTTAGATACGGAATAGAGGTTGTGGATATTTGACTTTCACTTTAATTCCACCTAACTTGACTCTCCTATAGTTCACCATACATGCAATCCTGATATTAGTATAACAATCCAAAAGGATTACTAACCCTTTTAACTGCTGAGACATTCATGCCTCTGGGATGAGTTGTTTTGGTGGTTTTTAGATGCTGTTCACATTTGAAGCCTACAATAGGCCATTTTTCAGTGAGAATCATTTTGACCTAGATTATGAGTGGAGCGCTATCGTAAGCGCAAGGAGCTTAAATGCGATCTTGAGATTGTGGTGTTCTTTATGCTAAAATTCATATTACAAGTGGTGCGCTGTTAATATTACCACAATTTCGTTTGTGTGGGAAAAAAAACTTACCTGTGAAAGTAAAAAAACATTAGTTTTTTTTTTTTTTAAACTAACATTATCAAAAAAAAAAAATTAACCCTAACATTAAAAAAATAACAAACCCTAAGATTACAAAAAAAAGACATGCCTATTCTAAACTTATGCCTATTCTAAAAAACATATGCCTATTCTATTGTAGAACATCGCCCTAAAGTAAACCAGTTCTTTTTGTAAAATAAAAACCTACAACCCTATAAAATTAACCACCAGACTAAAAAAGCCTACTCTAAAACGTGTACTGAAAAGGGCATTTGATTGGACATTTAGCTCTTTTTCTGCCCAGAGTGAAAAACAAATATTTATTCTTAAAAAAAAAAATCACCCTAACTCTAAACCTTAAGATGGTACTCACCAAAGATGATGGTGGTGCTCCATCTTCATCTTCTTTGATGTGAGGTACCCCTTTTATTAAAGGGTACCCTTGCATTCCTATTGGCTGATTTGCATGTTCAAATTCAAATCAGCCAATAGTATTAAAGCTTTTTTTATTGGCTAATTTGAATTTGAACATATAAAAGGGGTACTTCACATTCAAAATTCTGTGTGCAGCTGGTGACCGCATGAAGAGGACTTCCATGTTGAAGATGTCAAGATGGATAAAGACAACTGCCACCGCCACCAGTCAGGATGAAGATAAGAAGATGGACCACCACTGGGATGAATAAGGATCACTGTCGGGATAAAGTTGGAGGGCCGCCAATATCTTTGCTGAGTACCATCTCGGGTTTAGAGTTTTTTTTTAAGATTAGGGATTTTTTATGGGTTAATAGTGTAGTGGGAACTATGCGGTGGGATATGTGGCAATTTAGGGGCTATTAGTGCAAGGGCTTGTGGCGATTTGGGTTAGCATGTGAGTAGGTTGCTAGATTTTTTTTCTCTTTAACTCTATAGTTGAAATGAGAAGGGGTTATCCTCTAAAAATAAGGACCTATTGAGGGACATTTTTTAAAGCTGCAAGATGAAGTTTTATGCAGCCAATAGTTAAGAAGCAGTGGCCATGTGATAACAAGAGGACAGTTCCTTGTCCCCCCCCCATGCTTGATTTTGATATGCACATAGGAACTCCCATGGACCTGCCTGTTATAAATCTAAATATGCTTTTGTTGTGTTTTAATTTCCCCAAGACACACAATGCAATTGCATTTCAGACTGCGGGTCTTGTGTGTTTCTAAGGCTTTGGGGAGATACAATTGAAGGATTTTAATCTTTACCCATCCATCCAACTACCATAAGCCTCTAATTGCATTCAGGCACTTCTGAGTCTTACCAGCATCCCTAGATCCCCCTTACTTGTCCACTTTGTATGTGAGGATAAAGGCTGTGACACACTGCAAGCGTTGTGGTGCGAGGCGAAGCAGCTGCTTCCTTCGCATTGCATCACTTCTGAAGATCAGATATTTCATCTCTGAGCGCTCAGCTAAGTGACCTGATGCAGCAGAGTGCTCAGAGTTGAAAAGGCAGGACACACTGAGTGCGCACAGCCGTGTGTCACAGCCTTAAGTGTAGGGGGCACACTTAGCTCCAAAAGTGCCCCCTCTCTTGATGACAACATATGATAGTCATCCACACTAAAGATATATTGTAAATGATGACCATGTGTTATCATTCCCACTAAAAGGGTAAAACCTATGATCTATAAGATTACGGGTGATCTAAAAAAATGCTTTACTCAGTTAGGAAGTTGGAAATCTCTTTGCCAATTCTAGTAACCTACATCATTAACATTAATAACCATTTTAAAGACACAATACCTTGACCCTTTGCCAATAATTAGTCCTTAAAGGGAAAGTAAACCAATATTTTTTCTTTTTAAGCAACTTTCTAATGTACTCCTTTTATCATTTCTTGTTCCTTTTGCTATTATTATTTGAAAAGCAAGAATGTAAGCTTAAGAGCTGGCCCATTTTTGGTTCAGCACCTGGGTAGCGCTTGCTGATTGGTAGTTAAATGTAGCCAACAATCAGCAAGTGCTATCCAGGGTCTGAACCAAAATAGGCTGGCTCCTTCGCTTAGATTCCTGGTTTTTCCAATTTGAGATAACAAGAGAACAAAAAAATAATAATTGGAGTAATTTAGAAAGTTGCTTAAAATTGCATGTTCTATCTGAATCACAAAAAAATTGGGTTTAGTATCCCTTTAAGTTACTCAGCAGATATTTTTTCATTTCACAACATTAATAGAGTAGTGATAATAATCTCTTAAAATGTTAAGCCTAAACATTAATCCCTAAATTTCATACTTATCTATTTTTTTTTCCTTCTCCATTTTTGTCATCTCTTCCACAATTAAAAGTTATGCTATTTGTTACAATCAAGATATGGGATGCATCCCCCTTGAAAGGACATAAAAATCAAAATTAAACTGTTAGTATTCAAATAGAGCATACCAATTAAAAAAAAAAAAAATTTTCAAATGTACCTCTTTTATCATATTTTCTTCTTCTGTTATCCTTTGTTTAAAAACATTCCTAGGTAGGTTAAGGAGTATGCACGTAGCTTAAATGGATAGTAAACAACTTAATATTTTTTATATTAAATATTGTTATGCATAGTGTAACAACTTTGCAATATTTGTTCATTATTTGTCTTGCCCACTTTTCATATAATTTAGCTCTGAAAATTAAGCCATTTCTAATTCTCGGAATTTCTAATGCACCCTGATGACTTCTCAAAGCTAAATCTGCTACACATCTGTCCATAATATGCTTTATCAAATAGCTACGGCAGAACAATTTTATGACCGTGGCTATCTTTGTTGTCCGAGGATTAACGCCCAGAATGGCTCCTTCAAATTAGGCACATAGTGGGTGGAGTTTGGCTATTGAAAAATAACTAAAAATAATGTTAATTTGTTTTCATAATATTAATACTTGGCTAATATGTCATTCTATAGCAACACAACAGAAATGTTTTGTAAGTACAAGGCCTCCAAAGAACAAAAATACGATTTTGATTTAACTGAAATTATATCACTTTCTTCTATTTTTAATAGTTATTCTACCTAGAAGAAACACACAAACACACAATGAAAACATATACAGACACGTTTCTTCTCATCACACTTATGCTCTGAAATAGCATTTACTGTATGTCTGTTATACTCCTAGGATGTAGATTCCCCTTGTTTGATGTGTAAAATAAAGGTGAATGTTCTAGCTTAGAATTTCCAATCAGAAGAATAGATAACACAGTGTCATGGACTGTGTATGATTGACAGGTGACTTCCTTCCTCTTCAGTGCACCCTTTGATTAAGGAACAGTGACAGCAAAAGCATTGTCAATCCAAGTTTTTTTTCTGCTGGTCTCTTTCCACATCACCAAAAGCTAACAAAGCTAATCATCTTGAAATAAAAGAGAAAAATAAATTACCAAAGTAAAGACTGATTCCTCCTAACGATGGCAGTCAGCTCTAATGCTAATTAAAAGATAAAGATAAAGAAGAAAAAAAAAGTTCAAATCTCAGAATTTAGTATTTTTTTTCCTTCTATTGTCTATTGTGTAAGTTAGTAGAAAAACATTGTGTGAAAAGGTTTCATTCTATTTCATGTCCTCCTAAAAACCCATGGAAATACTTAGTGACCCAAACTGCATGAGCACTGTGCTTGTTGTATATGAGGAGGGGAAGTTAGTTAATGCTAAATAGATTAAAAAAAAAACAACAACTGTGGAGAGAGCTATATTATGGCCCTTAAGTCTTATACTGGCAAATACTGACAGGGGTATACAATAATTAGGGCCAACAAATGCAGTCTAGTCAACACATCAGGTGACATGTACCTCGCCTACAGCATTTACAATTAAAACAGATTTTGGGAGTAGTTTGCTATAGAGTACTATACACTAATGTGATGCAAGTTGTGGTTAATTATCTTTTTTCTGTAAATACTAATCTATGCAATTTTTATATCTTCCGACTGAACTGTCCATTTGGCATAAACAAAATGAACTGTAAAGAAAAACATTTTGCAAACCTGCTCAATATGATCTTAGCATCATTAAACCCTTGGTATGACATTTTATTCTAGCCTATTATATATTACATTTCATTTTTTTCCCCACTTAAATGATCATTCTATACTCGCTAAAATTTCTTGAAAAATATATATTGGTATGCAATATCTATCTATCTATCTATCCATCCATCTATCTATCTATATATCTATCTATCTATCTATCTATCTATCATCTATCTGTCTCTATCTAGTCTACTATCTAGTCTACTATCTATCTAGCATTAATAGATCATGCTCAGTATCTATCTATCTATCTATCTATCTATCTATCTATCTATCTATCTATCTATCTATCTATCTATCTAGTCTACTCTCTATCTGTCTGTCTGTCTGACTATTTATCTATCTATCTATCTATCTATCATCTATCAATTATATGTAAGCGATAACGCAACGTGAAAATGATCTAGCTCTTGGCTGAATTGTTTAATCTTAAAACATTTTTCCAGTGTTATTAACTTTACATTGGGTATATAAATAGTTTTTTTGAGGGGTGCAACTTTTAAAAATTAGAAGTAACTTGGTTGAGGGTGCAGCAACTTTAAAGGATGTAAATATTACAACTCTTCCTGTGTCCTTTGCATTTCACATCACTGTCCCCAAATGCAGCCTTAGGACTGCTCTGTAAAATACTCTGTAAATTAAAAAGCGATTTTTAAAAGGAAGACCAAATATGAAATACAGCTGACTATAAAATCTGAACTTTTAATGTGCAGCAAATGTATTTCCCTCAATGTGAATCTCCTGTAGCCTTGTATACATATTGGGCTTGATTACAAGTGGAGGAGCTCTATTTGCCCATTTACTGACCCACGTTAAATAACCAGTCATTACAAGTGGCTGGTTAATGCTCCCATGAGCCCACAGTTCCTTTTAATAAAATAAAGATATAAGCATTTTTTTTAAAAAACTGCACAAAGCAGTTATAAGGGGTTGAAGTGAGGGGATGTGGGGTGTTAGATAAAAAACGGCAATTAAAGTGCCTTTACATCGCAGTCTTTAGGGACTGTGATCGCGCTTATATACATATATATGTATGTGTTAATATATGTATATACACGTATAAATACATAATAATATATAAAATAAATAAATAAATGTGTATGTGTATATATATATATATATATATGTATATATATATATATATATATATATATATATATATATATATATATTTCTATATATACTGTATACACACACACATATATATATATATATATATATATATACATACTGTATACACACACACATATATATACATATATAAATATATATATATATATATATATATATATATATATTCGCACACACACACACACACACATATATATATATATATATATATATACTGTATACACACACACATATATATATATACGCACACACGCACACACACATATATATATACTGTATATATAAATTGATGTTTATATTTTATGTCTGCAAATAAATACATTGTTTTATTTCTAGACAAGATAACCTGGCACAACATTGTTGATCACAAGTTCTGGGTTCCCCTTCAGCTATAATTCTCTTATTCTAATAGTGAGCACAAGGAAGTCTATATAATAATCACATATAAAGCAATTTACTTAAGGCTGATATACTGCTACACTAGAAGCTTAGCTGTCTGCTGTAAAATTGGATTACTAGATGTAAGTTGATATCAAATGATGATACCCATAATTGTTAGAGACCTCCTCTCACACTTTGTGGTCCTGATTGATTTTTCTTTATTAACTGGAGCTTTTCTGTCTTGTCAAGTAAATGAACACTATACAGCATGACAGAAGAATACTAACAGCTATGTAAACACAAAACCATAAAGGATAAAAGGGTCATTTTTGTCTCGGATAACAATATATTGTTTTCATTGTGTTCTGGTGGTCCACAGATATCTTATCTCCAGAGTAAACCATAAATCTATATAATATATCTCTTTGGTATCTGTCTCCTTTTGAATTTATTACTTTTAAACAAAAGAATAATCAATTTTGTGTAAAAAATCAGATACTCGTTAAACATTTGTTTTATTCCCATGGAACTTTGTCTTTCTTGTGTTCATTGTTGCTCATGCTCTGTTGTTATTTACAATCAAAACAAGTTAAGCTCAGCATCATTTTCCTCAGATGGACAATTTCTGAGCCAGCTGTATGTCAGATAAACTCCAAACTCTTTTTATGAAAAGGTCAAAATCTTCCACAAGTCAGATCTGGATGCAAAAGCAACCCGACTAGTATCTACCTCCAGCCACTATCTAAAGTTAAATAGTTTGCAGGTCATCTGCTTTTAGCCACCCTAAATCACAGTACAAAATCATCACATCAACTGAATATGAAATAATAGTAATTGTTGTCCCTCGAAACCAGTTAGCTTATAACTGCAGGATGGGCATGAAAAAACATGGTTAAAACATTCCATGTGTAAGACCATTCACAGAATGTAGCAATTTATTTTTTCTAAATACACCAAATTACCATCTGCATATAAAGAGAAAGATACAAGTAGTATTTACAGACACACACAAACCCCATGCATTAAATACATAAATATTAATAGATGAAAGATAGATAGATGATAGATGATAGATAGATAAATAGATAGATAGATGATAGATAGATAGATAGATAGATAGATAGATGATAGATAGATATTTTTTATTTAAATTAGGTTCTGGTTTATTTTTTATTGAAATTAGGTTCTGTGGGCACCCTTGGTGATTGTAAATATTGAAATAAATTAAGGACATAATAAATTGCCATTAATACCAAGAGGTTTGTAGAAATTATATTAGTTTTTATGATGCTGTAGCCTGTAGGGCAATACTTATCTGCCACATTGTTCTGTGCATATATTTATATAAGTGAAAGTCAGACTATATATTTTCACACACTACACACCACACATGTGCACACACATACATTATTTTACAATATAAAATATAGAAAATTCAGTAACAAAAAAAAAAAGAATTTAAGTTCATAGATCTAATTCCAATTTTTGGCATAACGGCAAAACTGAAAACACCTTTATTGTATTGAAACAGAAACTGTAATCTGTAGAGCTGAAACAGGAACTGTAATCTGTAGAGCTGAATACTAACACATGACCAGGAATCTGAAGATCTGGACACAGGACCTGGAATCCATGGAGCTGCACTCAGGACTTTGATGCTGTGAAGCTGGACACAGAACTTGGCAAGAGACAAGACTGGAGATGTGCCCACACTAGGGCACTTTTTAGCTTTATGATAAATCACATATCTGTCTTTTAAATTCAAGAAAACATGTAACTTTATGTCCTGCCCACTACCAATGAACTATACAATGGTAATGAATATAGGTTTAATGAATCTAGACCATATATTTGTACATACATCTAAAATGCCATCTGTGGCTGTTTCAGTCCTTTTTGGTGTCAAACTCAATAACTGAAAAATGGTCCTGAAAACCTGCTGAAAAGTATTGAGAAATTATATTGTGATAACCTTGTACAGGACTGTCCCATGTTAAGTATAAGGTGACTTTTCCAATCCAAGAAGCACCTGAAAACCTGTGATTGTAATCGCTTTGAAAAACAAGTGTCCTTTTTTCTCTGGAATCCCAGCAAAAAAAAAAAAACAAATAGATTGTGATCAAGGTCTAAACGTTAAAATTACAAAGAAATTCTGAAATGAATCCGCCACCCATAGAATTTAATAATATAACATAATATAACATAAGAATACAATATTTTTTGGTGAAGGGTATCTAGTTTGAAATTCCATGCTTTTTAAAAAAATATTGGCAACTGAAACCCTGACATTATTGTAAGTTTAAATATAGATTTGCATATGAATTAGTAAATGCTACAAACTGCATAACTAGCTATTTGATTTTCAGAATTTTAAAAATAATTTGCTTTTAGCCTTAATAGGGGATGTAGGCCAGGCCTACTTTTTTATACACAAAGCCAAGGTTCTTAAAAGAGCATTCATGAGCTTTCATCTCTTACTTGGGTCTAAATTAATATTGATCAATATTAAAGAATTTGCAACTTAAAAGACATTAAACACCCTGACATAGTACTATTACATCTTTAATTATATGTAGTAAGAGCAGCAGCATACTTTCATTATTTATTTTGCCCCCTTTTGCTGTAATTTAACTTAACTTTAATATAATTTAAACATTGTGAGCTTTCTAGTTCCGGTTAGAAAAAGAAGTGCATGCTTCAGATTTAACACAAACATATTCCACACAGTTTTTGGTTGAATAATCTGATTACTCATTTATTACTATCCCTGACTGGCTTCAGCAGCGAAGGAAACCTAGGTTACAACATGGCAATGCCCATTGCTTTATGAATACTTTACACTTATGTTTTCAATATTTAAACAATTTGTTGGCATAAAATCTTCAGACTAATCTCACTTATGAATACATTTTTCTCTCTAGCATTTGTGTTGTTTTTAATGTTCTATCATTCATATAAAAATGTAACAATCCAATATGTTAAAATATTTTGTATGAGAAAATGGTAATCTCATCCTCCCCAAAAGGTATCTCAGTAATAAGCAATAGTTGCAATATACATGCTTATCATACTGTAAATAATTGCACTGTACAAAAACATATATGAATTTCACAGGGAACAAGGGTAAGACAAGACATGCAGCTGTCTGCCAGTACATAATTTATAGTTTATTATCTTTCTTTCTGTTGTTTAGTAGTCCCCCCAACTGGCCCTTCCCCACGATCATTATTTACGTGTCCCCACCCTCCATTCGAAACATTTTTTATAGTGCAGCCCCTCCCTCTCCCTTCAAAATATTTTTACTGCAGTGTAGGGCCCCTCCCACTCTTTCCTTTTTCTTTCCCCCCTCCGCTGCTGGGCCACCAACCTGCCTTCCATCCTACACCTCCCACAGGCACCAATGGAGATCTGGCAATCTGCCTTTATATGGTAACGGATCACCGCTCATGATTTGTTACCATGAAGGCAGATGCTGGAAGCCCAGGAATAGCAAGTTCCGGTTGTCACGTGACAACCAAGACTGCTTGGACTTCCAGCAGTATGGACATAAATCCATGTTATGCGGTACACTAAGCTTTGTACAGCATGAAATAGATCTACATCCATTTGGCCCAAGGGGTTAAATATGTTCAAAATATTTTTTTTAAGTTAAAAATATTAAAGTGACAATCTAGTCAAAATTAAACTTTTGTGATTCATATAGGGCATGTAATTTTAAACAGCTTATTAATTTACTTTTATCATCAAATTTGCTTTGTGCCTTTAGTATTCTTTGTTGAAAGCTAAAATCTAGATAGGCTCTTTGGAGTTACCTAGGAGTCAGCACTGATCGGCTAAAATGCAAATCTGTAAAAAGAACTGAAATAATGGGGTAGTCTGCAGAGGCTTTTGGGCCCATTTATCAAGCTGGCCAGAAAACACAATTTGTGAAGCAGCGGTCTAAAGACCACTGCTCCATAACCCTGTCCGCCTGCTCTGAGCAGGCGGACAGGAATCGCTGGAAATCAACCCGATCAAGTACGATCGGGTTGATTGACACCTCCCTGCTGGCGGCCAATTGGTCATTAGTCTGCAGGGGGCGGCGTTGCACCAGCAGCTCTTGTGAGCTGCTGGTGCAATGTTAAATGTGGAGAGCGTATTGCTCTCCGCATTCAGTGAGGTCTTGCGGACCTGATCTGCACTGTCAGATCAGGTCCACAAGACCTTTGATAAATAGGCCCCTTAGATACAAGGTAATCGCAGAGTTAAAAAAGTATATTAAAATAACAGTGTTGTTTATGTAAAACTGGAGAATGGGTAATAAAGGGATTATCTATATTTTTAAACAATAACAATTCTTGAGTGAGGTCCGCAAGACCTCACTGAATGCGGAGAGCAATACGCTCTCCGTATTCAGCATTGTACCAACAATTCTTGAGTAGACTGTCCATTAAATTTGGATTATATATATATACAAGTATGTGCAAAGATATATGTACAAATTCTAGCATTATTAATCATTTATATAAAAAAATTAGATAAAAGCATATCATGACTAGACATTAAATACACATTAATTTATATGAAAGTATCATATAACATATTTTTTGGTATAACAAATAAATATAAAAATAACTTTCTATGAGATATTGTTTGTTGAGGTATAAATGTAGATATTTCTTGGACATTAACAGTTGAAAAATAAAAGATTAGTTTTAGAGAAATGTGTTTGTTCATGGACAGTAATGAAATGGTAGAAATAAAGTTGGGAAAAACCCGAATAACCGCAACATCAATGACTGTTAGTTAACAACAGTCCGATGCTCTTCGCACCATACTTGATGCACATGTTTTTGACGGCTTTTTTGATAAATAAGTGTATTGTATTCAGATCCACGTCAGCGATGTCTGGCGAGCGTATTGACGCCGGCGAATGCACTAAGATTGACTCTTTGATAAATTGACCCCTAAGTGTTGAAGGTTACATAATTTAAAATCTTCTGTCCTCAGTCTTACCTGATGTTTTTTTACTTGCTATGCAGTTTGGATGAGTAGTTCTGAGATTTGGGATTAGATCAGTGGCAAATTTGCAAATCAATGTATGGGAAATTCAAATAAGAAACCAAAATGTTATTTAAAATTTCTTACTCAACACAATATTGTCTATAAAGTAATATTTTTCTTTGCCATTATATGGTAGCATTTCAATTTGCCATCTATCTATCTATGAATCTATTATACACATGCACAGATAAAACATTTTTTGCAAGAATTGATCATCTCAATTAAAAATATTTTGCTTTATCTGATTTTCTGTCATTGGGTTGGAAAGCATTTGTTTGTTAACCAAAATCTTTTGTACTACAAAATAGGTTTATTCTAGTTATGCACAACAAAAAGTTTAGGTTATCCCTTCTTATGCGCATTTTTTTCTTTTCCTAACATCTTCAAACAAGGAAAATGAGTATACTCTATATATAACAAAACATAATTTATGTAAGAACTTACCTGATAAATTAATTTCTTTCAAATTGAGTCCATGAGCTAGTGATGTATGGGGTATACAATCCTACCAGGAGGGGCAAAGTTTCCCAAACCTCAAAATGCCTATAAATACACCCCTCACCACACCCACAATTCAGTATAATGAATAGCCAGATAGTGGGGTGATAAAGAAAGGAGTAAAAAGCATCAACAAAGGAATTTGGAAATAATTGTGCTTTATACAAAAAATCATAACCGCCATAAAAACGGTGGGTCTCATGGACTCTTGCCAATATGAAAGAAATGAATTTATCAGGTAAGTTCTTACATAAATTATGTTTTCTTTCATGTAATTGGCACGTGTCCATGAGCTAGTGACGTATGGGATAGCAATACCCAAGATGTGGAACTCCACAGAAGAGTCACTAGAGAGGGAGGGATAAAATAATAACAGCCATTTTCCACTGAAAAAAATAAATCCACAACCCAAAATATAAGTTTATTCTCATAATGAAAAGAAAAAACACAAACATAAGCAGAGGAATCAAACTGAAACAGCTGCATGAAAATCTTTTCTACCAAAAAAAAAATTAGTAAATGTATGCAAAGAAGACCAAGTTGCTGCTTTGCAAATCTGATCAATTGAAGCTTCATTCTTAAAAGTCCACAAAGTGGAGACTGATCTAGTAGAATGAGCTGTAATTCTCTGAGGTGGGGCATGACCCGAATTCTAAAAGAATGCCTGGAGAATTTATGAGAAGAACACCATGAAATATAAATCTTCCAAACTTGATAATAAATCTTTCTAAAAACAGATTTACAGGCCTGAATCATAGTATTAATCACTGAGTCAGAGAAACCTCTATGACTAAGCACTAGGAGTTTAATTTAAATACCTTCAGATTTAATGATTTGAGATCCTGATGGAAAAACAGACCTTGAGACAGAAGGTCTGGCCTTAATGGAAGTGGTCAAGGTTGGCAACTGGACATCCAAACACGATCCACATACCAAAACCTGTGAGGCCATGCTGGAGCTACCAGCAACACAAGCGATTTTTCCATGATGATTTTGGAGATCACTCTTGGAAGAAGAACTTGAGGCGGGAAAATATAAGCAGGTTGGTAACACCAAGGAACTGTTAACACATCCACCGCTTCCGCCTGAGGATCCCTGGACCTGAACAGGTACCTGGGTAGTTTCTTGTTTAGATGGGAAGCCATCAGATCTATTTCTGGAAGACCCCACATCTGAACAATCTGAGAAAACACATCTGGATGGAGCGGCCACTCCCCCGGATGTAAAGTCTGATGGCTGATATAATCCGCTTCCCAATTGTCTTTACCTGGCATATGAACCGCAGAAATTAGACAGGAGCTGGATTCCACCCAATCAAGTATCCGAGATACTTCTTTCATAGCTTGGGGACTGTGAGTCCCACCCTGATGATTGACATATGCCACAGTTTTGATATTGTCTGTCTGAAAACAAATGAACGGTTCTCTCTTCAACAGAGGCCAAACCTGAAGAGCCCTGAAAATAGCACAGAGTTCTAAAATATTGATTGGTAACCTCGCCTCTTGAGATTTCCAAACCCCTTGTGCTGTCATAGATCCCCAGACATCTCCCCAACCTGAAAGACTTGCATCTGTTGTGATCACAGTCCAGGTTGGACAAACAAAGGAGGCCCCTTGAACTATATGATGGTGATCTAACCACCATGTCAGAGAGAGTTGAAAATTGGTATTTAAGGATATTAATTTGATATCTTTGTATAATCCCTGCACCATTGGTTCAGCATACAAAGCTGGATAGGTCTCATATGAAAACGAGCAAAGGTGATCGCGTCCGATGCTGCAGTCATGAGACCTAAAACTTCCATGCACATAGCTACTGAAGGGAATGTCACGTAATTTTTCCTTTTATTCATTCTATAGTACTATCCCTTTAAATCACTCATATCATCTAACAGGAACAGGTATAATAAAAATTGATTATCTTTAGCATTGAGTTTCACTCTCTGTCTTAAGGAACTTTAGCCAGGTTCCAGAGTTTTGTCTCTAACTTTTATAAATAAGTACTTTCCTAGTTTTTGGATTGCTGCTTATTTACCCTCACTGTTTGTTTCAGCTTATTTTTTAACTTTTCAGGTTACTTTAGCCTTTACTTGCTGAAAGCCTCTCAAAGCTGCTGTAATCAACATAGTGGAGTCTCCTCCCATTGTTTTAACAGAACCACGCCTGCTTTTCTGTGTGCTTTCCAGCTGAACTGATTTCCAGCGTGTGCAAAGAGCCTGCTTTCCTCTGTGTTTTCCAGCTGAACTGTTTTCCAGTGTCTGCAACAGGCCCAGCAGCAGTCTTGTTACACTCATCACAGTGTTACACTCTTCCTCTCCTGATAGGACTTGCTACCAAAGTATTTCAAGTACTATTTTCATTTGTTTCTTTTATTAATAGACTTCCAACTTAGTACTTAAGAACTCAAGTCTGCAACAATGTATCCAATCCATGACATAACATGAGGTTCCTATTTAAAGAGGAACTCATTCTACCTCTCTCCAATAAACATTTTTCTGACAAGCAGCTTCCTTAAACAATACTGCAGTAATTGTGCAAATTTAATTTAAGAGATCTCAATCTTATACTGTATTCTTTATTATTTGTATACGATATTAATGAAGAGTACTTTTTTCACTTTACCATAAGTGTAATCACTCAATATTCAGTAAATCAAATGCTAAATCTAACCTTCCATATTACAAAGATTGAATGTTGGGATGTTAGAAACAGCTACAAACTTTACATAGTAAAAAGGGTTGCCACAGTCAATTTTCTTAAAGGTATATTTCTGTTGATTCCATAGGAGTCCTGGAAAGTTCATCACAGGGAATGATTGAGACTGAAGGTTCCGACAAGCTGAAACCAATTTTAATCGTCTCTTGTCTGTTAGAGACAGAGTCATGGACACTATCTATTTAGGTTTATCTGGAAACCTAAAAAGGTAACCCTTGTCTGAGGAATCAAATAACTTTTTGGTAAATTGATCCTCCAACCATGTCTTTAACAAAACAACACTAATTGATTTTTGTGAGATTCTGCAGAATGTAAAGACTGAGCTAGTACCAAGATATTGTCCAAATAAGGAAACACCGCAATACCCGTTCTCTGATTACAGAGAGTAGGGCACAGAGAACTTTTGAAAAAAGATTCTTGAAGTTGTCGCTAGGCCAAATGGAAGAGCAACAAATTGGTAATGCTTGTCTAGAAAAGAGAATCTCAGAAACTGATAGTGGTCTGGATGACTCGGAATATGAAGATATGCATCCTGTAAGTCTATTGTGGATATATAATGCCCTTGCTGAACAAAAGACAGAATAGTCCTTATAGTTAGCATTTTGAAAGTTGGCACCCTTACATAACGATTCCAAATTTTCAGATCCAGAACTGGCCTGAATGAATTTTCTTTCTTTGGACAATGAATAGATTTGAAGAAAACCCCAGACCCTGTTCCTAAAACGGAACTGGTATGATTACCCCTGAAAGCTCCAGGTCTGAAACACACTTCAGAAAAGCCTGAGCCTTTACTGGATTTGCTGGGATGCATGAGAGAAAAAATCTTCTCACAGGTCTTACTCTGAATCCTATTTGGTACCCTTGAGAGACAATACTCTGAATCCATTGATTTTGAACAGAATCTGCCCAAATGTTTTGAAAGTATCTTAATCTGCTCCCTTCCAGACTTGGGGGCTGGCTTTGGTTTCTTAAATGGTTTGGGTTTATTCCAACTTGAAGAAGGTTTCCAATTTGTACCAGATTCTTTGGAAGGATTAGGTTTCTGTTCCTTATTTTGTCGAAAGGAACAAAACGGTTAGCATCTTTAGATTTACCCTTAGGTCTTTTATCCTGAGGCAAAATTACTCCCTTTCCCCCCAGTGACAGTTGAAATAATCAAATCTAACTGAGAACCAAATAACTTATTAGCTTGGAAATAAAGAGATAGTAATCTAGACTTAGACACCAGGTCAACATTCCAATATTTGAGCCACAAAGCTCTTCTAGCTAAAATAGCTAAAGACATAGATTTAACATAAATTTTGATGATATAAAAAATGGCATCACAGATAAAATGATTAGCATGATGAAGCAGGTGAAAAATGCTAGACAAATCAGGATCCATTTAGTATTGAGCTAAACTTTCCAAAGTTGATGCAGCTGCAACATCAGCCATAGAAATGGCAGGCCTGAGAAGATAGCCAGAATATAAATAAGCTTTCTTTAGATAAGATTCAAGTTTCCTATCTAAAGGGTCTTTAAAAGAAGTACTATCTTCCATAGGAATAGTAGTATGTTTAGCAAGAGTAGAAATAGCCCATTCAACTTTGGGGATCTTTTCCCAAAATTCCAATCTAACTGCTGGCAAAGGATACATTTTTTTAAAACTTGAAGAAGGAATAAAAGAAGTACCAGGCCTATTCCATTCCTTAGAAAGCATATCAGAAATAGCATCAGGAACTGGAAAAACCTCTGTAGTAACCATAGGAGGTCTATAAACTGAATTTAAACGTTTACTAGTTTTAATATCAAGAGGACTAGTTTCCTCAATATCCAAAGTAATCAGCAGCTCTTTTAACAAGGAACGAATATACTCCATTTTAAATAAATAAGTAGATTTGTCAGTGTCAATATCTGAGGAAGGATCTTCTGAATCAGATAGATCCTCATCAGAGGAGGATAATTCAGTATTTTGTCAGTCATTTGAAATTTCATCAACTTTATGAGAAGTTTTAAAAGACCTTTTACGTTTATTAGAAGGCAGGATAGCAGACAAAGCCTTCTGAATTGCATCAGCAATAAAATATTTTATATTCACTGGTATATCATGTACATTAGATATTCAAGGAACAACAGGCATTGTACTATTACTGATGGACACATTCTCTGCATGTAAAAGCTTATCATGACAACTATTACATACCACAGCTGGAGATATAATCTCCACAAATTTATAACAAATGCACTTAGTTTTGGTAGAACTGTTATCAGGCAGCAGGGTTCTAATAGTGGTTTCTGAAAAAGATCAGATTGAGACATCTTGCAAATGTAAGAGAAAAACAACATATGAAGCAAAATGATCAATTTCCTTATATGGCAGTTTCAGGAATGGGAAGAAAATGCAAACAACATAGCCCCCTGAAATAGAAAAAGGCAAGAGGCATATAGGAATGGGGTTTTAAATAATGAAATTATTTGGAACCAAGTATGACGCACATGCAAACTGAATATTTTCAGACCTTTCGCACCAAAAAAAGAAAACCGCAATAAACTTTAGCATTTTGCACCCTTGCGAGCCTAATTTTGCCCGCGAAATTGAATAAAAAAGCAGTCAATTGAAAAAAGACTATACCCCAGGTAAGAAAAATATTTCCTAAATATGTTTTTACCCAAATATGACTGACAGTCTGCAAAAGGAAATATTCATAAACCTGACTCATGGCAAATATAAGTACAATACATTTATTTAGAACTTTATATTAATGCATAAAGTGCCAAATCATAGCTGAGAGTGTCTTAAGTAATGAAAACATACTTACGGAAAGACACCCATCCACATATAGCAGATAGCTAAACCAGTACTGAAACAGTTATCAGTAGAGGTAATGGAATATGAGAGTATATTGTTGATCTGAATAAGAGAGGTAGGAGATGAATCTCTACGACCGATAACAGAGAACCTATGAAATAGATATCCCGCGAGGAAAACCATTGCATTCAATAGGTGATACTCCCTTCACATCTCTCTGACATTCACTGTACTCTGAGAGGTATCGGTCTTCAAAATGCAGAGAAGCGCATATCAACGTAGAAATCTTAAAACAAACTTACTTCACCACCTCCATAGGGGGCAAAGTTTGTAAAACTGAATTGTGGGTGTGGTGAGGGGTGTATTTATAGGCATTTTGAGGTTTGGGAAACTTTGCCCCTCCTGGTCGGATTGTATATCTTATACGTCACTAGCTCATGGAATCTTGCCAATTACTTGAAAGAAAGAAGGTTTTTTTAAAGGGTGCACCAAAGCGTTTAATCTAAGAACTATATATTTATCTTGTTAAACCAGTTTTGTCCCAAGAATGGAACTAAGAACTCTATCTTTCTAAACCCTTATGTTAAAATAGTTTTATTAGGGTGGCGGAGCCAACTTCCATCATGGCTGGACGCACTTTAACGAAGCTCTCTACTTAATTTAGATAAGGGGCACAGTTATAGCTAGCAATTAAGCTCTAAAAAACATATATTCTTTTGCTACTACTACGCAGGTCTACCCTGGGGATCAGCATACTAGTGAGACAGTCTCCCACAGCACCGGAGTACAACAGCTGAAACAGAGGGGCTGCAGGAAGCAGAGGTCTCATCCCTATCAGACCTCCGGCTCTAGTTCTCTGCCTTCCCTACCCCTTAGTGAAGCAGCAGAGCTTAATCGCTCACCCCGGCAGCCGGAACACAGCATACAACTGCAGGAGCGGAGACGGGAGCTAACCCGCAACTTTTTACTAGTGAGCCGACCGGACTGCGGAGTCAGCAGCACACAGCAGCAGATCTCACCACTGGCGATAGCTCCGGAGGGTCGGGGATCCGCTCCGGAGCCTGCATCTCAACATCGCCTCAGTGACTTTTGACAGGCACCCCGTTGCCGGATTACCTGAGTGAGTACCTGCTGCTCAATTTACATGCAGTAACCTTGCCGCTCCGCTCCCGCACACGCATACCTGCTCTAGGGGCAACATCTAAGTCACAAGTTCACTCTCCCAAGACACCAGACTGGTAATTGGGGCCCCATTAAAGTGACAGGTCTCCCCACATAGTGGCGCGAAAACGCCATCTTTGTTTATTTTGCGCCATAGCACACCAGGCAGACATCCTGGCCCTTTACACACGCAATTACTGATTGCCCCTGAACTCTGCCCATATCAAGCTCTCCCAAAGGCCCTATTAAAAGTCCAGTTTGACACCCCTAACAAAAAAATAAAAATAAAAGAAATAAAGGAGGATCAGTGAAAGGCCTGCAGCTGTAAGCATCAATCCTCCGGCTGCACACGTGGAGTTTTCTTCTAATACTGAGGCCTGTCATTAACATCACACAGCAAATCTCCCCCACTCACCTGTATCCCAACTTAACATCTGAGGATACCATAATTGAAAGGGGGAATTAATAACTGACTTCTGGCTGTCTGAGTACCCCCCTGGTTTTCCCAACTTCACACTGCAAGCCCTTCTTCAAGCAAACAGCACAGTATTAGAGACTGCTTTAGGCTGTTCACCCTGCCATAGTTTTTATCAAAAAATGTTCTCATAGGAGCAGCTACAAATACCTCCTAAGCAATTTTGGATAGCACAGCAGGTGGGCACTCTCCCACTCCCTTTCCTGCTGTATACATTGCAGCAGGTCATATCCCATCTCCCTTTTTCCGGACTGGCCCAGAGGTGGCAATCTCCCCGGGGGGAGTGCCTCTTGCCTGGTCTTAGTGCAGAGTGACTTATTAATCCACAAAGGACTGACACTGCTGAATCTTAAGCCATTAGTTAGATGCCCCAAGCACTAGCGGCATTTCCAGATTTCATAAGAAGTAAATCCGGTTAACATGGAATAATTCCCCTTAGGCCACCCAGGCCTGTCTACCACACAGTGATTTTTATTGCCACTCAGGGGGGACTACCCTGACACTACAGGATACGTTCCCACCAAGAACCCCCGCTACAGAGAACTTAACTCATCTCTCATCCAGTATGTCGCAGTCAGCGAGGGGGAAAAAGAACAAGCAGCCTTTTCTGCCAAAAAAAAACTGTAATTGATCACTTTGGACCCTCAGGAGGACTACCACAGTGTGACATGGAGCCCCCAGACTCCCCCAGGTCTGATTCCTCAGATTTCGCATTAGCGGCTTTGCAAAATATACAACAAGCCCCCCCTGAGGTAGCTACTCCCTCTTTTATTATGGACTCCCTAAAATCCCTGCTGGACAAGCACCATGCTTCATTCACAGCCCAAATGGCTGCCTCCACGGCCGAACTTAAAAAGGAGATATCATCTACTAATGAAAGAATAGATAATCTAGAGAGAAGGCAGGAGGATGCTGCTGTTGAACACTCTAACTTGCAATCCTACACGCAGCGCTTAGCAGATTATCTTGAAGTAATAGATGACAAAATAGCCGATCTGGAAGATAGATCTCGGCGGAATAACCTGAGGATTCGAGGTATCCCCGAGACTGTCTCCGCAGCTGACCTACAACCATACCTAAAAGAACTGTTTCATGTGCTTGCTCCCCCTGCCACAGAAATAGAAGACTTAATGGATCGTGCGCATCGCGCACTTAAGCCCAGAGGTCTCCCAGATGACCAGCCCAGAGATACAATAGTGCGACTTCATTATTTCACTTATAAAGAGAGAATCCAGAGAGCGCACTTCCAGAAACCATCCCTCCAAGACAAATTCAAGAATTTGCAAATTTTCCCCGACCTTTCTGTGAGAACCCTACAAAAAAGAAAGACCTACGCTGAAATAACTTCTATCCTACGGAAAAATGACATCAGGTATAGATGGGGCTACCCCATAAAGCTGTTAATTTTCCGAAATAATCAGATGTTCACGGTACAAACTCCAACCAGAGGATACGAACTCCTAAAAGTGTGGAACCTGTATCCCCCCCAAAAAGAAAAAGAAAAACCACAAGCCAGGCAAATCCAGCTAAGTGCCTCAGCAGCAGAGTGGACAGCTTCCAACAGTCCTGCAGACCGACAGGGCGCCTCAGGGGCCGCCCGGCTAAAGGACTGGTCAACTCCTTCTGTCCGAGGCCTCGGATCGCAGAAGCGACATGAAGATCAGGAATGGTCCACTCTTCCTCAAAGACACAGACCTGGATCACCTAATCCCTAGAACTTACCTTTGTGACTGCATCCTGGAGTCTGACTAACATGAACAGTTTTTGTGGGACACTGTTTGTGTGTTTGCTGAAGGATTGTGTCCCAACACCCTAAGAACTCTTAGGTCTTGTGTGCTGATTCCGGTGGTCTCTGGACGATAAGTATATCTTTTAGACTATATCCTTCTTTAATTGTTTACTCAGGTTGTTCTTACCACTGCTTATGTAAATATACAGGGACCTGCATGCTTATCAGCTATCATTACCGTGTATAGAGTGCAATATTGTCTTAACTTTGCAGTTATCTCTAGCCTTGTCTCCATTGGTCTATAGATTGAAATTTATCCTGTTAGCCAGGGTCACACTGTTCCGCAGGTCCTGAGTGCTCGGTGGGGGCCCAACCGGAGCTCATTTCCTGCGCACTTAACATCCATAACCATAGCTGATAATATCCGCTCAGCACCTCACTTTGCATGCAGAGCAGTGCAGCTTGACATGATAAGCCTTAATGTTAGTTACCAGTTTCGCTCACTAAATCCATACACGATACCCCCTAGTGATATGTGAAGATTGGCAGGAGGAATAGTTAGCTTGCATGCGCAGTAGGTAACTCTATCATTAGCACCTCAGTCTAAACAGCTTAATAGGAGACTTATTACAACATAGCTAGAAATACTAGGCGCAATACAGCAAACCATAATTCTTATATGCTCCCACATCATTAGCTGTCAACACAACTATCACATTACAAAACACAAGGCTTTTAAAACGCAGCGATATGGGGGCCTGACACACATCCAGAGCATATACGTCCCATTAATACCTGTTTAATCAGTGCAACTGGGTTAATTATAAAGGACTCCTTTAGTTCCACAACTACAATTTCCAGAACTGATTTCATGTCTCCGCAATGCAATGTACAATTGACTCCTAGTTTCCACTTTGTCATGTTATAACTGTTCACAATGTTAAAAAAGTTCCAAATGTGTAATTATTGTTTTTTTTTTTTTGTTTTGTTTTGTTTTTTTTTTACATTTCTTGTTTGCTATATATTATCACTGTTACATAATCTCTGCTATTCTACAACCCTTACATATGACAGGCCACGAGGCCGACAATCTACAAATCGACCCCCATCCCCCTAAGTTTCAACTTCTCTGTTCTAGAGCGGCCGGCCTCCCCCCCTCTTATAAGGCCCGCCAATAATAGCAATAATAAGAACAGTAACTCCCACTAACAATTCCCACCACCTCCTCCCCCCAGCAATAGACCCCCACTCCCCCTTTTTCAAATGTGCCTCCCTTTCTAGGGAAGACGATTTATGCGGTTTCTCTCGGTCATACCGCGACTCTTACTTCATATTACACCTATACAATAACAAATTCTGATTAGAACTACAACGCTTTGGAATAGCACCAAATTATAAGAACAACTTATCTCTCTCTACTCTTGGTCTTCCTGTAAAAATTTTTTTTTTTTTTTTTTCCTTTCTTCTCCTCTCCTTCCCCCTCTCTCTCTCTCTAGTCTTCTCTGCTGCTCCCCCTCCTCCCCCATTTCCTCCCCCCACCTCTCCCCCCCTTAGCCCTAGTCAAAAATGTCTCTAATCTGCTCCTCCCTTAACACCAGAGGACTTAACACTCCGGACAAGAGGAGTAGGCTAATCAGCTACCTAACTCATTCCAAAACTAAAATAGCTTTCCTACAAGAGACCCATTGGGTGGAGGGCTCCTCTGTTTCCCTACATTGTAGACAGTATCCAATAGTGGAGGCAGCCTCCTTTGCAGGAAAATCTAGGGGGGTTGCAATTTTGATACATAAGTCCATACTCTTCGAAAAGATAGAAACCTTTAAAGACGTAAAAGGGAGATTCTTGATACTGAACTGTAGACTAGACAATATCCCATATACTCTAGCTAACTACTACGGCCCAAATTCCTGTCAGACGCGAGCCTTTAGAAAGTTTTTGAGACAGTTGTCATCCCACAAAACGCAGAATTTACTCCTAGCAGGGGACTTCAACATGCTACTTGACCCAGCGCTTGATAGGCGCTCCCCCAAGCTTAAGCCCTGCGATACACAAACTGCTAGGACTGCAAAACAATTTAGCAACCTTCTAGCCCAATACAACTTATTTGACATCTGGCGTTCTCACCACCCTACCTCCAGAGACTACTCATACTACTCTAGAGTGCATAATTCCTATACAAGGATTGACTATTTCTTCTGTGAGCCTAGATTACTAGACCTGGTCCAGTCAATACGCATGCCCGGTTGTACATGGTCTGACCATTCCTCGGTTCAGCTTTCCTTGAATCACCCTAATAGTGCCCCATTTAGGCCTTCTTGGAGACTCCCAGAATATCTACTCTCGAGTCCAGAACAGGTTGTACTCATCCGGAAGGAGATATCCGAATACTTGAGTATAAATGATAACGGCGCAGTTGATGATTTCTGCCTGTGGAGTTCCCTCAAGGCATACCTCAGAGGAGTGTTCATCAAACTGACAACAGAGCATAGGAAACGCATAGGTAGTTCACTTGCCCAACTTCATACCACCCTGAGGAGACTGGATCCCTTACATAAGGAGTCCTTAGACCCCCAGGTTCTCATTCAAATTGAAACCATCAAAGCACAAATCTCGGCCCTAGAGGCAAAAAGACACCAGGCCCAGGTTCGTCAGTTTAAACAGACTTTCTATGCCAAAGGAAACAAAGCCGATAGGCTATTGGCCAATCAGCTCAGGCAAAGAACCGCGGAAGCACGTATCCCATATATTAAAACACCCCAGGGGACTGTCCGATTACCAGCAGACATTGGGAAGGCTTTCGCCTCTTACTATTCTTCACTTTATAATTTAGCAGACTCTCCTGCCCATCAGGTTCCCCCCACTCAGCACATTCAGAACTTCCTGGACAACCTTTCTTTACCGACTCTTACGGCAGACCAGATAGAATTACTCGAAGCCCCATTCAGCTCCAAAGAAGTCCTTTCTATCATCAAGTCTCTGAAGCCACGCAAAGCTCCAGGACCAGACGGTTATGGCGCTCTGTTTTATAAAACGTTTTGCCTACAACTCGCCCCGCTCTTAACTAGAGTTTGCTCCCTAGCTAGAGAGTCAGGTACCCTACCGTCTGAACTATTGGAGGCGATCATTGTAACCATCCCGAAACCGGGTAAAACCCCTAATGTGTGCGAACACTTTCGCCCCATTTCACTGATCAATGCAGACGTGAAGCTGCTGGCGAAGCTCCTGGCTTCTAGATTGAACCTAGTATTATCGACGTTGCTGGATGGCGATCAGGTGGGCTTCACTCCCGGCAGAGAGGGCCCGGATAACACCCGTCGGATTCTCAATATATATTTTGAAGCCAAGAGGCGCAATCTCCCCTGCACGACCTTAGCCTTAGATGCCGAAAAGGCTTTTGATAGGGTCAATTGGACATATCTATTTGAAGTATTAAATTATTATTCGTGGTGTAGAGTTTGAGGGCACTCTACAAAAAACCGCATTATTCGCGGATGATTTAACTGTATTCTTGAGCGATCCTCTTCACTCTCTCCCCAATCTTTTTAAATTATTAGATTGGTTTGGGCACATTAGTTATTACAAACTCAATGTCAGTAAGACAGAGGCCTATGTTATTAACCTATCAGGCCCGTCGCTCGCAGAACTCCAACAAAACTATGCATTCAACTGGTCCCAACACCGGATTAAGCATCTAGGGGTCTACCTCTCTTGGAGCATTCCTACTATAATCGATTCTAACTTCTACCCCCTCCTCCAGCATTTTCAGTCTAGTGTCGATAGATGGAGTGTCCCATGCATTTCTTGGCTTGGACGCATAGCAGCATTTAAAATGCTCTTACTCCCCAAACTCACGTATTTATTCCGCTCGCTTCCTATCCCTGTTCCTAAGTCTCTAATTGGCAAGTTCCAGCAAATCTGCAACAAATACATATGGAAAAACAAGCACCCTAGGGTTGCTACCAGAATACTACAACAACCACTCTTAAGTGGCGGCGCGGGCGCCCCCAACTTAACCTATTACCACGAGGCCTCGAGACTCTCTCAAATTTTGGCATGGAATAATGTTGACAATAAAAATAAATGGCAAATCCTAGAACAAGCAGTGCTCCCCAGTCCTCTCACTCTACGGGACCTTATATGGTTGCCCAAACATATTAGGTCTTACTACGGAATACAGAATGTAGTTATCACCCATGCCCTTCGCCTGTGGGATAGACTGCGCTCACTCCCCCGGATAGCTCCTCACCCTTCCCCCATCCATTCCCTGGCAGGCCTGCTAGCGGCCCTCAGGGATTCTCATCCTTGTCTATGGCAGGAGTCTGGGATACACCATATGGCGGATCTGTACCTCAACAACCAATTCCTCACCACTGAGCAGTTCACCAATATCTACAACCCAAATCAGCTTCTTCTATTCGAGTTCTGGAGGCTCAGGAGTCTTCTGAAATCTTGGGGATTCTTGAACCAACCCCCCCGAGACCCCACTATGTGGGAAAAAAGGTGGACCACCAATATGAAGATACCCAGGGCTCTGTCGGTTTCCTACAGAGACCTGATGAACTCCCCCATCTTCCATAGGTCGGCTTACGCCTTAGCCTGGGAAGATGCTTTTCAATTTCGAGCAGAGCAAGATGACTGGGCCAGGGCAGTAACTCTAACCAAACAAGCACTCCACTGTATTACCTTACTTGAACTATACCTTAAAGTTTGTACGCAATGGCATCTCACACCACTTAGGCTGTTCAAAATCTCTCAAATTAACTCCCCGCTATGCTGGAGGCAATGTGGATTGGTGGGTTCGCCGGCTCACGTCTGGTGGGAATGCCCGGCATTAGCTTCCTTTTGGCGCACTGTCTCATACAATTGCAGTAATCTACTCCCCCAATTAGGGGTCTCTCCACAAGCGGCCCTGCTGCACCTAAACATAGACACGACCTCTCCCCCAAAATCCCTACTTCTTGTTTATATTCTTATCTCAGCTAAATTAGCTATTGCGAGACTGTGGAGGCAGCAAACCCCGCCTACCTGGGGGGAAGTAGTCAAAACCATGACCTACCTAGAGACAATGGAAGGCCCAATTTTCACCCAACATAATAAAACCTTCCTACACTCAGAAATCTGGGAAACTTGGAGGCAGATGACCTAACCCCCTCACTGAGAAGTAAACAGGAACACTAGTTGTAAGTGCCAGGCATTCCCCCTCTCCTTCTCCCCTCCCCCCACCTGTGACCCCCCCCCCCTATTTTTTTTTTATTTTTTTTTTTTTTCTCTCTTTCTTCTTCTCCCTTCCTCTTCTCCTCTTTTTCTGACTATTCTAATTACCCTAAAGGTTGTTCTTATCAGTCATGCCCGACTATGATTGAGCTCATTCCATACTCTTATGATCGAATGGATCTCCATGACCCGCCATTACCGTAATGTGTGTAAAGTTTATTACAAAAAACGACTAGTAAGAAAAGTCCAATGTTCATATGGAGCTTTAATGTTATTTATTTGTTTGCCTGTTTCTGTTGTTCCCTCCATACTATAACTAAATGTAACTTACAAGAAGCTCTGTAACCTGCATAGCATTACAAAGATTTGTAATTTGTACTTTTCTGAATTTCAATAAAAATATAAATTTAAAAAAAAAAAAAAAAAAAAATAGTTTTATTAACATATATTCTATTCAAAAACATGCATTTAATGAATATAGTATCAAAGCAATTCATAAAACATTTTTTTTTATTTATTTTTTAAAATTGCAAACACATAAAATGAATCTTATTTTATTGACCCAGGTTACTTGATGATCCAAAAATAGCTTCAATACTCAGATATTTATAAAAAAAATCCAATGTGCAATTCCCTAAATAGTCTATATGTAAAGAACAGCAGCTTCAAAAAAAAGTTGGTTGTATCAGAATCAGATTTTGGGCCCGATCCGATATGCAGCGTCGTCCGCAAAAGCCAGCGACGCCAAATTTTGCGCTGGTTTGGTATCACATATACGGCGTAACCTAGAAGTTACGCTCGTATATTTCTGCCTTCGGCCGTAGTTTTTGGCCCATAGACAGGTATACCAAACCAGCGCAGTTTGGTATCCAATATACAGCATAAGGATTTATGTGGCGAAAATGGAGAAATCCTACTCCATTTTCACCTCGCCACAAATTGCAGGCGTAGTAAGCCTTACACTGTCTATTGGAGCCCCTTAACTCCCTAAACTACCTGCAAAATAAAACCTAACACCTAACGCATGCGCAATGTCTATCTACCTGTCAACCACAAACGGCTAAATAAAACCTTACACCTAACGCAGGCGCAATGTCTATCTACTTGTCAACCGCGATCCCTCGCCGTAATCCCTAATAAAGTATTTAACCCCTAAACCGCCGCTCCGGGACCCCGCCGCCACCTACATTAAATGTATAACCCCCTAATGTGAGCCCCTACACCGCCGCCATCTACATTACCTACCCCCTAATGTGAGCCCCTACACCGCCGCAATCTACATTACCTACCCCCTAATGTGAGCCGCTTACACCGCCGTCACCTACATTACCTACCCCCTAATGTGAGCCCCTTACACCGCCGCCACATACATTAACTAACCCCTAATGTGAGCCCCTTACACCGCCACCACCTACATTAACTACCCCCTAATGTGAGCTCCTTCCACGCCGCCAGCTATATTAAACTACCCCCTAATGTGAGCTCCTACCCTGCCGCCAGCTATATTAAAATTATTAACCCCTAATCTAATCCCCCTACCCCGCCGCCAGCTATATAAAAATTATTAATCCCTAATTTAATCCCCCTACCCCGCTGCCAGCTATATTAAATTAATTAACCCCTAAAATACTAAACTATCCATACCACTAAACCTAAGTCTAACCCTACAAATAGCCCTGAAAAATTACCCCAAAGTAAACAGCTCTTTTACCAGCCCTTAAATGGGCTTTTGGCGGGGCATTGTCACAAAGTAATCGGCTCTTTTGCCTATAATCTAAATACCCCTATACCGCCGCCACCTATAATAAATGTATTACCCCCTAATCTAATCCCCCTACACCGCCACCACCTATATTAAATAGATTAACCCCTAATCTGACCCCCCTACACCGCCGCCACCAATATTAACTATATTAACCCTAATTATATTAAAGTTAATATAGTTAATATAGTTATTATATTATATATATTAAGTATAATAACCCTATCTAACTCTAACACCCCTAACTAAATTCTTATTAAAATAAATCTAATTAATATTAATATTATTAATTAAAATATTCCTATTTAAATCTAAATACTTACCTATAAAATAAACCCTAAGATAGCTACAATGTAATAATTACATTGTAGCTATTTTAGGGTTTATATTTATTTTACAGGTAACTTGGTATTTATTTTAACTAGGTACAATAGCTATTAAATAGTTAATAACTATTTAATAGCTACCTTGTTAAAATAATTAACAATTTACCTGTAAAATAAATCCTAACCTAAGTTACAAATACACCTACACTATCAATAAATTAAATAAACTACAAATATCTAAACTAAAATACAATTAAATACAGTAAACTAAATTACAAAAACAAACAAACACTAAATTACAAAAAATAAAAAAAGATTACAAGAATTTTAAGCTAATTACACCTATATAAGCCCCCAATAAAATAACAAAGCCCCCCAAAATAAAATAAAATTCCCTACCCTAAACTAAATTACAAAAGTTAACAGCTCTATTACCAGCCCTTAAAAGGGATTTTTGCGGGGCATGCCCCAAAGTATTCAGCTCTTTTGTCTGAAAAAAAAAAAACACAATACCACCCCCCAACATTACAAACCACCACCCACATACCCTTACTCTAAACCCACCCAAACCCTCCTTAAAAAACCTAACACTAAGCCCCAGAAGATCTCCCTACCTTGAGTCGTCTTCACCCAGCCGGGCCGAACTCTTCATCCAATTCGGGCGATGTCTTCATCCAAGCGGCAAAGAAGAAGTCTTCCATCCGGCGATGTCTTCATCCAAGCGGCAAAGAAGAAGTCTTCCATCTGGCGATGTCTTCAGCCAAGCAGCAAAGAAGATGTCCTCCATCGGGGCAAAGTTTTCCTCCAAGCGGCATCTTCAATCTTCAATGTTTGGGAGGCGTGTTAGACAGTACGGGAGATTTTAGGTTTTGTAGGTGCCGGCAGTTTCTAAAGTGCCGTAAGTCACTGGCGACTCCAGAAATTTGTACTTACGCAGATTTCTGGACATCGCTGGTTTATCCGACTTACGGCACTTTAGCATCTGACAGCGGGGGATATTGGATAGCTCGAGTTGGGAGCTGAAACTACAGGCGGTGGGGGTTCCCTCGCTTGCGCCGCAAACTACGATCTATATCGGATCGCACCCTTTTTTTTTACTCAAGGAGCTTCCCAAAATTATTTCTCCTACCTCAGGTCTCAGTAGAAAATCTCAGAAGAAAAGGCCAATCATAGTGCAATATACCTTAGCAAATAGCATGCACTAAAAGGAACATACTCACAGGGTCACTTGAAGAAACTGAAGATTTTATTCAGAAAACACCAGAATCATTCATGACTGTAATTTCCAGCTTTATTAAAATCCAATAAAAAACTCAAAGTATAAATAAAAAAGCTTAGATTTTGTGGCCAATATATCAAGTGCAGGACGGACATGATTCGCTGTAGCGAATCACGTCTGCCTGGCATTGCTAAATGCCAAGAGCATACACTGTCGACATTTAACATTGCACAAGAATTTCTTGTGAAATGATTGGGCAATGATACCCCCTGCACATTCGCGGCCAATAGGCCGCTAGCAGGAGTGTAAATTGCAGTCTGCCACCTAAAAGGTGTGGGAGAAGTTAAGAAGTAGAGGTCTTAAGACCGCTGCTTCTTAACTTCAGTTTCAAGTGAGCCAAAGTCACACAGTTTGTCACAACTTTAGGCCTCCATGATTATTATATTATCCGGTATTTTCCAATCTTATGCCCCTGAATGTGGGTATATAACCCATTGCCTTCCATTATAACTTTCAAAATAATCACTGGCTTGCAGCCTTCCTACTCTGTATCTGCCCTGGTCCTGGTTTGAACTCTGCCAAGCTGCCCAGCTCTTACATAGTACACCTGGTCACATGACCTTTCTGAAATGTCGGAAAGTGAGTTTTAATTGCAACGGTAAGGCTTCTGGGACAAAAGGTATAGAATACTGTCCACTACAACTATGCATTTGGCTTTTCTTGAAGCCCTTCTCAGGCAGTTTCTTGCACAACCCTAACTTAGCTGTTATATATATATTCTCACACATGGACAAAGGTTAACGATACATCAATCCACAGTTGCTTACCCTTATAGGAGGATTAAAGTACCCTTTCTATGTTTAATCCCATTTATTAACAAAAGCTAGTATAAAATATGAAATAAAAAAATAAGGCAAAGCCAAAGTTATCAAAAAAGCTGTCAAGAAGCCGCGCAACCAAGTACGGAGCCATGAGCGGACTGTTGTTAACTGACAGTCATCGATCTTGCTGCTCATCGGCTTCTTTGCAGCTTTCTTGCTAGCCTGTCACTAAGCACCCACGCTATACTATAATGTTATACCCCCTAAACCACCGCTCCAGGAGCCCCCCACAACTAAATAAAGTTATTACCCCCTAAACCGCCGCTCCCGGAACCCCCTGCAACTGAATAAAGTTATTAACCCCTAAACCGCAGCTCCCAGACCCCGCTGCAACTATAATAAATATATAAACCCCTAAACCGCTGCTCCCGGACCCCGCCGCCACCTACATTATACTTATTAACCCCTAATCTGCCTCCCCCTATACCGCCGCCACCTACATAAAGTTATTATCCCGGACCCTGCCGCAACTAAATAAATAGTTTAACCCCTAAACCGCCGCACCCGGACCCCGCCACAACTAAATTTAATGTTTAACCCCTAAACTGCCGCTCCCGGACCCCGCCGCCACCTATCTTAAAGTTATTAACCCCTATCCTGCCCCCCCCTATATCGCTGCCGCCTATATTAAACTTTTTAACTTCTATCCTGCCCCCCCTACACCGTCGCCACTATATTAAACTTATTAACCCCTAAACCTAAGTCTAACCTTAACCCTAACACCCCCCTAAATAAATCTAAATAAAAATTACTATTATTAACTAAATTATTCCTATTTAAAACTAAATACTTACCTGTAAAATAAACCCTAAGATAGCTACAATATAACTAATAGTTATATTGTAGCTATTTTAGGATTTAATTTTATTTTACAGGCAACTTTTTATTTATTTTAACCATGTACAATAGTTATTAAATAGTAATTAACTATTTAATAACTACCTAGCTAAAATACTTACACAATTACCTGTAAAATAAATCCTAACCTAAGTTACAATTAAACCTAACACTACACTATCATTAAATTAATTAAATTAATTAACTACAATTACCTAAAATTAAATTCAATTAAATAAACTAAACTATAGTACAAAAAACAAACAAACACTAAATTACAAAAAATAAAAAAATAATTACAAGAAGTTTAATCTAATTACACCTAATCTAAGCCCCCTAATAAAATAATAAAGCCCCCAAAATAAAAAAATGCCCTACCCTATTCTAAATTACAAAGTAATCAGCTCTTTTACCAGCCCTTAAAGGGCTTTTTGCGGGGCATTGCCCCAAAGTAATCAGCTCTTTTACCTGTAAAAAAATACAACCCCCCAACATTAAAACCCACCACCCACATATCCCCTACTCTAACCCACCCAAACCACCCTTAAAAAAACCTAACACTAACCCCCTGAAGATCACCCTACCTTGAGCCGTGTTCACCCAGCTGGGCCGAAGTCTTCATCCAAGCGGGGCAAGAAGAGGTCCTCCATCCGGTAGAAGTCTTCATCTGCATCGGAGGATTGCAAGATGGAGCCGCGGTTGGATGAAGATAGAAGACACCGCTTGGATGAAGACTTCTACCGGATGGAGGACCTCTTCTTGCCCCACTTGGATGAAGACTTCGGCCGGATGGAGGACCTCTTCTTGCCACGCTTGGATGAAGAATTCGGCCCGGCTGGGTGAATACGGCTCAAGGTAGGGTGATCTTCAGGGGGTTAGTGTTAGGTTTTTTTAAGGGGGGTTTGGGTGGGTTAGAGTAGGGGTATGTGGGTGGTGGGTTTTAATGTTGGGGGGTTGTATTTTTTTTTTACAGGTAAAAGAGCTGATTACTTTGGGGCAATGCCCTGCAAGAAGCCCTTTTAAGGGATGGTAAACGAGTTGATTACTTTGTAATTTAGAATAAGGTAGGGCATTTTTTTTATTTTGGGAGGCTTTATTATTTTATTAGGGGGCTTAGATTAGGTGTAATTAGTTTAAATTTCTTGTAATTCTTTTTTTATTTTTTGTAATTTAGTGTTTGTTTTTTTGTACTATAGTTTAGTTTATTTAATTGAATTTAATTTTAGGTAATTGTTGTTAATTTATTTAATTAATTTAATGATAGTGTAGTGTTAGGTTTAATTGTAACTTAGGTTAGGATTTATTTTACAGGTAATTTTGTAAGTATTTTAGCTAGGTAGTTATTAAATAGTTAATAACTATTTAATAACTATTGTACCTAGTTAAAATAAATACAAATTTGCCTGTAAAATAAAATTAAATCCTAAAATAGCTTCAATATAACTATTAGTTATATTGTAGCTATCTTAGGGTTTATTTTACAGGTAAATATTTAGTTTTAAATAGGAATATTTTAGTTAATGATAGTAATTTGTATTAAGATTTATTTAAATAATATTTAAGTTAGGGGGGGTGTTAGGGTTAGGGTTAGACTTAGGTTTAGGGGTTAATAAGTTTAATATAGTGGCGGTGGTGTGGGGGGGGCAGGATAGGGGTTCATAAATTTAATATAGGTGGCGGCGGTATAGGGGGGGCAGATTAGGGGTTAATAGGTATTATGTAGGTGGCGGCGGGGTCCGGGAGCAGCGGTTTAGGGGTTAATATATTTATTATAGTTGTGGCGGGGTCCGGGAGTGGTGGTTTAGGGGTTAGTAAGTTTATTTAGTTGTGGCGGGGTCTGGGAGCGGCGATTAAGGGGTTAATAAGTATAATGTAGGCGGCGGTGTAGGGGGGGGCAGATTAGGGGTGTTTAGACTCGGGGTACATGTTAGGGTGTTAGGTGCAGATGTTCCCATAGAAATCAATGGGATATCGGGCAGAAGCGAACATGAGCTTTCGCTGCTGTCAGACTTCCATTGATTCCTATGGGATCCGCCGCCGCTGATTGAAAACCAGGTACGCTGGCCCGGAATAGTGGCGAGCGTACCTGGTTGTTCTTTGATAACTACCAACAGTAGTCAGATTGTGCAGAACTTGCGTTCGGAACATCTGTAGTTACGTAACCATCGATCTGTGTCGGTCTGAGTCCGGCGGATCGTATGTTATGTCACTAAATTCTACTTTTGCCGGGCTGTAGGGCTTGATAACTAAGGCGAATCAGCCTAGCCACAAATAGGCTGCGGAATTCCAGCGTATTTGCAGTTGACGGCTTGATAACTAGAGGCCTTTGTATGTATATAAAATATTAGGTTATAAGAAATAGCATTTTACAGACTCAAATCCATCAACAACTGATTACATCCTCTCTTTTATTGCATTATATGTTCTTTTACCATTCTTATAATTGTAACGCGCATATTTCTATGTTTTATCTAAATACGATAAATGTTTACAGGTTACCGTAACACCTTTATTTTCACCATACAAAACATCTTATAACTTCAAATCATTATTTCACCTCTGTATGTTGATTAACCTTTTATGTAGCAGTTAATTTAATGGGGGAATCATATATAGTTTAATTATTTCATGTAAGAAATAAAAAGATGTTAAAATCTTTATTTAAAACCATAGGGGCCTATTTATCAAAGGTCTTGTGGACCTGATCCGACAGTGCGGATCAGGTCTGCAAGACCTCGCTGAATGCGGAGAGCAATATGCTCTCCGTATTCAGCATTGCACAAGCAGCTCACAAGAGCTGCTGGTGCAACACCGCCCCCTGCAGACTCGTGGCCAATGGGCCACCAGCAGGGGGATGTCAATCAAACCAATCGTACTCGATCGGGTTGATTTCCGACGATTCCTGTCCGCCTTATCAGAGCAGGCGGACAGGGTTATGGATCAGCGGTCTTAAGACCGCTGCCTAATAACTGCTGTTTCTGGCGAGTCTTCAGACTCGCCAGAAACACGGGCCCACAAGCTGCGTTCGGAGCTTGATAAACGGGCCCCTTAGGGTATAGTGTGTCTAGATCAAAAATCCATTTACTTTCAAGTTTCAATATCTCTACCTTCTCTACCTTGGTTTCAACTTTGCAATAGCTAGATATTTAAAGTGTTTTAAATTACATTTGTTACATTGTAAAAAATGTTTAGGTACAGGTAAGTCCTTATTTCTGTCACCTGCAGCTTGTTTTATGGATAGTAGATGTTCATGTACTTGTTCTTTTTCAGGTCTTTGGACTCCACTAAGTACTGTTTTCCACATTTACACTCAAATAAATAAATAATATTTATATCTGCCCATCTGATAAGATCTGTGATTTCATACTCTTTCCCCATTATATCCGTACCTTTATTATAAAACATTTTTTATAATGTAACAATTTTAATTTAAAGCACTTTATATGTAGCTATTGTAAAATTGAAAGCAAGGTGGAGGGGTGGAGAGTCAGGGCCAGTAAATGAATGGCTGCAAAGTGAGACAGTACTTTGACTGTTAAAACAGAAGGGAGTGGGCTTAATATCTACATTTAGGGGCACGAGTGTGAAAAATACTGGTATTAAGCAAAATATACTTGCACAAACTTATGGATAATATAATAAATATGGAGCCTTTGGAGACAAAATCTGACATACAGTCAACATTTTGATGGATTTAGCTTTTTACGAATAGACTATTTAAGGAATTGCACATTGGGATATTTGATTAACTTTTATAAATATCTAAGTAGGGACATTTTTGAATCATCAAGTGACATACTTATTTTGACCAGGGTCATTAAAGATAAAATTAATTTTATATGCGTTTGCACATTTTAAAAAATAATTTAAAATGAATGTTTTATGAATTACTTTGAAACTGTATTTATTAAATGCATGTGTTTTAATAGCATATATTTTAAGACTATAATTTTTACATAAGGTTTTAAACATAAGGAGTTCTTAATACCTTTTGTACTTTTCTTCGGACAAAGCTGTTTTAACAATGCGAATATATAGTTATTAGATTAAACACTTTAAAACACCATCTTTAGCAAACATTTGTTGCCTGTTAAATTAGTAGCTAGTAGACTTGTGCAGCCCCAAAAAATTGGTTTGTCCGAATTTTTCGTAACGAATATTCAGGGAATTTAATTTCCCAAAATATTTGTTGGCTGCACTATTCAGGATTAATTTTGTTTAAAACAAATGAATACTGAATATCCTTTAAACATTTACATTTGTAAAAAGTTCACCTGTAGCTTATGCTTACCTTTAGCGTACTGAAAATCTGCACTTACCCCCTCCTCTTCTTCACAGAGCCCCAGCCACACTATTAGGAGACTTAGCCATGGCCTCCACTAAAGAACCCTTTCCTCTAGTGCAGGCCCTGGGAGCCGCCATGCTAAACCTTGTATTAGCACGGCCGGGGCTCTGTGAAGAAGAGGAGAGGGTTAGCCTGGCATAAAGTAAGTATTTAACCCTTTAAAGGTATCTTCAATAAAACAAATAACATTTTTAATTTTTTTTTAATTTTGTTGGTGCAGTCATTCATTTAAAGGGTCATGAAACCCAAATTTTTTCTTTAATAATTTCGAAAGAGCAGGTAATTTTAAATAACTTTCTAATTTACTTCTATTATCTAATTTGCTTCATTCTCTTGATATCCAATGCTGAAAAGCATATCTAGATAGGCTCAGTAGCTGATGATTGGTGGCTGCAGTCAGATGCCTCGTGTGATTGCCTCACCCATGTGCATGGCTATTTCTTCAACAAAGGATATCTAAAGAATGAAGCAAATTAGATAATAGAAGTAAATTGGAATGTTGCTTAAAATTATATCCTCTACCTGAATAATGAAAGAAAAACTTTGGGTTTAGTGTCCCTTTTACTAAACAAATATCTGACTTGCACATCTCTAGCAGCTAGTGTTAGTTTTTTTCATGGAGTCAGGATTGTCAAGAGCAAAAGTGAAGCTCACAGAATTATTGGCTGATACAGGAATCAATCAACTGACAACGATATTGCTAGATTGCTATTTAGTAGTGTAAAAATATAAAAAATAAAGCCTTTCCCACCTGCAGAAAAGTCATTATTATCTTCAGAGTAACCATTTTAACCATGTAAATGACTTACTGTAACTAAGGGTCCCATTTATGAAGGCTTCAACCTGTTCTGTACACTAGATGTGTAAGTTGAATCGGCAACCATATTTATTTCAAAAACAATCAAACAATATTGCACCATATTTAATGTGAAGATTAGCGAATAAATACATTTAAAAATCTGATAACGAATGTCTCTCTGCCTCTCTCTGTAAAATGAACCATCTCTCTTTCTATTTATATAAGCATTGTTGTACCCATGAGTTATTGTATTTTAAAAATACCTAAATTTAATATGCATTTCCAGAAAAAAAAAGTTGTTATTTTTCATTGTAAAGAAACAGAAGCATAGTTTTTACAGTTAGCTTTTGGATTATGGAATATGCCATTTTTCATTTAAAATTCCACTTTACAGTTTAAATTTATATTTCAACACATATGTACTGATATGTTTATGTTAGAGGAGAACTGTCAGCTTAGGTCCAGAGGACAAATGCAAAACATACAGATGATTGTTCTGAACGTATGCTCTGTCACACCACTGTTCTGTTTGTGCCTTTTATGCCGTTCGTAAATTGTCTTTAACACCTATTAGTTCTCATTGTATACGACAGCTAAAAGCTGGCAAAAGTTAATTGCGGTAGTTGATGCGACTATAGTCACTAATGTATTTATTGATTCATT